>NC_089250.1:276835846-277146680 GCF_963930625.1 Muntiacus reevesi
CCGCCGCCGGGAAGGAGGACTCGGGCCCAGCGCCTGGCCAAGGCTCAGGTCCTTGGGATGGGCGGAGCCCGGAGGCCTCAGGTCTGGGCAGGGGGCCAGGCCCTTGGCGCTCCCCCGTGGGGGCCTGGCTAAAGGTGAATGATGGGTGAACCCCCCCTGCAGGGTCAGGGCTCATGGAGGGGAGAGGAAGTCCTGGGGTCTCCTGAGAGGGTGGGACCCAGGGTGCCTGAGGCCGGGTCCCTGGAGAATCAGAGGCAGCCAGATGTCCTGTGCCCGCCCCCCACCCCCGCCCCGCACCAAGCAACAGGGATGGGGCCCTGGAACTCAGAGGCTTTGCAGTGGGTCAGCTCAGGGGTCAGAGGGCCGGGCCTGGGCCCCTGAGTCCCGGAGGAGGGGAAGGGTCACTCACCGAGGAGGCAGGCCAGGACCCTCATGTTTGCAGAGTCAGGGTGGGGACAGGGTGGAAGCGGATGGGAGCAGGAGCAGGGAGGAGGGGACGGCCGATGCGGGAGGGAGGGGAGCGCCTGCCGGAGGCGCCCTGGACCCGGGGAGGAGCAGGCGGGGGCTGGACGCTCTGCAGGAGGAAGAAAGGCTGCCGAGGAGGCAGCAGGGGACAGGAGCGGGGCGGGGAGGGGGCTGGCCAGCGGCTGAGGCCTGGGGAGGAGGGCGGTGGCGGACGGGAGGGAGGGTGTCCAACTGCAGACACCCACACAGGAGACAGCCGGCTGGCCAGGAGTGCTGCGCTCAGAGAGGCTTGGGGGGCGGCAGGCTGCAGGGGAGGATCCCGACTGGGGCGCCCACCCATCTGCCTCTTCTTCTATCCCACCAGGGTGGCGTGCCGGAAGCAGAGGGCTTTGAGGGTGGGCTCACATCAGCTGCCGGGGTTGGGGACCTGGTGCAGCAAGAGGGCTTGCGGGCAGACACCAGGAAGGACTTCCTGGACTGGAAAAGGAGACAGAGAGACTCCATTCCCCCTGGTGGATTTGCGGGCAGAAGTCATCAGCCCCCTGGGTGTCTCCCGAGAAAACGGGTCAAGGGTCGAGAGGGCCAAGTATCAAGACTTGGGTGGGGGAAGGAGACTGCACACATACACGCACACACACAGGAACGCACTCTTTCTCTCTCTCTGCACTAAGCAGCTGTGAGGCGGAAAAAATTCGGTAATGGGGAGCGTGAGTCAGAGGGCTGGCAGGGAGCTGGGCTGCCTGAGCTCATTGCCTCCCCTGCCCCCAGTCCAGCACACTCCCCCCCCCCAACAATTACTGTCAAGCTCGTGAAGGAGGGGCCAGACAGAAGTGGGGGGTGCGGAGGCAGACTGGAAAAGGCATCAGAGAGAAACGGGCGCGCAGCGGTTACAGGCTTTATTAACAAACGGGTGTAAAAAACCAGATGGGTCTGGCCGCCCCTCTGGGCTCCCACCTTCCCGGGGAGGGGGGCTGGCCGGGCCGCCCTGTGCCCACCACCCCCTCCCTGGGGCTCTCTCCAGGCAGACAGCCCTCCCCTGCAGAGGCTTCACTCAGCTCCTCTCTGCCTCTGCAGCCTCACCCCCTCCAAGCAAGGGCATCGCCCCCCACCCCACTCCCCTGGGGGGGGGGTGGGGGGCCTGGGGGGGGGCCCTTGTGCCTGCCCGAGTCCTAACCCGGGTGTGGGGCATACTTGCTCGGCTTCCTCTCCTGCCACATGTCATAGCACAAGCGACACAGGCTTGGCAGGCAGACAAGATAAAGAGATTTCTCAGTGCAGACAGAATCTGAGGCAGGGGTTGGACGGGTTGACCTCTCTAAGAAGTTCAAACACTAGGGATGGGCGTCAGGCTGTGGCAGGGTCTCTTGCCCTCTGCAGGCCTCAGCTGCTGGGCCCTGGGTGCGTGGGGGTTCAGGGAGGGATGGCATGGAAGTGCCTGCACACAGTAGGTGCCCGCTGAGTGCTGCTTGTCCTCCCTCCGGGGGTGGAGTCACAGTTCCTTGCTGAACTCCCGCACCAGCGTGTAGCCCATGCAGCCCCAGCTCCCCTCGGCCTGGTAGCCACAGCCCTCCAGCAGCCCAGCCACACCCCACGCCGCCACAGCCACCGGGACCACGAGGCGCGCCCGGGGCTCCCCCATGCCGCCGGCCCAGGCTCGCGCCCGGGCCTCGGCAAAGGCCAGCAGGCGCCTGCCGACACCTCGGCGGCGGTGCCAGCGGGACACCGAGAGGCGGGTGACCCGGGCCCCGTCCCCGGCACTGGAGCCTGGGGCCAGGGCCAGGACCCCGCAAACGTCCCCCGAGCCTCGCACTGCCACCCAGGGCCCCCCAAGGCCGCCCGGCGGGGGCAGCGAGCCCCAGCGGGCCCGCAGGCCCAGCTTCATGGCCGCCACAGCCAGGAACACGGGCAGGAGGAGGGCCAGGGCGAAGGAAGCCAGGACGAAGCGAAGGCCGCTGCTGGCCGCAGCCAGGAGGAGCAGAGCCGGTGGCCGGGTTAGCGCATGAAGGGCCACGCGGTTCTCCGTGTCCTTCACGCCAGCCTGCGGGCAGGAGGAGCAGTCAGCGTGGGGGCTCCCGTGAGCAGCAGGCAGTGGGGGCGGAGGCAGGCCCTGCCCAGGGTGGGAGTGATCGCAGCGGAGGGGACAGCAGTGAGCCAGGGCTTGTGGCAGGCGTGCCATGGCGTGAACACACCTGCTGGCTGGCACACTGGGCTCTGAATGAGGGAGCAGGTGAATTAGGAACGGTGGGCGCTCCGGATTCAGTGGAGTTGCAGGCGTGAGGCACCAGGGGAGGCTGCATGGACAGAGGAGCAGCCCCACCAAGAGAGGAAGCTGGAAGGGGCCTCGAGGTCCTCAAGGGCCAGGCTCGGAGGAGTAGGAGGCCGGGTCATAGGGCTGAGGGGAAGTGGGAAGATGGAAGGGCTTGTACTGCGGGGGGCACGGCTTGGATCCATGGTGGGGGAACACTAACATCCCACGTGCCATGTGGCGTGGCCACACATACACACAAAACCGTTCTCGATCCCCAGGTTAGGGAGAAGGCACTAGAGAGAGGAGGGTCCAAGACTGGAAGTGTCTTAGGAGCAAAAGATTGCTCTCCAGGGTTACCGCTGGCTCAGGAGGGTGGCTGAACCCACTCGGAATGCCACCCCGCCCCCTCCCGGGCTCCCTGGTGCCCCTCATTCTGTCCCCGCCCCTCCCAAGCTCATTGGTGCCCCCATTCTGTCCCCGCCCCCTCCCGGCTCTCTAGGGTCCCGCCCCCCACCCCGAGTGGTACCCTCCGTCCCACGCCCCCGGGCTCGGTGGCGCTGCTAACGGCTCTCACCTTCAGCATCTCCAGCACTAAGGGTTTCTCATCTTCCCTCATCTCCCGCACCGACAGGTGGCTGGGGGCCATGGCAGCCCCCAGGTCGCGCGCCCCCAAAGGAGCAGGCGTGCACCTGGCGAAAACAAGCAGGTCAGTGTCAGGAGGGCACCTCTTGCCCCCCAAAGCGCCCCAGAGCTGCGGGCCACCAGCGGCAGCGTGTCCAGGTCAGGACACGGGATGCTGGAGGCCTCTAGGCGAGGGCCGAGACACGACAGGTTTCCCGGTCAACCCAGCGACCTTCCGAAAGCCTCTCGGGTGAAGCCCGCCCCGGAGGTATTCGGCGACCCACGCCTAAAAGCCTGGTGCCCGCCAACACCTGCCAACACCGCGCTGCCTCCAGGCCCCGCGGCTGCCCTGGGGGTGAGTGAACCCCCCAGCCAGGGAAAAGACCGCGCTCCCGGCCCCCAGCGCCCAGAGCGCCTCTGCCCCCACCCCGGCCACCCCCGAGCAGCGCCTGTCGCAGGAACGAGGACTTGCAGACACCTCTGTGGGTCGCTCAGCTTTTGACAAGGTGCGGGGGGCGGGGGGGCAGGGTCGGAGAGGGGTCGCCGGCGGAAGTGACGTCAGACTCGCGCACTGGGGGCGGGGTGGTGCCTGCTCTCGGCCTTAGCAACCGTTGCCAAGCGTCTGGCCGGACGGGTTAAAGCCGGGAGGAGCGGCGGCTAGAGCGGGGCGTGCGGGACGCTGGCAGGGGAGGGGGCCGGACGGAAGGGCCTGGAACTCTGGACCGGGTCGGGGCGGGCAGCGGGGCTTACCCAGCGCGCGCCCCAGCCGGCTTCCCAACGGCCCCTGGTTGCTAAGCGACCTGAGCGCGGGGGTGGGGCCGCGAAGACTGCTTGATTCCCACTGGCTCCCGGGCTTCCGCGGGCGCGGCCGCGACAGCATCTCGGACCCACAGGTTCCCCAACTGCCCACCCGGGTTCTCAGTGACAGTCGGGATACACATTCCCGCCATCCACCTATTTTTCTGTGCGAGGAGGGGAGCGGTGACTTACCGAGAACAAGAGGCAGAACCAGGATTCCAGATTCCAGCGCCTCCCCCATAGAGTGACCGTTGCGTCCCTTTTCTTAAAAAACGGATAAACAGGGCCCCCACATAGGAGCAGCGGCTGGCCCCAAAACGCAAAGTCACCTGCGAACCAGGAAGCAGGAGACTCCCCAGATCCCAAGTGGTGGCTATGGTCGTTGACCTCCCACCCCACCAAGAAGAAGAAAAAACACGAGAGGGGATTCTGGTCTTTATTAGCAAGCCCAGACTGCAGCTCCCCTCCCCCCAGCCCAGCTCAGCCCAGCCCAGGCGGAGATGGGGTCGGGGCCTCTCTGTGGGGCGGGAAGAGGTACCGGTGGTCCGACTCAAAACGTGTGCACCAGCTGGACCGCGGGCAGAGTCTGCACAATCTGAATGGAGGGCAGGCCCTGTGGGGCCACGCCCCCGGGTGCTGCTCCTGCGGGGACCACTTGTACCATCTGGGGGCCCGGGGCCGCAGGGACGCCCGCGGGAGCAGAGGCTGGGCCAGGCGGTGGGGGCGCCAGCAGCTGCAGCGCAGCGGTGCCTCCCCCAGCGCTGCCGCTCTCCAGCAGTTCTGCGGCCGGGGCGCTGCGGATAATCAGCAGCTTCTGTCCGGGCGGGCCGGAGGCGGGCGGCTCGGCCAGCCCCGACGGTAAGGTTTCTACCTCCTGCACACACAGCTGGGTCTGCTCCCCGTCGGCCCCGCTCAACACCAGCACGCTCTGCAGCCCCTCCTCCGTCTGCAGCGTCTCAAAGAGCACATCCGGGACCACCCCCGGGCCGGCCTCGCCCTCCCCAGGCTCCCCTGGGCCGGGGTCCGCCAGCAACTCCTCCGGCGCCCCGCTCTGAACCACCAGCAGATTAGGCGCCTCGGTGGTCACGGCTCCCCCGCTGGAGCTGGACAGCGGACCCGTCACAGGCTGGAGCTGGACCGTGGTCACCTCCTGGGCCGGCTGGAGCTGGACGGTGGTCAGTTCAGGGGCTGGACGAAGGGGCTGGAGCTGAACCCCACTCACTTCCTGCGGGCCTGTCTCCCCACCCGCCACGTTCTGCAGAACTATGAGGCTCTGCCCTCCCACGTTTGCCCCAGCGTTGCTTCCTCTCTGCACGCCAAAACCCCCAGGGCCTGGCAGCCAGACTACTCCAGCCCCCGACCCAGCTTTCCCCGCGGCACGCGGGCCCTGCCGGGCGCAGCTGCCCCCCCCAGCGGGGCTGGAGGAGGGCAGCAAGATGAGCTTGGGGGGCGCGGGCGGGGGCGGGGGCGTGGGCGGCTGGACGCTGCTGGGGATCAGCTGCAGGCCCTGAGCTGTCTGCACCAGGAGAAACGTTTGCGAGTTGGGAGCGGCGGGGCCGGGGGCCGCGGCCGGGGCCGTCCCCCCGGCCACCTCTAGGGAGAGCGTGGCCTGGAGGTGGGGGAGGACGTGCACATCCTGGGTGGCCGACGGGGCAGGGGCGGCGGCCAGCGGGGCCTGGGGCTGGGGGCCGGCCGCGGGGGCCGCAGGGGCATGCGTCCTCAGGTGCCGCTGCAGGTAGGCGGCCATGACAAAGCTGCGGCCGCAGACCGGGCAGGCGAAGGGCCGCTCCGCCGAGTGCGTGCGCTGGTGCAGCAACAGGTTGGAGGAGTGCGTGAAGGTCTTGGGGCAGAGCGGGCAGCGGAAGGGCCGCTCGCCCGTGTGCACGCGCTGGTGCTGCCGCAGGTTGGAGGTCTGTGCGAAGCTCTTGCCGCACACGCCGCAGGCGTGGGGCCGCTCGCCCGTGTGCACGTGCCGGTGGCGCCGCAGGCACGACGTGTTGCGGAAGGCCTTGCCGCACTCGCCGCAGGCGTAGGGCCGCTCGCCCGAGTGCAGCCGCAGGTGGTACTGGTAATGTGAGGACCACTTGAAGGTGAGGCCGCACTGGCCGCAGGTGAAGGCGCGCAGGCCCGTGTGCACGCGCTGGTGGATGGCGAGCAGCGACGAGCGCTTGAAGGCCTTGCCGCACTCGCCGCACTGATAGGGCCGCTCGCCCGTGTGGTCCCGCAGGTGGTAGCGCAGCCCAGATGAGCCCTTGAAGGCCTTGCCGCACTCGGCGCACTTGTAGGGCCGCTCCGCCGAGGCCGGGGCGGGCGCCGGGGCTGGCGGGCCGGGCGTGGGCCCCAGCGGCTCCTGGGGGCAGGTGACCTCGGCGGCCTCAGCCTGGGGGGGTGGGCGCCCGGCCGCGGCCTCCTCCACGTGGCTCTGCTG
Source organism: Muntiacus reevesi (assembly GCF_963930625.1). Taxonomy (NCBI): domain Eukaryota; kingdom Metazoa; phylum Chordata; class Mammalia; order Artiodactyla; family Cervidae; genus Muntiacus; species Muntiacus reevesi. The sequence continues at coordinate 276,842,407 of NC_089250.1, forward strand.
GTGCGCCAGCAGGCTGGCTAGCTGCGGGAAGGCACCGTCGCAGCTGCCGCAGCGGAACGCCTGCCCACCCACCGCCCCGTGGCTGTGCTGGTGGCGGGAGAGGCCGGCCACCGTCCGGAAGGACTTCCCGCAGGGGAGGCAGGCGAAGCCGGGGGCGGCGGCGGCGGCGGGAGCGGCCTGGGGCAGCGGGGACTGCGGCGGTGGCGGCGGTGGCGGGTCGGCCTTGGGCACCTCGGAGGGCGCGGCGGCCGGTGGGGGCGGAGCCTCCGGCCCCGGGCAAGGCTGGTGCTCCAGGAGCAGCTCCTCGCTGCCGAAGCCCAGCTCGCAGCCATCGCAGCGGTACACCAGCTCCACCGTGGTCTCGGCCGCCGCCAGGAAGAGCTCGGGCACCACGGGCGGGGGCGCGGGCGGCGGCGGCGCGGGCGGGCTGGGCGGCGGCAGGGGCCGCTGCAGGTAGGCGTCGGAGACCAGGACCTTGCTGCCTGCGGCGGGCTCGCGCTGCGGAGGGCCGGGGCCGGCGCCTGGGGCGGGGGCAGCGGCAGCGCCATGAGTGCGCTGGTGCAGCATCAGGTTGGAGGAGTGCGTGAAGGTCTTGGGGCAGAGGGGGCAGCGGAAGGGCCGCTCGCCCGTGTGCACGCGCTGGTGCTGCCGCAGGTTGGTGCTCTGCGTGAAGCTCTTGCCGCACACGCCGCAGGTATAGGGCCGCTCGCCCGTGTGCACGTGCCGGTGGCGCCGCAGGCTGGACGAGTTCTTGAAGGCCTTGGGACAGTCGGGGCAGGGGTAGGGCCGCTCGCCCGTGTGCTGCCGCAGGTGGTATTGGTAGTGCGAGGACCACTTGAAGGCCAGGCCGCACTGGCCACACGTGAAGGCGCGCAGGCCCGTGTGCACGCTGCGGTGGATCTGCAGCAGCGACGAGCGCTTGAAGGCCTTGGGGCAGTCGGGGCACTGGTAGGGCCTCTCGCCCGTGTGGCCCCGCTGGTGGTAGAGCAGCGCCGACGAGCCCTTGAAGGCCTTGGGGCAGTCGGGACACTTGTAGGGCCGCTCGCCCGTGTGCGTGCGCTGGTGGTGCAGCAGGCGGGACGACCAGCGGAAGGACTTGCCGCACTCCCCACACTCATACTGCGCCTGCGGGGCGGGGGCCGCGGGCCCGGGCTTCTCGCCGGCCCCCTCGGCGGTGGAGGCCGGCGCCATGTCCGCGTGGGAGCCGACCATCACACCTGGGGAGGGACGCGGGGTCAGGGCAGGCCGGGGGCTGCCCGCACCTCCACTCACACGCCGGACCATCGCAGCCACACACCCACAGGCTGGCCTTTTCAAAGGCAGGGAGCACCTCCCTTCGGACAAGGAGGCTGCCCGCGATGGAGGCCTTGGGTGCTCATGGGGAAACTTCTGGCACACTGGGAGGAGTGGTCACTCCCTGATACGGGCCATCCCCTCCTGGAGGCGGGAGCGTTCTCTGCCCCGTCCCCCTAAAGACAGGCGTGTCCTTAAAGAACACCAGATCTCTAGCGTCCTGGCTCAGGATCCTTTGGCCGGCTCACTCTAAAGACCTGCTCCTCCATCCTGCCTTAGTACCTGCTCCCACTTCCGAAGCCCCTTATCTCTAGATGGAGCCTCTCCGACACCCACTCTCCACCACCACGCATCCTGCTCCAGCGCCCCCTCCTGGCGCCCGAACCCCGAACCGACCACTGACCCTGCAACCCGCACCCTAGCCCCCATCCAGACCCTTGCCACCCCCTCACCCAGCATAGGTGCTGCTGGTGACCTGAATCCGCCTGGCCTCCGTCTCCCTGCACATCCAAGCTCAAAGATCTCAAAGCTCCCGCCCCATCGCCCTGCACTGCCCACCAGGTGACACCTGGCGCATCTTCTCTCCTCTCTCCTGTCCTCTCTTGCTCTTAGCCCAAGGAGCCTGCCACTGACCCTGTGACTGAGAAAAGCAACCAGAACAGAACGTTCCCACGATGCAGCAATCACACCGGTGGTTCTCAAAGGCGCGATGCCATCTGCACACCCCCCACTACGCCCCCACCCCAGGGGACATCTGGCATGCTTGCAGAGTGGGTTGGCTGCTGTCGACTGGAGGGGCAGAAGCCAAAGACGCTGCTCCACATCCTAAATGAATGGGACAGAACCACTCACCCCCCAAACAGCAAAGAGCCATCAATTCAAAATGCCAGGGGTGCTGAGGCTGAGAAACCCTGAACTGCCCCCCACCCCTGCCATCTGCCTCCTGCCTCTGGGCCAAAGATTGATTTTCCTCATGTCCTGGACCGTCCGCATCAGTGTACCCACGGGCTAAGTCTCCCATCTTTTTAAAGAGAACAGAGACCCTTCACCCCACTTCCTCCTCCAGCTGTGGCCTCCTCTCTGTCTCCGTGCAAAGTCACCCCAACATGCCATCAGGATACCCTTCCCCATCTCAAACCATGCCAACCAGACCCTCCCCCACGCTCATGGCCTCCATGCCAGCGGTCTCTGCTCAGTGGTCAGCAGACATCTTGGTTCTCTCTCCTTGAACCACTGCCCTGGTTTCTGGGCTCCCTGCTCCTCTCACCTGCCAGCCCTTCTCTGTTTCGGGTGGCGGTCCTACTTGTGAATACAGGAGAGGCCAGGGCTCTGCCAGCCCTCCTCTTCTGCACCCACCCTCTCCCTTGGGGCCCCCACCGCTCCTGGGACTCCACAATCTACAAACGGGACCATTCCGAAACTCCTCTCCACTTGACACCTGTCCTTGGACACCTACACCCCTGCTGGGCGCCTAAGAGACACCTCACACTTAACAGGCCCCACACCTAGCTCCAGCTCCATTTCTGTTCCTGCTGTCTCCCCTCTGTGCCCCGCCCTGATGCAAGTATCTCTTTCACCCCCAGTCTTCTCCATCTCTGAAGACACCTTTGTTTTTCCTCAGGCCAAGAATCCCCGGGCACCCTCAACTCCACTCTCTCCCCCTCTCTCTGACCAGTCCATTAGCTGACTCCCCTATCCTGGCAGGAGCATCGCTGGAATCTGACAGTTCTCCTAGTTCCCATCCTTACTCTTCCCACTCCCAGCCTGTTCCCAACACAGAGGCTGAATGGAAATTGCAGACACAGACCACCTCAGTGCTCTGTGCTAAAGGTTTCCACAGCTCCCATATGACGGACAAAGGCAGATCCCTCCCCTGAACCTACAGCCTTCCCATGGCCTGTGGCCTCCTCCCCTCCCTGACTCTCCACCTGCTGGCCTCGCAAACCCTCACAGCCAACCCTCAAAGCTTCCTGCTCACGGGGCTGCGCAGGCATGCCTGCACCCACCTGGGGCCCTCACACAGGCCCCTGCCTAGAAGCCCCTTCCCTCCATCACCTCCAAGGGTTTGTGGAAACGTCATCTCCGGGAGGTATTCCCTGATCACCCTGCTAAACTCTGCAGTCCCTGTCAACACGCTGCAATCTCTTTCTCTGCCTTATTATCCCCCCCGCCATAGGGCTTATCACTTTCTAACCTACTTTATAATCAGAGTTTCCTAGCATCAGCGCTGTTGAGATCTGGGGCTAGACAGAGGTCCAGGGGGTTGTTCCCTGCACTGCAAGTTGGTCAGCCCCTGGCCTCTGCCCACTGGATGCGAATGGCATCTTGTTCACTGTTGCTTCCCGGAGCCTAGAGTCTGGAATGCGTCTGCCACAGAGTGAGTGCTCGGTGAACAAATCTTGAGTGAAACAAAGCGGGGCATCCTCTCTGCACAGGCCATAAAGATCCCCTTTGAGAAAAAATGAGCGACCCCTTTGAAATGGAAACACCTCCTTTTAAGAGACTACCCCAGGAAGCTGCACGTGTCTTTCAGAAGGCAGCATGCCTTAAGGAGAAGACAGCCGTGCTCTGGAAGGGACCGGACCCTGCTAATCCGGTAAACAGCAACCCGTCAAGAGGCCAGGCCACACCCTTCCATCAGGCCCGACCTCCCCTTTAAGAGGGTTCTGGCCCGCGTACCCACCTATCTTGCTGAGCTAAACTAAGGACTTGCTTTGAAGCCACTAGGATGCAGAAGCTTTTCCTTCAGCGTGTGGGACACTGTCAGCGGCCTTTAGGAGGCGAATTCTTTTTGGGGGTGCGGGGTTGGACAGAGGGGCGATGGGAGAGGGGAGAGCTTGCGAACTGCACTACCTGCCCCGAACCTTTAAAGAGTGGTCCCTTGCCCTTTAAGAGGGCGGGGGCCAGCCCGGCGGACAAAAGTCGGAGGTGAAGCAGCGCCCTTCCCTTTAAGGCACCCCTTCCGGTTTCACGTTCGCCGTTTCCCCAACGTCTCCGCCCTCGGGTCCCTCCCCCACCCCCGCCCCTCCGGTCTCTCACCTGCGGCCCCGACCGGGGAACGAGCGGAGGCGGCCCAGAGCCCTCCCGCGGGGGTCGACGGGAAGGCAGGGCCCCGGCGGCGGTGGGGCGGGAGCGGGGGCCGGGGAGGGGGCGGGGGCGCGCTCCCTCCCTGCGGCCCCCGGCGCGAGGCACCCAACCTTTATCGGCGGCCTCTCGCGCACACAAACCCCGACGTCGCCGCCGGTGCGTCAGGACGCCACGTGCGCCGAGGCCCCACCCCCCCACCCCATTGGCCGCCGGCGGCCGCGGCGCTCTCGGGCGCTTACGGCGCGAAGCATCCTGGGAGTTGTAGTTCTCCCGGTAAGCCCGACCGCCGATCGGGTCCCCGAGGCGGTCGCTGGGGTGGGACCAAGGCCGGGCAAAGGCGGGTCGGGGCGCGGGGTCGGACGTACCGCTTTATTAGCATCGACTCCCTTTTGTCTGTGATAGAATCTCAAGCAGGCGTCGCCCTGTCACTCCTGACCCACGCCCAGGCCCTCGGGGCTTCCGTTACCCCGGTGAGGGAAACCGAGGCCCGCAGCGCTGGCGGTTGCGGGCGTCTGTCGCCTGCTCGCGAGTGCGCCTGTCAGGCAACCTGGGCCTGGCTTTGCAGGGGGCTCGCACAGGGCACTAGGGACTCCTGGGGGCTTAGGGGCCGCCGGGACCGTTGTGAACCCCCTGCCTGCCCTTTCCATGTTCACCAGCCTCCAAGCCACACCGACTTTTCTGTGGGCCCTCCAACCCAGTTCTCAGCCGGGGCACTAGTGACATCTGGGCTCACCTCTCCTTGCTGGGGGGGCTGTCTTGTACCTTGCAAGCTGGTTCAGCCTGGTCCCCACCCACCAGAGGCCAATAGGGCTCCCTCCACCACACCTTAATACGGCCCCTCCAGACCTGGCCACAGTCCCCTGGTTGAGAACCACTGTTCCAAGGCAACGCCCCTCGGCCTGAGGCCATGACTCATGCCACCCCGTACCCCCGTCTCAATTCCTACTGAAAAGTCGCTGTGTTAGGGATAGAATCGTATAGTCATATAGGTAGCTGCAGATAGGGAAACCTAGGAAACTTTGGGAGGCCACTGTAAGTTGATGATCACTCAAGAAAGTTACTGGACCGTGTTCCCTCCCCCATGTTCTTTTAACTGTAAGATTGTAGCCCACTTAATCCTTGGTGGCAGGGAGGGGCGTCCCTGATGGCTCAGATGGTAAAGAACCCACCTTCAATGCAGGAGACCCAGGTTTAATCCCTGGGTTTGGGAAGATCCTCTGAGAAGGAAATGGCAACCCGCTCCGGTATTCTTACCTGGGGAATGCCATGGACACAGGAGGCTGGTGGGTCTTCACTCCATGGGGTTGCAAAGAGTCCCTCACAACTGAGCAACTTTTTTTTTTAATTCTTGGGTGCAGAGCTCCCTCGCCTGCCCATTTGCACCTCTTACAAGCGTCCTATGTTAATAACTCTACTTCTTTCTATCACCTATCACTTAGTCTGTCACTGAATTCCTTTTGTGATGAGACCTCAAGAATCTGAGCTTCATTGAGTTGTGAGACCAGCTGTGTGGTCTTAGTGGGAAGACTGTGGGTTTGGGCCGGGTTCCAGTCCCAAGCTGAGATGAATGGTTTCATTTTTGCTAGGTGGGGGTCCCATTACATGCTCAGTGCTCATCTCTGCTCCATGTCAGAGGGTTGGGGTCTGCCTTTGCCACCCAGGTGTGCCACCCAGGTGTCCCCAACAACCAACAAGGGGCCCTGTCAGGACCAGGTGGCCCTCTTGAATGAGTGAAGTTCTACAGCCTCCCAGGTGTTTGAACCATAAAGAAGGCTGAGCTCCTAAGAATTGATGCTTTGGAAGTGTGGTGTTGGAAAAGACCCTTGAGAGTCCCTTGGACTGCTAGGAGATCCAACCAGTCCATCCTAAGGGAAATCAGTCCTGAATATTCATTGGAAGGACTGATGCTGAAGATGAAGCTCCAGTACTTCGCTTACCTGATTCAAAGAGCCTTTTCCCACAGTTCCTGGAAAAGACTGAGGGGCGGAAAAGACTCCTTCTCCTGGAGGAGAAGGGGGCGACTGAGGATTAGATGATTGGATAGCATCACTGACTCAATGGACATGAGTTTGAGCAAACTCCAGGAAATGGTGAAGGACAGGGAAGCCTGGTGTGCTGCATGCAGTTCACAGGGTCCCAAAGAGTCAGACTCGACTTAGCGACTGAACAACAAAAGACAGTTCCCCAAGCCCCCTGGCAGGCTGGGACTCAGGGGTTATCTGAGCAGTCAGACCTACCCTGCCCTGCAGGGTCTTTATGAAATCCCCAGTGAATTCACAAATATAAAGCTCTTGGCTTACAGCTCAGCCCAAACATTCCTCTCCCTTTAGCTTTTATCTACCTCCCCTATCAGAAAGGGGGAGCGCACAGTTGCACTCATCTCACATGCCGGTAAAGTAATGCTTAAAATTCTCCAAGCCAGGCTTCAGCAATACGTGAACTGTGAATTTCCAGATGTTCAAGCTGGTTTTAGAAAAGGCAGAGGAAGCAGAAATCAAATCGCCAACATCCAATGGATCATCAAAAAAGCAAGAGAGTACCAGAAATACATCTATTTCTGCTTTACTGACTATGCCAAAGCCTTTGACTGTGTGGATCACAATAAACTGGAAAATTCTGAAAGAGATGGGAATACCAGACCACCTGACCTGCCTCTTGAGAAACCTGTATGCAGGTCAGGAAACAACAGTTAGAACTGTACATGGAACCGCAGACTGGTTCCAAATAGGAAAAGGAGTACATCAAAGCTGTATATTGTCACCCTGCTTATTTAACTTATATGCAGAGTACATCATGAGAAATGCTGGGCTGGAAGAAGCACAGGCTGGAATCAAGATTGCTGGGAGGAATATCAATAACCTCAGATATGCAGATTGCACCACCCTTATGGCAGAAAGTGAAGAAGAACTAAACAGCCTCTTGATGAAGGTTAAAGAGGAAAATGAAAAAGTTGACTTAAAGCTCAACATTCAGAAAACTAAGATCATGGCATCTGATCCCATCACTTCATGGCAAATAGATGGGGAAACAGTGGCTGACTTTATTTTTCTGGGCTCCAAAATCACTGCAGATGGTGATTGCAGCCATGAAATTAAAAGACGCTTACTCCTTGGAAGGAAAGTTACGACCAACCCAGACAGTATGTTGAAAAGCAGAGACATTACTTTGTCAACAAAGGTCCATCTAGTCAAAGCTATGGTTTTTCCAGTGGTCATGTATGGATGTGAGAGTTGGACTATAAAAAAAGCTGAGCGCTGAAGAATTTATGCTTTCGAACTGTAGTGTTGGAGAAGACTCTTGAGAGTCCCTTGGACTGCAAGGAGATCCAACCAGTCCATCCTAAGGGAAATCAGTCCTGAATATTCATTGGAAGGACTGATGCTGAAGCTGAAACCTCAATACTTTGGCCACCTGATGCAAAGAGCTGACTCATTTGAAAAGACCCTGATGCTGGGAAAGATTGAAGGCGGGAGGAGAAGGGGACTACAGAGGATGAGATGGTTGGATGGCATCACTGACTTAATGGACATGGGTTTGGGGTGAACTCCGGGAGTTAGTGATGGACAGGGAGGCCTGGTGTGCTGCGGTTTATGGGGTCGCAAAGAGTCGGATAGGACTGAGCGACTGGACTGAATTGAACCTGCCAGAAAGGAGGCCCTGGAGGGACACCTGAGCAGAGCACTGAACGGTTCAGGAGGACGAAGGGAAAGCTGGGGAGAAGCGAGAGCAGGCCGCGACCCGGGGTCTGTATCCCGGCTCTTCCACACGCCAGGCCCCGCCCCCTAACCCGGGCTTAGGCAAGGAGGGAGGAGTCCCCGGGAGCAATGGGATCCCATGCTCTGGGGCCTGGGGCCTCTTTGGGGAAGAGCGGAAAAATTCTGCAGATCTGAGAGGCTCATTTTCAAAGCATCAGTAACAGCCCTGTGGGGCGCCTGACGGAATGCCGGCTTGGTGTCTGGCTCCCCAGGGACACGCCCGGGAGGAGCCGTGCCCCCCCACCAGCCATGCCTGCGCTGGAGCCCTCACGGAGCCATTTCCTTCTCCAGGGGATCTTCCCGACCCAGGGATCGAACCCCAGTCTCCTGCATTGAAACTAGATTCTTCACCATCTGAGCCTCTACGGGGGTGAGGGGTGGCAATAAACAGAACATAATAAATAATGCATGTCCTATGGCTGTGTGCTGCTAAGCGTCTCAGAGGAGAAAACAGCAGGAGAGACAGGCAGGGGGACGTGTCCAGGGCTAGGGGCATGAAGGCTCCACAGGGGACCAAGCCAACATCTGGATGTCTGCCTCTCCAGTCCTCAGGCAGGATCTTGGTTCCCAACCAGGAGCTGAACGCCAGGGACGGAACTTGCGTCCCCTGCAGTGAAAGCATGGAGTCTTAACCACTGGGCCGGCAGGGAAGTCCCCTAAGGCATTCTTCTTTCTGGCAGACGACACCCCGCCCCAGTGCTTTACAGGGGGAGGGACCCCCTCCAAGGAGATCAGGGGTTCCGTCCAGCCCCAGTCCCTCGAGCCCCTACCTGGCCAGTCAGCTGGACGGTTCTTCCCAGGGGGACAGAGCTGCATGAGACCCGCAGTCTTTGAAGGTGGCCAGGACCTGGGGCCACGGGGCTCACACCTGCCCCAAAGGCCCTGTGTGCAGCGGGGGGGCCCCTCACTCCTGTGACTGGTTCTCAGCAGGTGCAGTCAGGGGTCCTCATCAGCCGACTTTGAGTTAATCAACAGGAAACGTGAGTTAATTTCACGAGTTACCTTGATTGGACCACAGGCTGCCCAGCAGTGAAACGTGATTTCTGGGTGTGTCTGTGAGGGTGTTCCTGGGAGAGTTTGCGTTTGGATCCGTAGACTGAGGGGAGCTGGAGGCCCTCCCCTGCGTGGGTGGATGCCATCCGACCCACCAAGGGCCTGAACAGAACAAAACGGTGGAAGGAGGTGGACGTCACTGTCTGCCTGACTGTCTGAGCTGGAACACTGCTCTCTGCCTGCCCTCGCCACTCCTGGTTCTTTTGTCTTCAGACCCAGACTGGAGCCTGCAACATCAGCTCTTTCCCTCTCAGGCCTTTGGACAACACCACGGCTTTCCTGATATGGCAATGACACCACCCTAATGGCAGAAAGTGAAGAGCAGCTAAAGAGCCTCTCGGTGAAGGTGAAAGAGGAGAGTGAAAAAGCTGGCTTAAAATTCAACATTCAAAAAACTAAGACCATGGCATTCAGTCCCATCACTTCATGGCAGTAGTTGGGGAAACAATGGAAACAGTGACAGACTTTATTTTCTTGGGCTCCAAAATCACTGCAGATGGTGACTGCAGCAATTAAATGAAAAGATGCCCTTTGGAAGAAAAGACCAACCTAGACAGCATATGAAAAAGCAGAGACATTACTTTGCTGACAAACATCTGTATAGTCAAAGCTATGGTTTTTCCAGTAGTCATGTATGGATATGAGAGTTGGACCATAAAGAAGGCTGAGTGCCAAAGAATTGATGCTTTCAAACTGTGGTGTTGAAGAAGACTCTTGAGAGTCCCTTGAACTGAAAGGAGACCAAACCAGTCCATCCTAAAGGAAATCAACCTTGAATATTCATTGGAAGGACTGATGCTGAAGCTGAAGCTCCTATACTTTGGCCACCTGATGTGAAGAGCTGGCTCATCTGAAAAGACCCTCATGCTGGGAAAGATTGAGGGCAGGAGGAGAAGGGGATGACAGAGGGTGAGATGGTTGGATGGCACCAGCAACTCGATGGACATGAGTTTGAGCAAGCTCTGGGAGATAATAAAGGACAGGGAATCCTGGTGTGCTGCAGTCCATGAGGTTGCCAAGAGTCAGACACGACTGAGCAGCTGAACAACCACGATAGGGACACTACTCATAGTGGACTACGGCCCACTCTGCGGACCTCCTCTCATTTAATTACCACTGTAAAGACCTCATCTGGGAACATAGTCACGGTCAGAGGTAGGGTGGCTGGGACTTCAACACACGAGTTCAGGAAGGCACAATTCAACCCATCCCTCTTCTCAGAAGAAAAGATACGAAACAAATATGACAGGGCTGGCATCTCTGCGTTATGGGTTGAGGACACCAGGAACTTGTCATCTGTAAATTTTTACAATAAATGTTATGGGGAACAGGGACTTCCCTGGTGGTCCAGAGGCTAAGACTCCATGCTCCCAATGCTGGGGCCGGGGTTCAACCCCTAGTCAGGGAACTAGATCCCACACGCTATAGGAGCTTGCATGCCGCAGCTGAAGATCCCCCGTGCCACAACTAAGACCTGACACAGATAAATAAATAAATATTTTAAAAAGAAAATATTATGGGGGACAGAGTCCCTCTTGGACTTGGTTGAGGGAGGCAGCATATGGCGGGGTGGAGGCAGGGAGGGAGAAGCCTTATCTGGACTCCCAGCGGGGTCCTGACACCCCCTCCCCACACCAGAGAGGGATGTAGGGGCAGGGTCAGCAAGGCCGGCAAAGGAGGTTTGGGGCAGGGCCCTGAGCCCTGGGAACTGCCTCTGTCCCAAGCCCTCCATGGCTCCCATCACTCTTGCACTTATAACCCAACTCCTGCCTAGCCTACAAACCCCCACGTTTCTGGCCCCTGACCACTTCTCTGATTTCACCTCCTCACATCACTCCCTCTCTCTTACTCCCTCCCTTCAAGCTTACTCCTGCCTCAGGGCCTTTGCACCTGCTGTGCCCTCTGCCTGGGAAGCTCCTGATTGCCACTGTTTCCATTAGGGTTGCCAGTCAATTATCACCTTCTCAGAGAGGGTTTGTCCATCTGAAGCATCACGCCTGCCTCCAACTTCCTATCCAGCTTCTGCATCCTCATGGCACCTCTGGAACTGTAATTTCTAGTTTACAGACGGCTCCCTCCCAGACTCTGCTTTTCTTGTTCACCACTGCATCCTGAGCCCCTGCACACAGCAGGTGCTGCATAAATGCTTGCTGAGTGACTCCATGCACCCTCTACCTCCAGTTCCGAGAGCTGGGATAGGAGAAAGGAGTCTGTGAGTACTTTCTCATACCTGTAAGGACAGGTCCTCAGATGAAGCCAGCCCCCAGCTGCGGGAGACTTTCATCAAGGAAGGAGACAGCGGGGCTTCCCTGGTGGTTCAGTAGTAAAGGATCCACCTGACAATGCAGGAGATTCGGGTTTGATCCCTCACCCTGGAAGATTCCCACATCCCGCGGGGCAACCAAGCTCATGCACCGCCACTATTGAGCCTGTGCTCTAGAGTTGGGGGGCCACAACTATTGAAGCCCTCACGCTGCAAAGCCTGTCCTGTGCAACAAGAGAAGCCAGAGCACTGCATCTAGAGAAGGCCCATGCAGCAACGAAGACCCAGCACGGCCAAAAATAAATGCATATTTAAAATTATTTTTAGGAAGGGAAGGATGCAGGGGACTTCCCTTGGTGGTCCAGTGGCTAAGACTGCGCTCCCAATGCAGTGGACCTGGGTTCAGGTCAGGGAACTAGACCCCACACGTCGCAACTGAAAGGTCCCGCATGCGCCACTAAGACCTGGTGCAGCCAAATTAATATTTTTAAAGACTTTTTTTGCTTTAAAAAAAAAAGGACGGAGACAGGAGGAGAAGGAAAGAGGCTTAAAAGTGGGAGCCACGCACACCCTGGAGCGTCCCTCCCTTGGGGCGTCCCAAGGCCGGCTTCAGACGTTGACACCCCCTGGTGTACCATCCAGGCGACACCCGACACCCTGCCGGCCGGCCGCCCTGGTGCAGGGACAGAGTGGTCAGCACTTGTTGCCCGTGACCCTTGATAGCTTGGATGTGAGTCTGCTCCTGGAACTGGGCTGGCAGAGGTCATGCTAGCTGTGCAGGGGCAGCCCCTTGCCTGTCCTGGGGCCTGAGCTCTGACCTCCAATCCTGCAGAGACCCGGGGGTCCACGCCCCCAAGGCCCCCTTGCCAAGGCATCCTGGACTTTCTCCTCTGGGCCTGAGAGCAACAGGTCAGGAAACCTTCCAGGCCTACCTAGCTAGGACACCACATACCTATCTAGGACACGTGTGCAAAGACAGACAGACAGACACACAATCCGCCCAGATCAAGACGGAGATGCATGCAAAGTCTGAGAGATGCTCTGGAGATGGCGACAGGTGGTGACAGAGACAGCGAGACAAGCCAGAAGCACAGAGTGGGGGGCGTCATCAGAGACACCGCGAAGAAGAGAGAGGTGCAGACCCGGGGCGGGGCAGGAGAGCTGGGCGCAGAGGAGGAGAGAGCAGGGGTGACACAGAGACAGCCCTGGAGTCAGGGAGACTCACAGACAGACAGTGAGAGGGCCGAGGCGGAGCGCAGGAGGCCCATGATGCCCCCAGGCGGACACCCGATGCCCAGGCCCCCACGCTGCAGCCACGCTGACCTGTCCCTGACTGAGGCATGGCACACAGGTGACACCGGGGGTGGGAGGGACAGCCCTCAACACCCTGGAGCTGCGACTGGCGTGGGTGATACGGGGCGTCTGGGTGACCCTCTGCCACTGGCCTCACTGGTTGCAGCTCACAACACGCTGCCAAGGGGAGTGGACCTCTGGCAACGTTGCTGGCTGCCTGCTGCTGGCACGGGTCGCCTGCCCCATGCAGGCCGCCATGCCAGGGTCCAGCCTCAGCAGGATCCAGGGGTACCCTCAGGATGAACGGCGTCAACGAGAGGGAGAGAGAGAGAGAGACACCAGACTGGGGTGTGCAGCAGGGTCTGGTGGTGGTTTATTTTTCACCGTAGCTTTTATACCCTAAGTTAGTACATTTCTAAGGGGAAGATAAGCACACAGAGGTAGTTTAACATTACATCAGCTTGTCCTTCAGGAAACCAGGGTGTTTTCTGCATACTTCTTCGTTTATGAGAGTCTTGTACATTATCTTCTGACCTTGGGGCCTATTGACATATTATGACCTAGGTGAATGCAAAGCTGTTTTCCGTAATCTATTCTTTATTGTTCCATTTTGCCTTGAGAAAACAGACAAGAAAACAGAAAAGTTGCAGTCTCATGTTTCAGCAGGTTGCAACACAGTAGAAATACAATCCTGTTAACACAAAGGTCAGTCCTTTTTCAGAAGTTATCAGTTAAATTTTTCTAAAAAGTTTACCACACAAAGACTCTGCAGCCTGTTTAGCATTCCTGGTTAAAATTAACAGTTCTAAACTCTTATTTTTCTAAATCTCTAACTATATTAACAATAGTCTCCACTGCACAACCTCAGCACACTAAGAGCAAAAACACAGTAAGCAAATGTTGATCCAATAACCACTTTTAGAATAATATTTTTTGTGTTCTCCTATAGGGCTTCCTCACCCCCGAAAGGCTCTGTGCCTATTAGGACCTTTTGTGTGATCAGGTTCTTTATGCTGTTTATGATTAAGGTGTTGTGAGCAGTCATGTGCATTGGTACGCATTTGCCAAGCAGGCTAGAATGCCAGCAAAGGGGTCTAAATTGAAACACTCCTTTCATCCTGGATAATCTTATAGGATACTGCCGTCCGGGGGACATATTAATTAAAGTTCTAAGTTGATTCTGTTTGGAGAGAGATCAGGGAAGGCCTTCTGCCTGTGTCACAGAAATTAGGGAGTAGTCTAATATAGGAAGTGTCAGAAAGACAGAGATCACCTTTAAGGAGAGCGCCGGGGCAGCTTTTCGAAATCCCTGAGGTACTGATCTGCCTTGCTTGTCAGGTCTTCTCCTCACGACCTTGTCATTGGTGGGATCTCGTGTGCTGGCTCCTGGCACCGCCACATTCAGTGCCTGCTGCTACCGTGCTGCGGCTGGCCTGATGCCCCCTCTGAACCCTGTGCCCAGCCGGGCTTCGGCCACTGCCCACTGGGTTGTCACCAGGGGCATGGCTGGATGGTGAATGGCCCCGGGAAGCAAAGGCCTGGGTTCCAGCATTGTTGTTGCTTAGTCGCTAAGTCGTGTCCAACTCTTTGTGACTGCGTGGACTGTAGCCCGCCAGGCCCCTCGGTCTGGTCCACAGGGTTTCTGAATTCAAGTTCAAGCCCCAGCTTTTCCACTCAGCCGCTGTGGGAGTTTGGGGGATTTCTCCCTGGGCCACCTTCTCATCCCCATTTTACCAGTGAGGTAACAGAATGAGACAGTTGGACCATAAAGAAGCCTGAGTGCCAAAGAATTGATGCTTTCCAACTGTGGTGCTGGAGAAGACTCTTGAGAGTCCCCTGGACTGCAAGGAGATCAAACCAGACAGAGGAGCCTGGCGGGCTACAGTCCACGCAGTCACAAAGAGTTGGACACGACTTAGCGACTAAACAACAACAACAATGCCCGAATCCAGGCCTTTGCTTCCCGGGCCTGTTCACCATCCAGCCATGCCCCAGTCAACCCTAAAGGAAATCAACCCTGAATATTCCTTGGAAGGACTGTTGCTGAAGCTGAAGCTCCAGTACTTTATGCTATATCCCATCCGGTAGCTTTCATTTCCAAAGGACTGCTATGCTAAGAATTCCCCAGCGGCTCCATCCTCTCACTGCCAGTATCTGGGTTCAGTCTCTGCTCTAGGAACTCAGATCCCTCAAGTCTCTCTGCAAAAAAAAAAAAAAAAAAAAGACTTCTATAATATATACTCTCTTCTTGAGCCGTTTTACAGTGGTTTATAGTTTGTTGCTGATAATATTATCTGGGAATCGATCAGGGGGAAATTTATAATGGATGGACTTAGAAATAACGTACTTTAGTATTTAACGACTATGAGAGCTTTGTTTTAAAGATTTGTTTGTTTATGTCTGGCTGCACCGGGTGGCTGCTTCCTCGGCGGCGGCGAGCAGGGGCGCGGCGCGGCTGGCTTCTCACTGCAGGGCTTCTCAGGGCAGCGCCCGGCGCTGGGTGTGCGGCCGCCATACTCGCTGCACCTGGGCTCAGCCATTGCGGCTCCCTGGATCCAGAGCGCAGGCTCAGTAGTTGCGATGCGCTGGCCCAGTTGCCCCGCGGCATGTGGGATCTTCCCGGACCCGGGATCGAACCTGCGTTCCCTGCGTTGGCAGGCAGACTCCTCACCGCTGAGTCATAAGGGAAGCCCTGTGAGTGCTTTCAGAAAGGGCTTAGTTTCCCTCCTGAGAGCTTTCTCCCCGACATGCGTTAGATCCCAGCTCAGTTGCGTGACTCTGGGTGCACGTGTGTCCTGACCTGCTTCTCCTTCAGGAAACAGGGACAGGCCTGCCTTCCTGTGCGTGCCTGGGGGAGGGGGCCTCGCCAAGGGGCAGCGTGTCAGGCACTGGGGACCCCAGGGGCTCCTCCTCGCTGTTCTGTGTCTGTCTGTCTCCCTGCCTGGGCGCCGGAGCACGCCCTGCATCCCGCCTCCGCCATGGGGCTCGGCCTCGGCGGCTGCAACCACTGACCCAGTTGCTATGGCCTCTGGGGGAGCTCGGGAGGAGCCATCACTGGGGTCATCTCTCCCTCTGCGGCCTAAAGCTGCCAACGTCCTATCCTGGGGCACCTGCAACCGGGTGCCTTCCGCAGTGAGCGGGACTTGGCGGGCATGGCGGAGTTAACGATGCGAAGAGCGGGAGGTTATCAGGGTAACCCCGTGAGTCCCTATGACGGGGGACAGGAGGGGCGGGGTCAGAAGGAGCTGGGGCAGCGGAGGCAGAGGTCGGAGGAGGACTCACTTAGGTCACGGAGGAAGGAGCCACAAGCCAAGGACTCCCGGCAATCTCAAGAAGCCGGGAAAGGCAGGAGCAGACCCTCCAGAAGCAATGCCCTGACCTCAGCTCAGGGGAGCCGGGGTGATCCTGACCCACGTGGTGTCAAGCCGCGAGCTTTGTGCCCACGTGTTGGGGCATCCACGGGCTCCTGTACCTCCCAACACAAACCCCCCCATCAGGTCTTCTGAAATGCGGAGACCACCCCCAGACACACACCAGCCAAGGCACCAGGAGGCAGCCGTTCTTCCCTACCTGGTCCAGGGCCAGCCCCCCAGTCCCTCAGTGGCCTGGGTCTCCGCTTCCCCTCCCGGCCCAGTCTGCCTGGCATCCACGTCACCCACCTGAGCAGCCAGGCCCAGCCCGCAGGCGGCCCCTGCCCCTCTCCCCTGCTCACTGGGAAGCTGAGGTGGGAAAGGCTGGGTTTGGGAGTCAGCCTGCCCCCCGCAGCTGTTAGGCAGGCCCTGGGCACAGCAGGCGCTCTGAGCCCTGGAGCAGAGGGGGCGGGAAGGCAGGAGAGGCGGCCTGGCGGGGGCTGGGCAGACGCGGGGTGTCCGCCCCGCAGCTGGAGGCGCTCAGCCCGCCTCCCGGGGGCACTGCCCGTTCCCTCAGGGCGCCGGGCACCCAAGCCTCCCCGCGCCCCCTCTCCTGGGCTGCAATTATGGGTCCTCCAGGCTAATCGCTGGGGTTGACTCACTCCTGGCCCCGCTTCCCTAATGAGGCCTTTGTCCCCTTAATTGGCCATCTCCAGGCGCTTTTCTCTGCCCCCCCCACCTACGCTGCCTGTCCCAGATCCCAGGCCCAACTATGTGCTAATTGGGCCTTTGGGGGGGCACACAAAATGACCCCTCCCCTCCCTGTCCCCTGGCCTGCCTATATCAGACCCCCACCTATGGGCGCCTCACACCTCAGGGCCGGGGTGAGGGCACAGCACGGTTCCGATTCCCCGGGCCCTGCTCCACCAACCAGGGTCGTGCCCCCGCCCCCTGGCGTCCCCCACCCCCGTCTCTCTTCCCGTGCCCCTCCCTGGCCCTGGGCCCCCTCACAGATTTGTGGGGGGGGCTGCTTTCTGATCAGCATTGTGGGGAGCCACTCCATCACCCCGGCCATGCACCCTGGGGCTCCCGCAGGCCCTGGAATCTCCGAGTCAGGCCCCCGGGAGCTGTGCGCCTTTGTGAGCGGGGCGGCTGCCCACGTGCTGCGAGCCCTACACCCACGGCGGGCCAGGCCCCCCAAAAGGAGGACCAATCACAGGCGGTTCCTACACAACCAGATCTGCAGGTGAGCGGGGGGGCGGGGGGGCAGCGTGGGAGGGGGCTGGGAGGGGCCGGGGTGGGACCCAGGCCCAGACAGCGCAGAGTGAAGGGGACCCCCGGGGCCGGCTGCACCCAACGTGCATCCACGGAGTGCCGACTGTGTGCCGGCCCCAGAGGCCCATCCGTTGGACGCAAAGTTCCCTGCTTTGGGAGTCCCTGGAGGTCCAATGGTTAAGCCTCTGTGCTTCCACTCAGGAGGCATGGGTTCAATCCCTGGTCCGGGAACTAAGACCCTGCATGCCGCGGGCATGGCCAGAAAAACTCTCTGCTTCATAGAGTCTGTGTTCTAGTGGGGAGGCAGCTGATAAGGGACTGTCAAAATAGAGAAGCGGGGCCTTCCCCGGCAGTCCAGGGGTTAAGCCTTCGCCTTCCAATGCAAGGGGTGCAGGTTCGGTCCCTGGGCAGGGAGTTAAGATCCCACACAGCGTGAAAGTGAAAGTGTTAGTTGCCCAGTCTCGTCCCACTCTATGTTGCCCCACGCACTGCAGCCCGCCAGGCTCCTCTGTCCATGGGATTCTCCAGGCAAGGACACTGGGGTGGGTAGCCTTTTCCTTCTCCAGGGGATCTTCCCGACCCAGGGACCAAACCCAGGTCTCCCGCATTACAGGCGGATTCTTTACCAGCTGAGCGGGAGGCCCAAGATCCCACATACCTTGTGACCAAAAAAACCCAAAACATAAAACAGAAGCAATATTTAACCAACTCAATAAAGACTTTAAAAAAATAAAGAAGTGAATGACATCATATGAGGCTCCAGCACGACAGGATGGTGAGTGAAAGGAACCAGACACGAAAGTTCCCCTACTGTGTGAGTTCATTGCTGTGCAGTATCCAGAACAGGCACAGCCACAGGTTGGCGGGTTGGCGGGTGCCAAGGGCTGGGGACTGGGCTGGGGAGACATGCCTAACAGGTGCCAGGTCTCCTGGGATGTAATGGAAAGTTCTGGAACTAATTAGAGCGGGTATGCATGACATCGTGAGTGTACTGAAGGCCACTGAATTGCACGCTTTAAAATGGTTCTTTTTAAGTACTGTGAATTTTACCTCAATTTTTATAAAGGATACGGCGTGTTCGAAGCTGGTGAGTGCTGCAGAGGGCATGCTGGGGGCGGGCTGGCATTTTAGGAAAGGTGTCTGGGAGGGCCTTCCTGGAGAGGGGAGGCAGGAGCCCTGCGGAGATGAGGGGGGCAGCCCGGGAAGGGAGTGTACTGCAAAGGCCCAGAGGTGCCAGGGAGCATGCCTGGGGAGGCTGAAGCAGAGTGCAAGGGGAGGGGACTCAGGTTCAAGACAGACAGGGGACTGGTCGGGGGCCCTTGTGGGCCTCAGAGGGACTTGGGCTCTGGGCAGGGAGGTGAGGGGGTCTGAAAGGACCCCTCGGACTGTCGATCAGGGGTGCGGGAGGCTAGGGATGGTGGTGGCTCAGACGACGGAGGCGGGGTCCACCTCCGGGGCTGTTTGAAGGCAGCGCCTTTCTAACCCACACACCAGGCACGCTTGGCCTTTCTTCTGCTCGAGCGCCCCTCCCGTGGCTCCCGTGGCCCTCAGTACAGAGATGCTGCCCGCCAGCCCCTGTTCCCCTGCCAGCCTCAGCTCCCACCGAGCTCTGCACCATTCAGCCTCCTGCGGGGGCCACGCCTTGCCCTGTCTCTGGGCATGTGGATGGAGACCTCTGCTCCTCCGGCTCTCTGCCCAGCCTGTGCACGCCCGCACACCCGCCCAGCCCTGTGCTCGCCCCTCACCCTGTGACAGGGACCATTTTTTGAGGTTGCTGTGTGCCAGGTACACTGTCTTAAGGCCCTGACATACGCTAGGTCACTTAACACTCCCACAAACCTGCACTGTAGGTTCTGTCTTTTCCCTATATTACTGACAAGAGAGCTCAGAGAGGTGCAATGACTTGTCCAAGGCTACACAGCTAGAGAGGTGAGACAACTATAGGCAGTCTGAGTCCATGCTGTGGACCACTCGGTAGTCCTGCCTGGATATAGCATCTCCGGGACTGGGTGGTGAGGGTGAGGGTGATGGTGGTGATGGTGATGAGGGTGAAGATGATGGTGATAATGATGAAGGTGACGGTGAGGATGATGGAGGTGACTGTGATGATGGTGATGGTGCTGAGGATGATGGTGACGGTGGTGATGGTAGTGAGGGTGAAGGTGGTGATGGTGATGGTGGTGAGGATGATGAAGGTGATGATAATGGTCATGATGATTGAGGGTGATGATGGTGATGAGGATGATGGTGATGGTGGTGATGGTGATGGTAGTGGTGGTGGTGAGAGTGAGGGTGGTGATGGTGGTGGTGATGGTGAGGGTGATGGTGAGGGTGGTGATGGTGAGGGTGATGGTGAGGGTGATGGTGAGGGTGATGGTGGTGGTGGTGAGGGTGATGGTCAGGGTGATGGTGGTGGTGGTGATGGTGAGGGTGATGGTGAGGGTGGTGATGGTGAGGGTGAGGGTGAGGGTGATGGTGGTGGTGGTGAGGGTGATGGTGAGGGTGATGGTGAGGGTGATGGTGATGATGAGGGTGATGGTGGTGAGGGTGGTGGTGGTAGTGAGGGTGATGGTGAGGGTGATGGTGGTGGCGGTGATGGTGAGGGTGATGGTGTTGATGATGAGGGTGGTGGTGAGGGTGAGGGTGAGGGTGGTGAGGGTGAGGGTGATGGTGAGGGTGATGGTGGTGGTGGTGAGGGTGATGGTGAGGGTGAGGGTGGTGGTGGTGATGGTGAGGGTGATGGTGAGGGTGGTGAGGGTGATGGTGAGGGTGAGGGTGAGGGTGGTGAGGGTGAGGGTGATGGTGAGGGTGATGGTGGTGGTGGTGAGGGTGATGGTGAGGGTGATGGTGGTGGCGGTGATGGTGAGGGTGATGGTGTTGATGATGAGGGTGGTGGTGATGGTGAGGTTGATGGTGGTGGTCATGGTGAGGTGGTGATGAGAGTGATGGTGCTGAGGCTGAGGGGATGGTAAGGATGATGGCGGTGGCAATGGAGCTAAAACCTATCAGACACTTCCCACGTGCCGGGCACTGTTCTGAGTGCTTTAGTTGTAGCCCCCGATGCCCCTTACAGTGAACATGAGCTCAGGAACCGCTGACAGCAGCCCCAGGAGGCAGGTGCTGTCACAGTCCTCCTTTACAGATGAGGAAACTGAGGCACAGAGCAGTGAAGTGACTTGCCCAAGCTCCTGTTTTTCTGGAGGGGGGGTGGCTCCGGGGACTTGCCCCAGGAGGGCCTGGACCACACGTGAGTGACTGGGGGCTGCCCCGCCTGACCACTGCGCCCCTGCCGCAAGCGGCCTTCCTCCAGGAAGCCCAGGATGAAAGACACACCTGCCCCCAAACATGGACCTGCCCCATGTTCCAGAGCCGGCCTCCTTACCAACTGCTCAAGGACCCCTCCCCACCTTCAGCCCGGCGCCCAGCCTGGACCCCATGCCATGCAGATGCCTCCGGGTTCCGAGGCTCCCTGCTTGTCCTCCCTGCCCCCTAGGGCCAGCCTCCAGTGGCACAGACCTCCCCACTCCCACGGCGGTTCTGCCCCAGGCTCCCCGAGGCCCTGGCCGCCCACAGTGAGCACATTCCCCCTGGGCATGCAGGCGCAACCTACAAGATCCAGGACGCAGGCGAGCTCCCCTCGCACCTCCCCACCCACACCCTCCTCCTCTCTCCGGGTCCCTTCAGGCCCTGCTCCCCCAGGAACCCCCTCCCACCCACGCTAGAGATTGTTTAACTCCGTGTGAAAAATTTTCAAACCTGCAGAAAAATCAAAAGACAGCTGTCTGATGCAGCAGTTCTTTTATTGAAACTTTATTTGGCAGCTCTGGGTCTCAGTTGCAGCTGCAGCAAGGCCCTGCAGGGATCTAGCTCCCCAACCAGGGATGGAACCCGCGGCCCCTGCTTTGGAAGCACAGTGTGTCTTAGCCACTGGACCACTGGGGAAGTCCCAGCAGATACATTTTCTAAAATTAATTAATTAACTTTTGTTTATCTTCGCAGCTGTGTGGGTTTCTCTCTAGTTGTGGCGAGCAGGGGCTCCTCTCTAGGTGTGCGCCTGGGCTTCTCGTTGCAGTGGCTTCTCTCCTTGGGGAGCACGGGCTTCCGGCACAGGCTCAAGGTGTGGTGCTCGGGCTGAGTCTCTCCAGGGCATGTGGGGTCTTCCCTGATCAGTAATCGAGCCTGCCGTCTTAGTCACTGGACCCACCAGGGAAGTTCCAACAGATACATTTTTTATATAAACCTTTCCCTGGAGGTTTAACACAGTAGAAAAAAAAATGCACACATCATCTATGTGGCGCTTAATGAATTTTTCCTAAAGGGCACCCACTGATAAAATCAACATTCAGATCCAGGAACAGGGCATTTCTTGTCCCCAGAGATCCTGGTAGGATCTCCTTCCCGTGAGTCACCTTCCTGACGTCTCTCCCTGTTGATCGAGTTAGCCTGGTTTTGAACTTTTATTTCTATGGTGTCACGGACCCACTAAGTCTCACTGCTTTTGTTCAAAATCATGTTTTTGCATTCATCTGCTGGAACGTCCATGATCAAACATGACAGACTGGGCGGGGCACTGAGGACAACCTTCTCCTGATTCTGGAGCCTGAGGCCCCAGACCGAGGTGCTCGCGGGGAGAGGCCTCCTCCTTGCTTCTCCTGTGATCATCCCTCTGTGCATCCTAATCTCCTCCTCCTGGGTTAGGAGCCACTCTGATGATGTCATTTTGACTTAATCACCTCTCTAAAGACTCAGTCTCCAAGTGCAGTCACGTGTTGAGGCCCTGGGTCTTCCCTGATGGCTCAGGGGTAAAGAATCTCCCTGTGATGCAGGCGACCTGGGTTCAATCCCTGGGTCGGGAAGATTTCCCCTGGAGAAGGAAATAACAACCCACTGTGGTATCTTGCCTGGAGAATCCCATGGACAGAGGAGCCTGGCAGGCTACAGTCCCTGGGGTCGCAAAGAGTCAGACACAACTGAGCGACTTTTCACTTTCTTAGGTGCTGGGGGTTAAAACTTCAACATATCAATTTTAGGGGGACACAGTGCAGTGCAAGACCCACCTGCATTGCTACTGAGGGGGCAGGAATACTGGGGGGAGACCCATGCAGTGACTACTGCAGTCATCCAGGTGGGGAGGCTGGGGACTCCAGCCAGGGGTTGGTGGAGATTCTGAGAGGGTTGGTGGAGATGCAGATTCATAGCCCTTTTAGGAAGCAGAATCCACATGGCTTCAATGTTAGAGTCGCGCTGCCAGTCCACAGAGTGCCTTTGTGCAAAAAAAAAAAAAAAATTTGTAAAGGCACCCCTTAAGGCATTTTCTACTTCTACATGTTGGAATATGGTCAGAATAAATCTAAATGCCAAACATATTGGGATTTCCTGGTGGCTCAGGGGTAAAGAGTCCTCCAGCAAATGCAGAAGACATGGGTTCCATCCCTGGTCTAGAAAGATCACACAGGCCTCGGGGCAACTAAGCCCACGCACCACACTATTGACTCTGTGCTCCAAAGCCCAGGAGCCAGGACAACTGAGCCTCACGCTGCAGCTACTGAAGCCCTTGCACCCTGGAACCTGTGCTCTGCAACCAGAGAAGCCACCGCAATGAGAAGCCCATGATCCTCAACTAGAGAGGAGCCCTCGTTTGCCTCAAGGAAGGAAGGCCCCACAGCTCTTCATAGCTTCCCTATGGATGGGGTTGGAAGTGAAACAAAGGGTTAGTTAATCAGTCCTGTCCAACTCTGCGACCCTATGGACTGTAGCCCGCCAGGCTCCTCTGTCCATGGGGATTCTTCAGGCGAGAATACTGGAGTGGGTTGCCATTTTCTTCTTCAGGGAAACCTCCTCCACCCAGGGATTGAACCTGTGTCTCCTACATTGCAGGCAGATTCTTTACCATCTGAGCCACCAGGGAAGCCCATGAATGGGGTTAGAGACACTGAACTGTGGGACTCAAGAAAACGGCCCCGGGGCAGAGACAGTAGCATAAAGACAAATGGGGAGAGAGAGAAGAGACATGTCACTACTGGGATGGCAGACGGTAGGGGATTTCTCCGTGGTCACCCCTGTAACGCCCGGCTCTTTCTGCAGGCAGTTTGCCAAGATCGAAGCTGCCACCCAGCGCCTGGCCATGTCCATCCTGTCCCAGGAGGCGCCTCCCCAGAGACCGCCGCCCCAGAGGCCGCCCCCACCACCTGCGTCCCCCTTCCTGGGCGTGGCCTGTGCCATGGCGCCCACCGAGGCACCCCATGCTGGCCCCAGCCTGAGTCTCGCTGCCCTGGATGCCTCCACCCTCGACCTCTTTGAGGACATCGCGCTCCCCCCGCCGTGTCCTTCAGCGCCATCTGACCTGTCCCTCTGTGTGCTGGGCCAGCCGGCCCTGAGGCAGGACACACGGCTCTACGACCCCCTGCTCCCTCCCCCGCGTTCCCTGGGGGCAGGGGAGCAGCTCTTGGCTTCTGAGGGTCGCTGGGGGGGCAGGTGGGAGGTGTCTTGTGCCTGCCCTTCTCAGGGGACCCCCGAAGGCTGGGGGACCTGCTTCCCGTGACACCCAATCACAACCCAGGTTCCCAGACAGACCAGAGCCTCTGCCATGACAGCTCCTCAGCTGCCTGCCGGGCAGTCCCCTGTCCCATCCACGCCCCTCCTGGCAACCTCTGGCCACAGGAATCCCCCCAGACTCCCGCCTCGGCCTCAAGGGTCTTCTCCCAAGTCCACGGTCCCCAGTTCAGCCTCTGGGGTGGGGCAGGGGGTGCTCTCTCCCTCCTCACCTTCTTCCTTCTTTCTGCCCAGCCCCACCTCCTTGGTGACCGTCCCTCCGGCTCCCTCTCACCCTGGTTCAGCTCTTTCTAACGTCTGGTCTCCTCTTGTTTATTCCCAAAGATTTGTGGAGCGCCTACTGCATTCCAGGCCCACATCTGGGTGTGGAGGACTCAGCAGTGAATAAAACAGACATCTCTACCCTTATGGAGTTCACATGGCAGGGTGGGGGGTAAAGTTGGGGTCGCTGAAAATAAATGAGTACATCCATATTTTTTTTTTTAAGGCAAGATAAATTTCCAATTTCAGATTAGTATTAGTGCTGGGAAGAAAATATCTATAGGATAGCGACCCGATCGGGTGACTCCTTGATACAGGGTGGTCGGGGAAGGCCTTCAATGACAAGGAGCTGGGACTGTGAAAAAGTCTGGGGTTTCAGGCTGAGGGACCAGCCGGTGCAAAGGCCTGGAGGTGGGACGTTGGGGCCCAGCCTGGCTGGAGCAGAGTGAGCCGGAGGAGAGTGGTAAGACTAGAGGGCGGTCAAGGCGCCGAAAAGGCAGACCGTGATTTGGGAGTAGTTTGGCTTTTTTCCCAAAAGTAATGGGAAATTCTCTCTCCACCGCTTTCTCGCAAGCCCACTTCCAAGCACCGTCTAAACATTAGGACACCACCCGATCACGCAGGTGCTGTGAGAGGGAAAACTGAGGCTCCAAGAGAACAGACTCAAGAGCGCGGAGAGGGAGGGACTTCTTGGCTCGTCGCGCCTTCAGCCCTTTCCTGGAAAGTGCGTGGGTCTCTCTGTAAGCTTCAGTCTCTAGCTAGAAGGGCCAGGTTCGGACCCAAGTCCTGCCCCTGCGCCGCGCACCCCCCGCCCTTCGCCGCTGTCGTTCGAACTGGCAGCCGGACTGCTCGCGACCCACCAACCTCTGGGGCTGCAGTCTCAAGTTCTCCGTACCCTTTAGACCCGCCAGCACGCCTTTCGCGACTCCCCATTGGCCCGACGCTCTGCCTTTCTCTGGACGGGCCAATCACGCTCTCAAGACGGACAGCCTGGCCCACCGCCCCCTTCCCCGGGGAGGGGGAGGAAGCGGCGCTCGTGGATTGGCTGCCAGCGGAGGAGCAGAGCTAGGCGAGTGCCTATTGGGCGGATCGGCTCGGGAGGCGGGACGCGGAGGGCGCGGGTGGGGCTCCGAGTCCAGAAGGTGAGAAACGTTGACCCGGCCTGCGGACCCCGCCGATCGAGTCGAGCTGCGCGAGTCCGACGGCAGCGGGTGAGTGACTGCAGGCCTCACTTGCGGAGGGCAGGCCCGGCGCCCTCCGGGTAAGGCCCCGCCGGCGCTGCGGTGAGACCGACCTCCCCGCCTGCCTCTGGGGGGACCGAGGCTCCGCGGGGCCATCCGTGGCCGAAGGGACGCGGCCGGGGCAGGACTCCTGCCCGCGCCCGACACAGTGGCCAGGGCCGATTGCACCCTCCGTGCCGAGTGCCTGCATCACTCCTGCTCGGCGGGTGTTTCCCCAAGAAGGAAACAGGCGTGAAGCTTGAGGGTCACACAGCCAGCGAGGCTGGGCTGCGGACGCACGCCGCCCGGGCCACCTGGGGAGGGGTCTCAACAGACCGATTCGCTCCGCAGGTGGCC
The DNA here is from genome assembly GCF_963930625.1 of Muntiacus reevesi. Taxonomy (NCBI): domain Eukaryota; kingdom Metazoa; phylum Chordata; class Mammalia; order Artiodactyla; family Cervidae; genus Muntiacus; species Muntiacus reevesi. The sequence continues at coordinate 276,868,166 of NC_089250.1, forward strand.
GCCCATCGTGGGCCGCTCCTCCGCCGGGCCTCGGGCTTCCTATGCCTCGAGCTGCGTTCTGGATCCTCACCACTCCCCTAGAGCACCCCCAAACTCTGTCTCCAGCCCCGGCCCCGCCCCAACGTGTTTCATCTCCTCTGCCTCAATCAGGTGGGCTCGCCAAGGAATTAGCCCACCCTCTGCCGACTGGAAACCAGGCCCGCCTGCCCCCTCCTCTCCGTCCCCGCTACCTGGACTGGACCTTGCCCTCCCGGCCTCCACCTCCAGTCCAGCCCCACAGGCGGCCAGCGAGGCCTCCCTGTTTTCTATTTTCAAAACTTTCTTGTGGAAGTTTATTACATGTGTAGGGAAAAGTACAAATCACAGATACACAGCTCACATAACTTCACAAAGAGTGTGTGAACAGCATACAAACGCGGAAACCAAACACCCCGCATGCAAGGTCCCAGCCCCTCCTTCATTACTGCTGCCCGAGGACAACCATTATCATGACTTTAATGCCACAGATGGGTTTGGCTAGGTTCTTGTCTTATGTGAACGTTTTACTATATTGTATTCACTGTATTGTAGTTTACTGTATTGTGTTTACCTGACTGGACAACCTGTTTACACACTGTCAAAATTTAAGAGCAACAGAGTCATACACACGGTCAAACATCCTGTCACTGCAGAAAAAGCCTGTTCTTACCTGCTCACCAGAGAGCAAATACAGATTGCAGCAGTAGGCAAGCTTTTTTTTTTTTTTTCCTTCTTGCATTTTGGCACAAATGGGAGCATTGTTTACACACACTGTTTGTTCTGTCTGTCCCCACCCCCCACCCGGTTCACATCTCTCAGACGCTTCTCCACGTTGTTACTTAAAGATCTTGCTTGTGATTACCAGTGCCCTAACCGTGGATGTTTGGGTTTATTTCTGTTCTTTTGCTCAGGGAGGGGTCTCATAGTGAATAGCCCTGTCCCATAATGAATAACTTGTGCTACTGCACAGGCATGTCTGCAGGATAAGCACTCAGGCTAAACACATGAGTTCTCTGGGTCACAGGGTTTGTGAATCTGTAATTTTGAGAACTGGGGGCACATGATTCTCCCTAGGGGGTGCTTGCTGCCCGGTTACACTCCTACCAGCCCAAAGGGGAGCTCCTGCAGAGTCCCTCCATCTGTTGGGGGAGTTACCACCAGGAACCAGAGTGAGGAGAGCTCTCCAGGTGGAGCAGCTGCCTGAGCCAAGGCCCTAAAAGGGGATGTGGCAATCTGGCACCTTGTGGGAGGAGGGTAACCCTTAGTCTTGAGGACAGAGAAAAGCCAGGAGGCCTGGGGAGAGCCGAGGTGGGGTGACGGGGTCAGCTCTGTGTTTTCAGAAAGATTGCTCGCTCTCCACTTTCTCCGGGAGAACTCTGCCAAGACAGAGTAGCTTCTCCAGAAATCCTCACCCTGGCCACAGCTGTGATTACACAATGAAGTAACACAGTGTGGTTTCATTTTTGAGGGAGTTTCCCTTCCATTTGTATTTCGAGACAAAATTCCCACAGCATAAAATCCACCATGTTAGCCATCCACTAGGTTTTAAACTTTAGATATGACACATGTAGGAAACATTTTCAGTGGTAGATGTGCTCAATTTAAAGAATAACCAAAACCAGCTGTGGACTCCCCACCTGACACTGAGACTTGCCCTGAGCTAGGGTCGGCCGGCTTGCCCTCCACTGGGTGCCCAGGCACCAGGGCCTTCGTTTCCTAAATAAACTAACAAATAAATGAGTGACAGGCAGAGATGGGAGAAGCTGCAGACACAAGCCAGGACTCCCCATTTGTGCAGCAGTTCGGGGAACCAGAGACACAAGTCTCTGGGAACATGGGCTGGGACCGTGAGATTCGGGGTGTCCAGGGCCCTGATGAGGAGAGGGGGCAGTCACCCCTCTAGTCCCCGCAGCACCTCCGCCTTCATGGACCCCTCCCCCGGACCTCAGTGTCCTCCCCTTTAAAAGGGCTGCTGGCCAGGTGGCTCTACCAGTGCTCCCCTTAATTTTTACATTACTTGCTTTTTTTTCCCCATTTATTTTTATTAGTTGAAGGGCTTTCTTTCTTTTTAATGGTGGGAGGGACTTCCCTGGAGGCCCAGGGGGTTAAGACTGTGCCTCCAATGCTGGGGGCACGGGTGCCATTCTTGGTTGGGGAACACATGCCACACAGTCAGAAATTAAACAAAATAAAAATAATTCAAAAAATTAAATTGTGCCAAAATACACATGACCTAAAATTTACCATCCTGACCATTTTAAAGTGTACAATTAAGAGGCATTTTGTATCTTCCTAATATTGTGCACCCAGCACCGCTATCTGGTTCCAAAACATTTCCATCTTCCCAGATGGAAACCCCATGCCCCACTTCACTCTCTCCTCTGCCGCCCCACCCCCCCCCCCGCCCCGCCCAGCCTGCTCCGTCTCGGTGGACGGTCCAGCTTGGTGCTGTGACTCGACAGCATCACGGTGCGGAAATCCGCGCCATGGCGTGTCCGTGCTCCTTTCCTTTTCATGGCTGAATAATACTCCACGCCGCGGGTACCCCAGCCTTTCTGTCTAAGACCCCAAGGCGGCGGGGTTCAGCTAGTGAGCCTCACGCGTGAGCAAACTGCATTCAGAGAGGCAGTCAGACCTGAGGGATCGCAGGCCGTCGGGGAGGGGGGGGGGGCGGTGCAGCTTTGCCTCAGGACCGCATCCCGACCCCTCAGGAGCTGGCCGTGCCCTCCAGCTGGACACTTCAGAGCCTCAGTCTCCCCCAGGCTGCAGGAGGGTCACAGTGGGAGTCTAGGGTGTGAGTGCGTGGGCCCCGGACATGCAGAGAAGCCCCCTCTGAGCCTAACTGCACTCCCTGGGCCCCTCTACCCACCCCAGGACATGGCAGCTGCGAGACCCGCGCTGGGCCGCGTTCTCCCCGAATCTTCTATACTCTTCCTGTGCGACATGCAGGAGAAGTTCCGCCACGTTGTGTACTTCCGCCAGATCGTCTCTGTGGCTGCGCGCATGCTCAAGGTACAGCGCTCCTCCCTCAGACCCGGGGGTCCAGGCCCCACACCTCCTCCCTCAGACCCGGGGGTCCAGGCCCCACACCTCCTCCCTCAGACCCGGGGGTCCAGGCCCCACACCTCCTCCCTCAGACCCGGGGTCCAGGCCCCACACCTCCTCCCTCAGACCCGGGGGTCCAGGCCCCCACACCTCCCCCCTCAGACCCCGGGGTCCAGGCCCCACACCTCCCTCAGACCCGGGATCCAGGCCCCACACCTCCTCCCTCAGACCCGGGGTCCAGGCCCCACACCTCCTCCCTCAGACCTGGGGGTCCAGGCCCCCACACCTCCCCCCTCAGACCCCGGGGTCCAGGCCCCACACCTCCTCCCTCAGACCAGGAATCCAGGACCCACACCTCCCCCCTCAGACCCCGGGGTCCAGCCCCCACACCTTCTCCCTCAGACCCGGTGGTCCAGCCCCAATACCTCCTCCCTCAGACCCGGGGGTCCAGGCCCCACACCTCCCTCAGACCCGGGGCTCCAGACCCCCAGACCCTCCTCCCTCAGACCCCGGAGTCCAGGCCCCACACCTCCCCCGTCAGACCCCGGGGTCCAGGCCCCACACCTCCTCCCTCAGACCAGGAATCCAGGACCCACACCTCCCCCCTCAGACCCCGGGGTCCAGCCCCCACACCTCCTCCCTCAGACCCCGGGGTCCAGCCCCCACACCTTCTCCCTCAGACCCGGTGGTCCAGCCCCCACACCTCCTCCCTCAGACCCCGGCGTCCAGGCCCCACACCTCCTCCCTCAGACCCGGGGGTCCAGACCCCCAGACTCTCCTCCCTCAGACCAGGAGTCCAGGCCCCCGGCCCCTCCTCCCTCAGACCCCAGGGTCCAGCCCTCACACCTCCTCCCTCAGATCCGGTGGTCCAGCCCCCACACCTCCTCCCTCAGACCCAGTGGTCCAGCCCCAATACCTCCTCCCTCAGACCTGGGGTCCAGGCCCCACACCTCCCTCAGACCCAGGGCTCCAGACCCCCAGACCCTCCTCCCTCAGACCCCGGAGTCAAGGCCCCACACCTCCTCCCTCAGACCCGGGGGTCCAGGCCCCACACCTCCTCCCTCAGACCCGGGGGTCCAGGCCCCACACCTCCTCCCTCAGACCCGGGGGTCCAGGCCCCCACACCTCCTCCCTCAGACCCTGTGGTCCAGCCCCCACACCTCCCCCCTCAGACCCGGTGGTCCAGACCCCCAAACCCTCCTCCCTCAGACCCAGGGGTCCAGGCCCCACACCTCCTCCCTCAGAGCCAGTGGTCCAGCCCCCACACCTCCCCCCTCAGACCCGGTGGTCCAGCCCCCACACCTCCTCCCTCAGACCCAGGGGTCCAGGCCCCACACCTCCTCCCTCAGACCCTGTGGTCCAGCCCCCACACCTCCCCCCTCAGACCCGGTGGTCCAGACCCCCAGACCCTCCTCCCTCAGACCCGGTGGTCCAGCCCCCACACCTCCCCCCTCAAACCCGGGGGTCAAGACCCCCAGACCCTCCTCCCTCAGACCCGGGGGTCCAGCCCCCATACCTCCTCCCTCATACCCGGGGCTCCAGGCCCCACAGCTCCTCCCTCAGATCCGGGCTCCAGGCCCCAGCCCCTCTGGGCTCAGACCTTCGCTCCTCCGCCCCCCACCCAGGTGGCCCGGCTGCTAAATGTGCCCGCTGTGCTGACTGAGCAGTACCCGCAGGGCCTGGGCCCCACGGTGCCTGAGCTGGGCGCTCAGGACCTGCAGCCGCACACCAAGACCTGCCTCAGCATGGTGCCTGCGGTGCAGCAGGAGCTGGACGCTCGGCCCCAGCTGCGCTCCGTGCTCCTCTGTGGCTTAGAGACACAAGCCTGTATCTTGGTGAGACCCCCACTGACGCTTGGGACCTCCTTTCCACCTGGGACCTCCCCACCCTGAAAACCCAGAACCCTGGCCACTCCCCTTCCTGACCCGTGGCTCCCCTCCTGACCTGGGACCTTCACCTACACTCAGGACCCCCTGGGCTTTCATCCTGCCGAGGATCCCGCTATAATCCCCACCCCTCCTGCCCTGATCCGCCCTCATCCCACCCTGGCCCCCGTCTCCTGGCTGGGGTGGCCCTGACCTCTCTCTGCCCCTAGCAAACGGCCCTGGACCTCCTGGATCGCGGGCTGCAGGTCCACGTGGTGGTGGACGCCTGTTCCTCCCGGAGGTGAGCGTCTTCTCAGGGGTGGGGTGCGTGTGGGTTGGGTTTGGGCCACCCAGGGAGATCCCGGGGGCGGATCCTTGCTGAGTTCATCTGGTGTCTGGGCGTGCATACCGAGATGCCGACACCCTCTCCCTCACCCCCTCAGCCAGGTGGACCGGCTGGTGGCGCTGTCCCGGATGCGCCAGAGCGGCGCCTTCCTCTCCACCAGCGAGGGGCTCATTTTTCAGCTCGTGGGCGACGCCGCCCACCCTCAGTTCAAGGAGGTACTGGGCCCCCCCACACCCGACCTCCCCCTTCTCCCACGCAAACAGCAAATGCCTTTCCAGCTCCCACGGTACAGCGGCAGAATGCATCCCAGAACATAGCGGCTGCCGCCCCCAGGGGAGACTGCAGGTCAACACCATACATCCAGGAACAGAGAAGCCGGCTGACCCTAAGCGCTGTAGAGAGAAAGCAGGGGAGGGGCCGGGTGTGCCAGGACGGGTTGCTGAGGGTGGTCCAGAGGCCTCCCAGAAGAAGGGGACTTTAGAGCGAGGTGGAGATGGAAGGGAGCCACAGGGACCCTGTCCACAGCGCCCCCTGGCCCTTCCCCAGCATCCCTCCTCCCCCTCCATTCTGTGACACTCAGGTCCAGCCTTCACAGCCACCATTCAGGTGGACTTCCCAGTACCCAGGTCTGACTGGGTAGCCCACGGCTTCGCACCTTGGCCCTTAGAGTAATGGAATATGCCAGTATCCCAGTCCTCTGAGGTCTGCCCCTTCTCCTCTTAGATCAGGTCTGTTGAGCATTTACTGAGCACCTACTGTGTGCCAGCCAATGTGGCAGGTCCAGGGGCAATCGCAGAAAAAGACAATCTGTATTCAGTTTCACGTGGCGGCCAGGAGCTGGGGAGGGAATCTGTGGGGTGTGTGAGCGATGAGATGGGGGGCTGCCACACAGAGGCCCCTCCTGGGGGTGGCCTTAAAGCGGAGACCTGAACTGGGGGCGGTCAGCAACCGGTCATCCGAAAAGCAGTCTTGGCAGAGTGGACAGCTAGGGCAGAAGCCTGGACGTGGGACTAAACTTGACTTATTCAAGGAACCACAGCAGGGCACGGTGAGCTCAGAGTGGAGGAGGGGCGGGAGGCGGGGAGGAGCCAGAGCAGAGCCTTCCTAAAGGTTTTGTCGGGGTTGCACCTGGGAGCTGGACACTGTCAGATCTGTGTGCCGTGCTGGGCGGCTCATGGACATGGGGTAGGAAGGAGGGAAACGAGGGTGGAGGCAGCAGGATTACAGGCCTGGCTCACTTTTATTTTGTAACTTCTGTAGGTTAGCATGAGAGGACTTGGTGGTGGGCGCAGTGCATGAAAAGGTAGTCCAGAGAGGCTCCAGGTTGAGCACGGCTGCTGAGGCTGTGCGCTGATGGGGGAGGGGGTGGAAGGTCAAATGACCACCAGCATCTAAGAAGCAGTTGCATAAGTGCCTCCAGAGTTGAGGCGCAAGGCGTGGGCTGGACCTGAGAGTTGAGAGGTTAGATTACTTAAGAAGCAGGAAGCCCCAGGACAGTCAGTCACCCTCAGTGGTCGAAGCTGCCAAGGTGGGCCCAGGCGACAGATGATCAGGCACTAACCTTGGTAGCTGTGGTGAAAGGGAGATCACCAGAAAGCCTTGAGGGGTGGGGGCGGTTAGTTTGGCCAGTTACTGCCGGGGGCCGGGGGCGGCCAGGGAAATGAAAATGGATCTGTCGTGGAGAAGGGAACCCCTGACTACCCCCTACAGGTCCAGAAGCTCATCAAGGAGCCCAGCCCCGATAGCGGACTGCTGGGCCTTTTCCAAGACCAGAACCCCCTCTTCCGCTGACCTCGCCACCCTGCGCTGAGCGGAGACACCCTCTTCTCCTGTCCTCGGGACTCTGGCAGGCGCTCTTTCTCCCCCCGTCGCCGGGTCCCGAGAGTGGTGCAGTCCACCGGGAGAGCCGCCCCCTTGGGAGGGCGGTGGGTGCCGCCTTCCCATTGGGCCGCAGCTCCCGGAAATGCAAATGAGGCTCCCGGAGCCAGGCGAGGGTTGGTCGAGCCGGGCTGGAGGCGGGGCTCGGCCCCGGGCCACTCCAAGGGGCGGCGGAGGGGAGGGCGTCACAGGCTGTGTGGGACCCGCTCGCGGAAAATAAACACTGATGTGACTGTGGGCCGAACCATTCTTGTTCTGGGGGGTGTCCCGGGGGCGACCGGGGCCCGCGGGCGGCGGGGGAAGAGGGGTTCCCGGCAGGTGGGGAGGGGGTGGTGCCTCCGCTCAACTCCGAGCCGGCGGCGCGAGGCAAAGGCGAGGGCGGCCACTCACATCTGCACCGCAGCCGGCGTGCATCTGCCCCCAAAGGGACTGCCGGCCCGGGTCCCCGACACGCTGCCGGCCGCCCCCCAGGCAGCGCGCGCGCACACTCCCAGCCGGGTTGGCTCGCAGACACGCGCTCGCTCTGCCTCCCCCGGCCGGCCCCCCACGTCGCCGCCACCCCCCGACTCCCCCAGGGTCCCGCATCCGGAAAGTGAGGTGAGCGCGGCCGCACCCCGGTGCGGAGGGGGAAACTGAGGCAGGAGGGAGTTGGGGACGCGGAGGAAGGAAGAGACAGGCATGCGGATGAATGGATGGACGGATGGATGGGAAGGACAGATAGCTTCATCTGAGTGGTCCCTGCTCCCCTAAGACGCAAGAGCCCGGGGATCCGCATGGGGGCTCCCAGAATTCTACAGCCCCCTTGGAAATCTGGGAGTCGGGACTCAACGAGCCCCCCAGCCAGGGCCCCTCAGCCCTTTTAGATTCTCAGGCTCCCCCACCCCCACCCCGCAACCTTTGGGGGCCCAAGAAGGCAATCAGTCCCCCAGGGACCCAAGCGTCAGAGCTCTCAGCCAGACCGCCCCCACTGGGGAATCAGAGCATCTCCCCCCACCCCGGCCCCCCCGCCCCTGGATCCCAGACCTCGCTCAGAAGGCCGGGTCACCGGACCCCGCGTCAGAGCGCCCAGGGCCCTCTCTCCACAGGGACCTAGGAGTCCCTGCTTCCCCCTCCTCCAGGAACCCCTGGGACTGGGCGCCAGCGCCCCCGGCCCCCGCCTTCCCGATCCAGGTGTCCCCCCTCCTCACCCCCCAGCCTGAAGGCTCGCGTCTCGGAGGCCGCGCTCGCGTCGCCATGGCAACAGGAGTCTATTTTGCGCTGGGAACACACAGCTCCCGTCGCAGCGCGCCCCCACCCCGCCCCTCTAACCCGAGCCTGAGTGAGAGTGAGGGCCCGGGGAGGGAGATGGGTGGTCCGGGTCGGGGGCGCACAGAGACACTCACAGGGTCAGAGATCTGTAGACAGCAAACCTGGGAAAGAGACACCCAGAGATGGAGACGCGCAGTCGGAGGTAGCGAGAGACGGGGATGTGAAGAGAAGAGACTGGCGGGCCAGAGGGGAGGAGGGAATGCTGGCACGCGGAGGAGACGTGGGGCAGAGACGGCAGGATGCAGAGATGCGCTGAGACACGTGGAGAGAGCCGGGCTAAGAGAGCCCGTGACCCCGGGCACCGCCCCGCAGAAATGAGACTGGCCGGCGGGCCGAGGGAGGGGCAGTGGGGCGAGATCCCGGGAGGAGGTCAGGACCGGGAGACGCAGAGACTCCCAGAGACAGAGAGCGGACGGGAAGGCCTAGGCACCCGGGCAGGCCGCGGGGGTGCGTGGGGACCGGCCACGTCTTTCCCTCAAACCCCGGCCCCCGGGCGGCGAGCTGGAGGCGGGGCCGAGTCCCTCCACCCCGCCGCCCCCGCCGGGAGCTGGGATCCCCGCCTCCCGCCCAGACCCCTGCGGCCGGTCCGCCTCCTCTTGAACCCGGATCCCCCTCCTGCTGCCTGCTCTTCACATCCCTACCCCAAACCCACCCTCAACTCCAGACATTCCCGGGAGGCCCGCCAGCCTTTCGCCTTCAGACCCCCGCACCCTCAGCGCCCACCTGCCCACCCCTCTCCACCGCCCCGCAGCCCGAGATCAGGTTTCTGACTTTCTCTGGGTCTCCTCCCTCTGCGGGTCCTTCTCTGGCTCTCTCTTTCCTTCTCTCTCGCTCTCCTTCGATCACCAGTTCTCCGGGTCTTTTCTCCCCGTCACTGCTCGCCCTCCGGGCCTGTGCCCTCCCTGGTCTCTGTCCTCTTTTCTTTGAATATTCTTTGAATATCTTCAGTTTCTTTGAAGGAAGAAGAATATCCCTCTTCTTCATCTCTGTTCTTCTCTCCCTGGGTCTCCGTCCCTCTCCCTGGGTCTCTGTCCCTCTCCCTGGGTCTCCGTCCCTCTCCCTGGGTCTCTGTCCCTCTCCCTGGGTCTCCGTCCCTCTCCCTGGGTCTCTGTCCCTCTCCCCGAGGCTCCGTTTCTCTCCCTGAGTCTCTGTGTGTGTCTCTCTCTCTGGGTCTCTGTCTCCCTCTCTCTAACCCTCTGCCCTCACCTTCATCCTGTTCTCATTCTCTGCTCCCAGGCATCTCAGGAGGCAGTCCTTGCCCCCCCAGCCCAGCTGACAGGGTCAGGAGAGGGGTGGGGAGGTGAGGTGTGGGACGCAGTGCTGGCAGGGCAGCAGGGGGAGGACGGGGTTCTCCAGGAGCGCAGGGACCCCATCTCACACTGGCTCCCCAAGCTCTGTGCCCACATCTGTTATCTCTCAGCTCCTAGACTAGGATCCTGGGTTCTGGCCCTGAGCTGCTGGCTGTGCCCGGGGCAGGGAGGGAAAAGATGGCTTGCGGGTAGGAGGAGGATCGTGCCTTCCTGTGTGTGTGTGTGTGTCCGGGACGGGGTGCTGTCTGGGCGTGTCTGACGGAGGGTCACATGCCTGCTTCTAGACGCTCTGCCGTGGGGTTTGCACTGGCATGCGTACCCACGAGGCTGCCTGTCTGGCTGGAATACAAGCGTCCATGGTCTACGGGCGGTGGGCAGCGTGTCCAGGTGCAGCTGGCTGGGGCGGGTCTCTGGCCATGTCCTGGAGCTGTGTGTAGTCCCAGGGTGTCGTGGTGTCTGAGACTGTGTCTGACTGTTGGGTGCTGTGGGCAGGAATGCCCATAGACGCAGGGCTGTGTGTCCACAGGGAGCTGTACTGCGTGTGTGTTGGGAGGAGGCTCGGGTGTGCTACCAGGATGATACTGGGTGTCCTTGCATGTTGTGTCCGGGACACCACGTGGGTGCCCTGTGTTCTGTGTCACTGTGACACAAGCTCTGTTGTGTGTCCATGCATAGTTCTGTGAGGCAGAGGAAGAGCCAGTCCCCTGTATCTGTGCATCTGGCCCAGTGTCGGCAGGGGTAGCTGCTGCAGGGCAAGAGGTGGGACGCAGGAGCGAGAGGCTCTGGGGCCCCGCTGACAGAGGTGCCGTGTGTGTGTGTGTGTGTGGCTGGGTCTGAGGGGGTGTATGCCCTGCTCCTCCTGCCCCACTCCCTGGAGCTGTCAATGACCAGGAATTGGAATTTCCCTGGAAATGCGCCTGTGTGTGAAGTTGGAGGGGACCACGGCACTCTCAGCAGAGGGAGAAATTCTGTGATGGAGCCCCACCAGAAGCTTGGCACAGTGCAGGCACCGAGCCTGCAAACTACTGGCCCATGTGGGGCAGCCCTTGGCCCTGTGCAGCTCCCCAGCATCTGTGATTTAGCAGGCAGATGGCACCCTGGTGTGTGTTTGGAAGGAGTGCCCCTTCCCACAGATGGATGCCTCCCCACCAGCGTGCCTTGGGAAGGAGTCAGTCTCTCTGCAGTGCACAACCTGCCCAACCATACATGGCAGCCCTTGTGTGAATGAAGGAATCCACTTCGCCACGTGCATCTGTCACTCTGAACGGCTGTGTCTGCGAGCATGAAAGCCCGCATTTCTCTGTGTGGAATAGAGGCATCCACGATCTATGGGCAGCGGTGCCCTGAGTTCAAAATCTAGCTGTCACACCATCTGATGTATATCAGGTTTTTTTTTTGTTGTTGTTTCTTAACTGTAGTAAAATATATGTAACACAAAATTTACCATTTTAAGTGTACAGGTCAATAGTATTTAATGATGTTGTGTGACTACCATCACTGTCTAGTTCCAGAACATTTTCGTTACCCTCAAGGGAGGCCCTGCCCCCACTGAGCAGTCAGCTCCTCTTCCCAGCTGCCCTCAGCCCCAGGCAACCACTTATCAGCTTCCGTCTGCATGGATGTGACTGTTGTGGACATTTCGTATCAATGTAATCATCGATATGTGACTTTTTGTGTCTGGCTTTTCTCTCTTAAAGTCCTGAGGTTCTTCAGGATGTAGAATGTATCGGTGCTCCATCCCTTTCGTGGCTGAGTATTATTCCACTGAATGGCTAGACCACATTTTGTTTACCGTTTGTCAACTGATGGGCACTTGGCTGGTCTTCCTTCTGGGGCTGTCGTAAACCATGCTGCTAAGGACATTCATGTTTTCAACTCTTTGGGGCAGACTCCTAGGAGTAGAACTCCTGGGTCATGTGGTAACTCTAATTGTGTGTGTGTGTGTGTGTGTGTTGGGCCACGTCCTGCTGCGTGCAGGATCTTAGTTCCCAGGCAGGGACAGAGCCTATGACTCCGGCATTGGGAGCACAGACTGTCAACCAGAGGCCCACCAGGGAAGTCCCTACATGTTTAACTCTGGAGGAGCTGCCGAAGTGCTCTCCAGAGTGTGGGCCACGGCACTTCTCAGATCACAGTGACGCAGCGGGCGGGGGTGTCCAGAAGGGAGTGAGCAGGGGGTGCAGGACAGGGGCCAGAGCAGAGCTCAAAGGGAAGGCTGAGGCCCCACGGGGACGCGGGCGGCGCCTCAGTCTCCCACAGCCCTCTCCGCATCCCAGCCCCCAGCAGCCTTTGATAATGCTGTGGACCCGAGATACACGTGCACTCAATGGGGAGGAACAAAGGGTAAAAATAACAGCGAACAGACATCTATTAAACTAGTCCCACTCACCCACCCTCACTCCCACCTCCTCACGCTGCTTTTATTTCTTCATGGCCTCCTTCATAATTTCTTAGTGTTTCTTCATAACAGTTTTCAACGTGTATCCCATTGATACGTGTCTGTGTACTGGCTTTGTCTCCGTGCCAGAATGCAAGCCCCATAAAGACAGAGGCGGAACCCTGCAGTTCACCCACCACTGTACCCCCAGCCTCAGTGCACACTGCTGCAGGAACCCGCCTGCTGGCCTGCAGACACAGTGGGGCCGTCCCGTCCGTCGGCCCCTCTCATCCTGCGTCCCCTCCAGGGGGCACAGCACCTGCACTAGGCCAGGCGCTGCCCGAAGCCCTCTGACTGCGTGCTCAGTCGCTCAGTGGTGTCCAACTCTTTGCAACCCCACGGACTGCAGCCCGCCAGGCTCTTCTGTCCATGGAATTTTCCAGGCAAGAATACTGGGTGGGTTGCCATGGGTTCGTCCTTCCAACCACCCAATGATAGCCACCCTCACCTCCAGTTTACAGATGGGAAAACTGAGGCACGTGAGGACTTAGGTGTGTCCAGTGTCAGGCACCTGGCAAGTCTGGGAGAGGAACCACTGCTGCTTGGACTTGCCAGCTATGCAAGGAGACACTTCAGAGTTGAAATTGTAAGATTCTGTGTGTGTGTGTGTGTGTGTGTGTGTGTGTGTGTGAGACAGGGGTAAGGGTGGGGTGTGTGTGTGTGTGAGGGTAAGGGTGTGTGTGTGTGAGAGAGAGAGAGGGGTAAGGGTGGGGGTGGGGTAGAGAGAGAAGGGAGACAGAGGCTCAAGACCTAAGACTATCAGACCTAAGTAAAGGAGAAAAGTAAGCCTTGGGGGAGCTGAGGACCATGGGGTCTAAGCCAGCAGTTCTAACTGGGGGACAAATGTGCCCCCAGGGGAACACTTGGCAATGCCTGGAGGCATCCTATGTTGTCACGATGCGGGGGGAGGGGGTGTGTGTGAACGCTGCTGCACCCAGCAGCTGCTGCTAAACACCCCACAGTGCAGGGAGGGGCCCTCAACAAAGTGCACTCCGCCCGCTGTCAGCGGTGCCCGGGCTTCCCTCCCCGCCCGCCTCCTGGTCTATAAACTCAGATTCTCAACTCCGATCTCTCTCTCCTCCCCGTCTCCCCACGCCCCCTGCGCCCCCCTCATTGCCGCCCTTGGCCCCTGTCTCCTCTTGGCCTCTCCCTCTGCCCTCTCGCTCGTCTGCCTCCTTGATTTCTTCTCCCTCCATCCCATCTCTCCTCTGGTTTTTGTCCGTCCCTCTCATTTTTTCACACCCCTGTCCACTTTGCCTTTCTTTCCTCCCCATTCATCACTCTCTGACCCTCTCTGCCCGTGATCGTTGCTGTTCCCCTTCCGTGGCATCGGGGCATTCTTCTGTGGCTCCCCCATCACCGACCATTGCCCCCTGGGCCTGGCCAACCCCGGGCCCACGCACGTCCCCCCCTTTTCCGCCTCCTGGCTCCTGCCCGCCGCTCTCCCCGTCCTTCTATCTTCCCTTGGGCTGCCTTCCTCATCCTTTCCCGCCACCACCTCCACATTTCTGCACCTCTGGCGCCTTTCTTCCGTCCACCGTTCCAGCCTCGGTTCTCCCCCCAGCCTGGCTGCCCCGGCCGAGCTCCTGCGCTCCCCATGCCGGCCCTCCTGCTCCTCGGGACCCTCCTGTTCCTGGCCTCGACTACCGGCCAGGCTGGGGCGCGTCCGTCCAACGCCACGAGCGCCGAGCCCCCGGGTCCGCTGCCCGCCCTGCTGGCGCACCTGCGGCGCCTGACCGGGGCGCTGACGGGCGGCGGGGGCGCAGCGGGCCCGGGGGCCAACGGCACAAGAGCCAGCACCCCGAGCTCGGCGGGCGCTGCCGCGCGGGCGCCCCCTCCGGCTGAGCTGTGCCACGGCTACTACGACGTCATGGGCCAGTACGACGCCACCTTCAACTGCAGCACCGGCTCCTACCGCTTCTGCTGCGGCACCTGCCACTACCGCTTCTGCTGCGAGCACCGCCACATGCGCCTGGCGCAGGCCTCCTGCTCCAACTACGACACGCCGCGCTGGGCCACCACGCCGCCGCCGCTGGCCGGGGGCGCCGGGGGCGCCGGGGGCGCGGGCGGGGGGCCTGGGCCCGGCCAGGCCGGGTGGCTGGAAGGGGGCCGGGCGGGGGGCGCTGGGGGGCGTGGGGGCGAGGGCCCAGGGGGCAGCACAGCCTACGTGGTGTGCGGGGTCATCAGCTTCGCCCTGGCCGTGGGCGTCGGCGCCAAAGTGGCCTTCAGCAAGGCGTCCCGTGCGCCCAGGGCGCACCGGGAGATCAACGTGCCCAGGTGTGTGGACTCTGGGGCCGGGGCGGGGGGCGGGGGGGGCCCTGGGGGCGGGGCTTGGGCAACGGGGGCGGGGCCAGCATGGAGTTTGGGGGGTGGGCCCGCAAGGCCAGAGGCTGAGGCAGCCTCCCGGAGCGCAGAAGCCTTGAGGAGATGGGCGAGGCCTGAGAATACAGGTGACTTAAGTGACAGGCTAGGGAGTGACGAGGTAGGCTCAGGTCTTCATTCAGCAAGTATTTCTTGAGCGCTTTCTGTGAGTCAGGAGCTGGGGGGCACAGCGGTGAACAAGACAAAATCCCTGCACTGACGAGTAAACCTAGTTCTAATCCCAGGTCAGCCGCCTGCGGGCTGTGTGACCCGGGGAAAGTTGCTTAACCTCTCTGTGCCTGTTTCCTGTGTCTGCACAATGGGGCTAATTATCGTTCCCCACCCATTCGGACAGCAACGAAGATTAGCTGGGTTGATTCATGTCCAGTCCTGGCACATGGTAGGCCCTCAATAAATGCTGGCTACCGTCATCATTAAGAGAGTAAGCAAGCAGTGTTAGTTACTCAGACGTGTCCAACTCTTTGGGACCCCATGGACCATAGCCCACCAGGCTCCTCCGTCCATGGGATTCTCCAGGCAAGAACACTGGAGTGGGTTGCCATTTCCTTCTCCAGGGGATCTTCCCCACCCAGGGATCGAGCCTGATCTCCTGCATCGCAGTCAGATTCTTTTTTATCCGAGCCGCCAGGGAAGCCACGCACAGGGGCAATGTACTTTCAGATGCTGATAACTGCTGTGACGAAAAGCAGTGTGACGAGCTGTGGGTGGGAGGGGAGGTGCTGTTCTACATGAAGCGGTCAGGAAAGGCCTCTCTGAGCAGAGACCTGGAGGACAAGAGAGAACCAAGCAGGTATCTATGGGAAGGGCACTCCAGGCAGAGGAAGCCGTAAGTGCAAAGGCCCTGGGGTGGCATGTTGGGAGGACTGTGAGGAGGCCCACGACACTGGGCGCAGTGCGTGAGGAGGAGGTGGACAGAAGCGGGCAGAGGGGGGCTCAGCCTCAGTGTGACGGGGGAGCCCCTGGAGTGTCCTGAGCTCCGTGTGAGTCACCTGACCCCTGGGCTGTGCGTGTGAACTTAGACTGCAAGGGACAAGGGCAGAAATGGGCAGGTCAGGTGGATCCACGGCGAGAGACAGGCTGCTAGCCGCAGAGGTGGTGACAAATGGTTGGGATATATTTTGGAGAGCGAATCCAGGGGTTTACTAACGGTCCTTGAGGAAAGACAAAGAGTCAAGGATGATTCTAAGGTTTTATCGCTATGGAGAAGGCAGCGAAAGAAACAGGAGTAAGGTCCCAGGTTCGGGGTGGGGACAGGGCCACAGAGAGGACGCTGTGGGAAGGACCACACAAGGGGTAGGGTCCAGATGAATTGGAGAAGTGAGTCGGAGGGACCTTGAGGCAGGCGGCGCTCAGACTGACGCTAGCAAGGGGCGTGGTCAAAGGAGAGAAGCCGAGCTGAACTAAGATACCCGCAAAGGTGAGACGGGGAGGAGGCCTGCGCCCTCCCTCTCTCCATCCCTACCCGCAGCCCCCAGGCCACTGACCATCCCTCTGCCCCTTCCAGGGCTCTGGTGGACATTCTGAGACATCAGGCGGGGCCCGGGGCCCGTCCAGACCGGGCACGAAGCAGCTCCCTAACCCCAGGGGTCGGAGGCCCCGACAGCATGCCGCCGAGGACGCCCAAGAACCTCTACAACCCCGTGAAGCCCTCCAATCTCGGTGAGCGAGAGGCGGGGCTGCGGCCGCCCTCGGCCCCGCCTCACCCCCTGTGGCCCCGCCCCCACGGTGGCCCCGCCCCCACGGTGGCCCCGCCCCGGCCTCTGCCTCCCCCAACCTTCCCGGCCGAGCCCTGTTCCGGACGCTGCAGTGAGCCCGCCCCACTCCCTGCCCTTCCGTGGGCACCCTAGGTGGGCACCGCGGGCGCGTCGACGGTTTCTCAAGCCACTGCACCTGAGAAACTCATGTCAGACCACCCAGCAGCCGGTGACACAAAAGGACGCAGGCAGCGACTGAGTTAGAGTGTCTGGAGCCAGACGCCTGGTTAGAATCCTAATTCTACCGCTGTGACCTGGGGCGACCGGCTTCAGTCTCTGGGCCTCATTTTCCTCACCCATAAAATGAGCATCAGAGGAGGGCTCGCCTCACGTCACCGCCGTTCTTACCGGGCGTGGCCAGAGTATCAGCAGAGAGGTCCAGGAGGCTGGGAGAGGCCAGAGGTTCTTGTCTGAAGAAGCGGAGGAGGCGCCCTCAGAAAGAGATCTCGGGGCAGTGGCCAGGGGACGGATGGGAGTTTCTTGTGCAGGGGGAGCTCAGCTTGTGAGGCGCCCAGAGCTGAGGTTGGGGAGAGGGTGGGCAGGCACCTCAGGAAGGGCCCCGAGTGCCAGGCCGAGCTGAGTAGCTCTGTGTCCCGAGGGCAGTGGGGAGCCAGGGAGGAGTTTAGAGCCGGAGAGGAGCAGGGTCTCGAGTGGGCAGGACTATGGAACCCGTGTGCAGGGAAGGAAATGAGAGGAGGCTGGGACACGGGTTGATCTGAGGTCAGGAACGCAGAAAAGGAGACGGCTTGGAATACTAGTGATGAAGAAGAGACATTTGACCTGGATCTGGAGGGATGAGCAGGGAGGAGGTCTTCAGGCAAAGAAGGGGAGGAAGGGGTTCAACATGCGGAGAACAGCGGAACAGCCCGTGCAGAGGCCCTGTGGCAGAACTGAGCTCGACCACTGGGCATCAGAGGGAAGCAGGGCTTGAGGGGAGGGGTGAAAGATGAGACTGGGGGCAGGTCGGAAGGCCTCAGAGGCCGCCCCCAGCTTAGACTGTGTCCCATCGGTGATGGTGAGACCGGCGGAGGGTTTCGAGCAGCAGAG
The DNA here is from genome assembly GCF_963930625.1 of Muntiacus reevesi. Lineage (NCBI taxonomy): Eukaryota > Metazoa > Chordata > Mammalia > Artiodactyla > Cervidae > Muntiacus > Muntiacus reevesi. Next base: position 276,885,556 of record NC_089250.1, read on the forward strand.
GGTGTGTGTGTGTGTGTGTGTGTGTGTGTGTGTGTATGTGTAGCTCCGCGGAGAGGCTGGTCTTGGAGCTGGGCTCAAGGCTGGTTTCACGATCCAGGAGGGAGAAGGAAGTCAGGGCAAAGATTGCAGAACTGGGGGCCAGGAAGACGCGAGCAGGGAGCCCTCCACATGGCCCAGGACGGGGGCCAGCTGGGCGCCGGCAGCGGCAGTGACGCCCTCCCCTCTTGGTCCCCACAGATAACCTGCACCACAACTACCTGCATCTCAACGTCAACAGCCCCAAACACCACGCTGCCACTCTGGGTACGCACCCGGGGCGGGCAGGGCTCCTTCCCTCCCCCACCTGGCACTGAGTCGGAGCCAGGCACCCTGATAGGGCAGGGGTGAGGCCGTGAGAGCCTGTCCTCACGGACCAGCCGGGTAACCCTGGAGCGGTCCGCGGGAAGCGGCCTGGAGCGCGCCCCTCCTGCTTGGGGCGGGGCACACAGGACGTGCCGGCTGCGCCTCCTGCTCCTTCCCCAGCCAGGAGCTCCCGAGGGGGCTTGGGGGGAGTGAGCAGAGGGAGCTTGGACTGCTGCAGCTTTGAGAGGCTGGAACCCCAAGCTGCTAAAACTCCAAGGGGGCGGGGAACGGAACCGCGGGGTCCGAGGGAGCAGGCCCGGACTGACCCCGGCCGTGCCTTCTGCCCCAGACTGGCCCGGACTGACCCCAGCCGTGCCCTCTGCCCCAGACTGGCGGGCCGTCCCGCCGCCTAGCCCCTCCTTGCGCTACTCCACGCTATCCTGCTCGCGGTCCTTCCACAACCTCTCGCATCTGCCCCCGTCCTACGAGGCCGCCGTGAAATCGGAGCTCAACCGCTACTCCTCTCTCAAGAGGCTCGGTGAGTCCCGGGCGGGGGGGGGTGGGGGGGGTGGGGGGGGGGTTGCTGCTTGGGCGGCGGGGCGGGGGCAGGGCCTGGGTTCAGGACCCTGGACAGTGGCCCGAGCACCTTCTCAAGCTCTCGATTCCCCGCTTAGGGGTTTTTTTCCCTCCAAGTGGGCTTCCAGAAAGACCCAAGGTCATTCTGCATCGCAATGAACTACTTGGGGTGCTTTTCATAAATGCAAATCCATGGTCCTCCCCGCAAGATCTATTGCATTCATCAGGACTTGTGTTTGCAATTAATAGGAACACAATTAAAAAAAAAAAAAAAAAGGCAACTACATTGGCTTGATAAGGCAAATTCTGTGTGCAGCAAGTTCAGGTGTGGCTGAACCCAGGTGCTCAAGAGCTAGCACCAGGATTCCACGTCTCTCAGCTCCACTGAACAGTGGGCTGGCTTCATTTTCAGAAAGAATCTCCCCCTGTGATGGCAAAGACTGCCCTGAGAATCTTCAGGGCAGTTCTTACCAGAAGAGTCTCTCCCAGTGATTGCAGCAAAAATCCCAAGCCTGAACCCCACTGACCAAGAAAAGGTCATGAGCTTGCCCCAGAACCAATCACCATGACTCTGATTGGACATTCCTGGTAGTGGAGGAGGCGTCACACATTTTAAACTGAGATTCACAGTCAGAAAGGGTTTTTATACTGTGTCTCATAAAACCTACGTACACCGGCAATTTTTTAATTACAGCGAAGTTTTGAAACTTGCTATTGTAGACATTTTTAAACATGCTCAAGAGCAGACAAACTGTAAAATGAACCCCTAGGTTCCTATCACCCAGCTTTAACATTTTCTTATTCCCTCCTTCCCCCACCCCATCTTTTGGTGGATTATTTCAAAACAAATCCCAGATATTATATCACTTCAACCACTGATATTTCAATAACACACACAGCTGAAACAAAAATCGTATGAATGGTACTCACCCTTATTCTCTTGATGGGCTTCCCTGGTGGCTCAGACGGTAAAGCGTCTGCCTGCAGTGTGGGAGACCCGGGTTCGATCCCTGGGTTGGGAAGATCCCCTGGAGAAGGAAGTGGCAACCCACTCCAGTACTCTTGCCTGGAAAATTCCATGGATTGAGGAGCCTGGTGGGCTACAGTCCATGGGATCGCAAAGAGCCGGACATGACTGACCAACTTCACTTTTTTCTTATTCTCTTATTGTGGGAAACTTTCTAATAATTTTCTATCCTATTTCATTTTGCAAAATACTGTCTCTACCCACAACACTGACGATACAATCCACGAATGGGTTGAATCGAAAAATACTTTCTATAGGATGAAAGAGAAGTTTCCTCAAAAAGCAAGAGCTGGGTTCTCCACACAAAAGAAAGGATATTCTTAAGCGATTTAAAAAACAAGCCCCCTCATCATCTACGGCCCCATGACCACAAGCTGGGCCTGGGAACATGCATTCTTCTAGCCTGACTGTTCCCACTGGTTAAAACCGTGCCCCTGCCCAGGCTAATTCCCAGGAAGTTCCCGGTGATGTCTGGAATTCTCCGGGGCGGGAGCCCCGTGCGGGGAGAGGCAGAGGGTTGGCCCTGGGAGGTGGGCAGCTTCTGGGCCGGCTGGGGCCCCAGCTCTATGGTTTACCCCTTCTCCCGCAGCCGAGAAGGACCTGGACGAGGCCTACCTGAAGCGCCGGCACCTGGCAGAGGTGCCCCGCGGGACGCTGCCCCTGCACGCGCTGCGGCGACCTGGCACGGGGGGTGGCTACCGCATGGATGCCTGGGGCGGCCCTGAGGAGCTGGGCCTGGCCCCTGCGCCCCACCCGCGGCGCGTCATGTCCCAGGAGCACCTGCTGGGCGACGGGGGCCGGTCGCGCTACGAGTTCACGCTGCCGCGCGCACGCCTCGTGTCCCAGGAACACCTGCTCCTGTCGTCGCCCGAGGCCCTGCGGCAGAGCCGCGAGCACCTCCTGTCACCCCCGCGCAGCCCCGCGCTGCCCCCTGAGCCCGCCGCGCGTGCCAGCTTGGCCGCCTCGCACTCCAACCTGCTGCTGGGACCCGGGGGCCCCCCCACGCCGCTGCACGGCCTGCCACCGCCGCCCGGCCTGCACGCGCACCACCACCACGCCCTGCACGGCTCGCCACAGCCCGCCTGGATGTCAGACACCGGCGGCGGTGGGGGCACGCTGGCCCGCAGGCCGCCCTTCCAGCGCCAGGGCACGCTGGAGCAGCTGCAGTTCATCCCCGGCCATCACCTGCCCCAACACCTCCGCACGGCCAGCAAGAACGAGGTGACTGTCTGAGCGTCCGAGGCCGGGCCGGGGGCTGGGGCGCTGTGGCCTGGGGCCCCCATCCCAGCCTGCACCCCCCGCCACACCCGGCTGGGGGGCCTGGAATCCAGACCTGCGGGGGCCAGGAGGGTTACCTCCAACGACACGGTTTTGGACGAAATCCTCACGAGAGAAAAAGTTTCCTTCTGCAATGTCACAGCAGATAAGATCCTCCTCCTACGTCACAATCTGAGGCAGGGCCTCCTTCCCATGACGTCATCACAGAGGAAGAGGCCTGTGTGTGAGGTCATCAGTAGCAAAAACGTCTGTGTTCATCACAGGGACAAACCCTGCTTCCCATGAGGTCATCGCAGAGGAACAGGCCCACTACAGTCAGCACTGGAGGCCGTGTCTGTGCTCCACGGTGTCATCACGAAGACCTCCCTCCGGTGATGTTGTAAGAGGAACAATGCCTTGTCCCATGACATCATCCCAAGAGACCAGGAGCCCTCCTGTGACATCACTGCGCAGATAAGTCTCACCCTCTGATGTCGTCTCTGGCACCAAAAGGCGTCTGTGGACATCATCGTCACCAGGAAAATATTTCCTTCCAAAGAAGATGCCTCTGTCTATGAAGCCGTGCCTGCAGACAAAGCCATCTTCCCAGGACGAGCCACAGGGGAAAGCGCCTTGCCAGCCACGTCGTCACAAGACACAAGGCCTCCTTTCTAGGACGTCACCACGGGGGCTCACTTCCTTCCTGTGACACCGTCGCCAGAGGAGCTGGCTTGCCCTGTGATGTCATCCCCGGAGACGGGCAGCCCGCTCTGGGGCCCTCTGCGGGGTGAGGTCCTTCTGCACTGCAGCACTGGCTCTGCCTGCGCAGAGACTGCATCCCCATGAGACACATCCACTGCGATTGCCCAGCACCCACAAGGCGGGCCGCCCAGAGCCCGTGGCTAACCTGCGGGCCACCAACGAAGGGCCCGGTCCTGAGATGCTCCCCGGGCGTCATCGCTGGGCGGCTGCCCTGTGGGGAAGCTGCAGCCAGAGGTGACAACCTGCCCCTGGCGCGCCGGAGCTGTGGCGTCACCACCGGAGACACTGCCTGCTCTGGAAGGCCGTTCCTTGTGACAGTGTCACCAGAGTTTCTGCCTTGTCCCACCATGACTTAGCTTGGTTGCTCTCTCCCCTGACCCCGGGGACAAGCCGTGAGGGATTTCCACCAGACCCTCCCCTCAAGTGAGGCTGGGCCGTGGGTCCTCTCCCCGTGCAGGGATGTCACCTCCCGGTGACTCCCGGAGTAGAGCACGCACTCCCAGACTGGCTTCTGCTCCCAAGGAGGCCGCTCCACTGCTCCTGGAGTCCTGGGGACTCTCAGGCAGCCCCATGTCTCTGCCACAGCTACAGACATCATCACCTCCACAAACGAAGTCCTGGCCTCCTGCTGGGGTGGGGGTGGGGTGTGCACCACAAGACTTCCACCACTCATGGCGGCACTGCACCTGGGGTCCCGTGGTAACCATGCCTGATGATGATGTCACTTCCCAGGGTTCCCTATGATCTACGGCATATTCATCTCCCAGGATGCACCACACCTGATGATGTCATCATCCCCCAGAACCCACCATGACCCGTGATGTCATCACCTTCCAGAACCCAGTATGGTGATGGTGACATCATCTACCAGGATCCACTAGGACTGATGATGCCCCAGTTCCCCACATTTGTGCTGTCATCATCTCCCAGGATCCACTCCAACCGTGATGTCTTCATGCCCCAGGATCCACCTTAGCCATGGTGTCATCACCTCCCAGGATCCAATTCAGCCATGATGTCACCAGCCCCCAGCATCCATGAGAGTCGATGGTGTCCCGGGACCCATGACATCCAACATCATCATCTCCCGGGATCCACTTCAACCTTGGTACCGTCATCCACTGGGATCCACCATAACTGTGACATCATCCTCTCCCAGGATCCAGGACACCCAATTATGTCATTTACCAGGATCCACGTCAACCATGGACCATCACCTTCCAAGATCCATCCCCTTGGGAGCCAAGTACTCGGACAGCTATATTTCAGTTGTCTTGTGGGGTCACCTACAGTCGTTCCCTTTAGAGGAACCAGCACAATACATATTCTTTTCCCATTCCCTCAAAGAGAGCGTGGGGTGGGGCTCCCTCTGATGACATCATCCTACTCCAGCCCTTCTTGGTGATGTCACTGCCTTGCTCCTGACTCAGGCTGATGCCTGCCTCAACCCGACCACAGACTTGGCCTTGGTCAGTCCCCCCTCACCCCTGGGTGAGGGCACCAGTCCCTCCAGATAACTGCCCTTCACCCAACCATCTGATCGGTGACAGGGTCAACACAGAGACCTCTTACCATCCCCAGAGGGAGGCCTTCCAGTCCTTGGGTGATGTCACTGCCCCAGTCCCATCCCTGGCACCGCAGGCCATGGGCCTAGGCCAAACTCTCCCTGGAGATGCCCGGGGCCAGGCCAACAGCTGCTGACCTCCCCAGGACCTTCAGTGGTGTCCGCCGCTGCCTTGGCCCCTCGTCCCGGGAGGGCACGGCTGGAGCGCGGCGGGGTAGGCTGCGCTCTGCACCTCCCCAAGAGGGCAGATGAGCACCCTGCTCTCCCCTTGCCCCCTCACCCTCTGGGGAGTCCCCAACACCAAACGCACAATTTGCCCCAAATTCTCTTTGTACATAGCCATGTTTGGGGGGCGGCCATTCCCCCACTCTTAAAGGGCTACACGCCCCCTCTCCCAGCCCCGAGGGCCAGGTTGGGGGGCCTCTTCTCCCTCCTCTGGGCCGCCCCCCCTTCCTCTTCTCTCTCTCCACAAATAGCAGCACCTCAGCTCATCCCTTCTCATCGGGAGCCTGGGGCGGATAATTGGCCCTCAACTCCCACCGTGGTCCCCTGGAGGAGGAAATGGCAACCCCCTCCAGAGCTCTTGCCTGGGAAACCCCATGGATGAGGAGCCTGGAGGGTGATACTCCATGGGGTCTCAAAGAGTCGGACACGCCTGAGCAACTGAGCACACACCACACGGCTCCCACCACACAGGACACTGAGGGGCTACGCCCAGTCTAGCAGGGCCCCAGTGGCAGTTTCTCAGCCCCCTGCTTGCAGCTGCTCCCTGCAAGGGCCTCCACATGCCCAGGGTCCCTACGGCAGACTGTGACTTCCCCCAGAAGGAGCCGGCTTGAGCTCCCCCAGAGCCCCGCCCCTCCACTCACCACCCCCAAGGAGCACTCAGCCTTCTCCAGCCCCCACAGCTGCAGGGTTTGGGGCCTCTCATCTTCTCTTCACCCCCCCCCTTCCCCTCGCTCTTTCCTGGCCTGGATTCCAGGCATCTCGCCCCCCGCCGCCCGCCACGCATCACTCACTCGCAACAGGCTGCCTGACCCTGGGGCCTTGACCTCTTATCTCAAATAAGCCATAGTGGGGAGAGGTCTCGAGGTGGGTGAGGAAGTGGGCCTGTCCTGCCAGACCCCCTTTATGCTTCCAGAGCTGAGACCTCACCATCTGAGTCTCCCCGCTGCCCTGCCGCCTTGTACATCATACAGGCTTGTGCGCACACGTGTGCGTACACACACACACACACACACACACACACACACACACACACACACACACACATTCCAGTGAGGGGACAGTGGAGGGCAGTATGGAGAGAAGATAACCCATTCTGGACCAAAAGACCTTCCGCAGCTCTGCCTGCTTCCTTACCCCTCCCCACCCTACTCCTCCCCCCAGCACCGGACTCTTGCCTCAGCTCCCTGGTGAGGACAGCCAGCCAAGCTCCACTTGGTATTTTCTCTTTTTTTAAATAAACAGATGTTTTCCTGACCCCCAGCCTCAGGTTTACTGTGGGGAAAGGACGGGCTTCCACCTCCGCATGTGCAGGTCACTGGGGAGTCCTGTGGCCGAGGCAGCGTGAGCGTCCAAGTGTCTTTGCGGCTGGGTGGTCAGGAGTCGGGCATGGGGCTGCCCTGCCAGGTGCTTTTAAATCCTTGATTTCTTCCTGCGTGTCTTGACTCTGAGCATGTAAGCATTTGTTTGCAGATTCTATTTGTTTGCACCTCCTCACATCGAAGTTTTTGACTGAATATCATTAAAGTGTGTGTGTGTGTGGGGGGGGGTGTCTGCTGTGTCAGTTTCCCTAGGCCGTGGGAACACAGTACCACACTCGGGGCAGCTTAAACAGAAGCGCATTCTCTCCCCGAGCTGCTGGAGGCCGCAGGTCTGAGAGGGAGGTGTGCGTAGGACCCGCTCGCTCCTCCTGAGACTGGGTGGGAGGATCTGCCCGTGCAGCCCCACCCCAGCTTCTGGGGGCTTGCGGGCAGTGCTGGCACTCAACACATCGTCTTCCCTCTGTACGCTCATCTCCTTGGTGAAACGGCACACTTCATAAGGACACACACTAGTCATGGCGGGTTAGGGCTCACCCCAATGATTCTCCGTGCAAAGACCCTAGTTCCAAACAAGGCCATATTCACAGGCCCTGGAGGTTAGGACTTAAAACATTTTTTTTTTTTTTTTTTGCAGGAGGAGGGGACAAAATTCAAGCCATAACAGGACGTATGACAGAATACAGTCTGTCAGTTTTTATCATAACCAGGAAGCATTTTCCACACCTCTCTCTTCCCACCCAGTGCATTAACATATATGCATAGTGAAGACAAAACTGTCCCCTTCTTCTGTCTCAGGAGGTGCCCCGAAGGCAGGGTTTTATGAACTTTAGGACAGCCTACCCCAGGAGCATCTAAATGCTTGTTTATCAACTGCTGACTCTCATTACATCAAATGATGTAGTTTCCTTGTCTCTCTTTCCTTGTCCAAGTGTTTCCTTGTCTCTCTGGGTTGTGTGTGCAGGGCATTCCAGTATCAGTTTTATCACTAAGAAAACTCCTTCCTCTCTAGTGCATTTAAGTGTTTTCCTCTCAAATATTAGATTTTATTCTGTATCAGTCAGGGTACTGCAGAGAAACAGAACCAGTGTGTGTGTGTGTGTGTGTGTGTGTGTGTGTGTGTTTCTGTTGAGGAACTGGCCTGTCTGCGTGAACCAGTGTGTGTGTGTGTGTGTGTGTGTGTGTGTGTTTCTGTTGAGGAACTGGCCTGTCTGCGTGAACCAGTGTGTGTGTGTGTGTGTGTGTGTGTGTGTGTTTCTGTTGAGGAACTGGCCTGTGTGTGTGAACCAGTGTGTGTGTGTGTGTGTGTGTGTGTGTGTGTGTTTGTTGAGGAACTGTGTGACTATGCGTGCTCAGTCGCTTTAGCTGTGTCTGACTCTTTATGACCCCATGGACTATAGCCCATCAGGCTCCTCTCTGTCCATGGGATTCTCCAGGCAAGAATACTGGAGTGAGTTGCCATGCCCTCTTCCAGGGGATCTTCCCTGACCCGGGGATCGAAACTGTTTCTCCTGCATTTCCTGTGGGGGCAGGCAAATTCAGTCTGTAAGGTACTTCAGAAACTCAGGCAGCTTTCTAGGGTGCAGTCTTGAGGCAGGATTCATTCTTTTCCAGGAAACCTCAGTTTCTTGCCCTAAGGCCTTTGACTGATTGGATGTGGCCCACCATATGATCTAGGATAACCTCCTTTAGTCAAAGTCAGCTGACTGTGGGTGTCCACAGAATACCTTCACAGCAATACCAGGGCTGTGTGTGCACCACCAACCAGGCCCTGTCAGCTAGCCAAGCTGACACATGAAACCTTACCGTCCTCGCAGGGAAGGGCTAGCTGGGAGAGGGGTGTGACCTGCAGTTGAGAAAGACTCCTCCCCTTCCGTGACGTGTTCACCACCGGCTCGATTTCACCTGCTTGGGTCCATTTGTTTGACTCTAGATTAATGGGAGGGGAAGGGGGTAATGCCTTCAAATACCGGTGTTGGCTCACTGGTAAAATGCCCCCATCTGACGCATGTCAGGGTTGTGCGTCCATCCGTTCTTTGTGTTGGAGGCTTTGTCTACAGGAAATTGGAGGGTGGGGTGAGAGGAGAGGGAGGGTGGTGATACACTGCATCTAAGTATGGGATTACTGAGCACTCAGAGCGTCTCCTCCTGGGCACAGACTAGGACAGTACTTCCCTGCCTCCCAGACGTTGTTAGACACGCCGGATACAAACAAACCATGTTGCTTTAGCATCTGGGGCTCTGGGGCTGCTAACCGCTACTGCGGGACACCGCAGCTATTCTGGCTGATGCACCTTGCCCGTGGAGAAGGGAAGTGGATGGCTGCGGGCCATTTGCTGAACTCTCTTGCACTTGTATCTTACCTGCCTCCTGAGAAACCTGTATGCAGGTCAAGAAGCAACAGTTAGAACTCGACATGGAACAACTGACTGGTTTCAAATTGGGAAAGGAGTATGTCAAGGTTGTATAATGCCACCCTGCTTATTTAACTTATATGCAGAGCACATCATGCAAAATGCCAGGCTGGATGAAGCACAAGCCAGAATCAAGATTGTCAGGAGAAACATCAATATCCTCAGATATGCACATGACACCACCGTTATGGCTGAAAGTGAAGAGGAACTGAAGAGCCTCTTGATGAAAGCTAAAGAGGAGAGTGAAAAAGCTGGCTTAAAACTCAACATTCAGAAAACTAAGATCATGGCATCCGGTCCCATCACTTCATGGCAAATAGATGGGGAAACAATGGAAACAGTGACAGATTTTTTCCACTTGGGCTCCAAAATCACTGCAGATGATGACTGCAGCCATGAAATTAAAAGACGCTTGCTCCTTGGAAGAAAAGCTATGAGCAACCTAGACAGCATATTAAAAAGCAGAGACATTACTTTGCCAACAAAGATCCATCTAGTCAAAGCTATGCTTTTTACAGTAGTCGTTTCTGGATGTGAGAGTTGGACCATAAAGAAAGCTGAGCACTGAAGAATTGATGCTTTTGACCTGTGGTGTTGGAGAAGACTCTTGAGAGTTCCTTGGACTGCAAGGAGATCCAATCAGTCCATCCTAAAGGAAATCAGTCCTGGGTGTTTATTGGAAGGACTGATGCTGAGCTGAAACTCCAATACTTTGGCCACCTGATGCGAAGAACTGACTCACTAGAAAAGACCCTGATGCTGGGAAAGATTGAAGGCGGGACGAGAAGGGGATGACAGAGGATGAGATGACTGGATGGCATCACCGACTCAATGGACATGAGTTTGAGCAAGCTCCGGGAGTTGGTGATGGACAGGCAGGCCTGGCCTGCTGCAGTCCATGGGGTTGCAGAGAGTTGGACATGCCTGAGCGGCTGAACTGACTGGTTTACTTGCACTTGTGACTTTTCAGTAGTTGTGTAACCTAACTTTGGGCTTCACTGGTGGCTCAGATGGTAAAGAACCACCTGTAATGCAGTAGACCAGGGTTCAGTCCTTGGGTTGGGAAGATCTCCTGGAAAGGAAGGGAATGGCTACCCATTCCAGGATTCTTGCCTGGAGAATATCATAGACAGAGGAGCCTGGCAGGCTACAGTCCATGGGGTCACAAAGAGTTGCTCACAACTGAGCAACTAACACTTTCATTTTTACTTTTTTCAACCTAGTTTTTAAAAATAAAGTTTAAATTTATTTTTTAAATTAAATTTTTTTTTATATTTTCAAATTTAGAAAGAGTTTAAATCTGAATGTCAACAGTGCCAACTTTGGCTGCCATTGCCCTAAGTAGATAGATGCCCAGGAGTGAGGGTGATATGGGAAATAGGAGTCTCATTCCCTTCCCGTGCAGTTGTAATGCCAGGGCTTAAATGTTACCTATTTTTCATTCAACATGACCTCTATGTGCCTGTCAACTACTTCATTTCTGTTCAACCAAGAAAGTAATCTGATCCACATGTCCCGTGCTTTGGTTGGGCAAGTCAAGGACAAGATCTGGCACAAGAGCTTTGTCTTTGTAACCTAACACTTGCTCAATTTGCAACTTCACTGTGTTGATTAAAAAAAGTTCAGCCTCTGAGCAGGTATTCTTAACCTGTGTTTGACGGGGTAGGCTTGTGAACTTCTGATAGCTATACCAGATGCTGTGTGCACGTGCCTCTTTTTATTTTTGTGTCTTTTTAACTGTATATTTTCAAAGTTTCATGCATGAATTACAAGAATAAGCCCAAGAACTCCTGCACAGCTTTTGTCAATTCACCAATCGTTAGCATTTCATTACATTGCTTTCCAGTTTTCTTCCCATATAAATATTTTTTAAGACAGTTGAGAGTCAGCAACCCCTGAGGAACCTTTCTGAAAAACACAGACATTCTCTTACAGAGTCACAGTATAGTTATCAACAATCAAGGACTTAACATTGATGAAGTCCATGTTCAAGTTTCACCAACTGTCCTGCTATTGTCCTTTGGAGCAATCCTCTTGTCAGCCCCAGGTACTCTGGGATTAGGTGTTGTATGTAGTTATTGTGTCTCTCAAGACTTGAACAGCTTCTCAGTATCTTTCATGAGTTTTGGAGTCCAAGGAGCAGCATAATTTTTATTTCAGTCCCTACCAGTAGACATCTGGGGTTTTCCCATTTTCCACTATGAAAAACAATACTTTGAGGAATATGCTTTTGCACACCACATGGAGAATTTACTTAGTTTTCCCTGGGATGAGCTCCTAGGAGGGTGAACTTCTAGTTTGGAGGGAGGTGTGTTTTTAAGACTTTTGCTACATGATGCCAAGATGCAGTTTCAAGAGCCTTGCCAAGTCCATGTATGTGAGAATGTTCATTTGCTCCCACAGTCACGAGCATCAGGCATTGTTCTATTTAATCTTGCAGTGCATCAGAGAAGTCAGTTTTACAGCCATTTAAGGAAGCCTCTGGCGGCTAAACTACGTTTTTATCCAAGGCGAACTCAGCCCTGCAGTCTGGGGTTTTGGAGCAAAATGAGGCAATGCGGTTCACTGCCGCTGTCACTAGAGGGAGCACATGATCCACTGCAGGCAGTGTTGTCCAGTCCCTAAGCAGGGTCTGACTCTTTGGGGCTCCATGGTCTGCAGCACTCCAGGCTTCCCTGTCCTTCACTATCTCCCCGAGTTTGCTCAGGCTCATGTCCACTCAGTCGGTGATGCCATCCAACCATCTCACCCTCTGTTGTCACCCCCTTCTCCTCCTGCCCAGCATCAGGGTCTTTTCCAATGGTCAGCTCTTCACATCCAGTGGCCAAAGGAATCAGAGCTTCAGCTTCACCATCAGTCTTTACAACGAATATTCAGGGTTGATTTCCTTTAGGATTGACTGGTTTGATCTGTTTGCTGTCCAAAAGACTTTCAAGAGTCTTCTCCAGCACCACAATTCCAAAGCAGCAATTATGTGGCACTCAGCCTTCTTTATGGTCCAACTCTCACATATGTACATGACTACTGGAAAAACCATAGCTTTGAGTATAGGGACCTTTAACAGCAAAGTGATGTCTCTGCTTTTTAATATACTGTCTAGGTTTGTCATAGCTTTTCTTCCAAGGAGCAAGCATCTTTTAATTTCATGGCTGCAGTCACCATCCCGTGATTTTGGAGCCCACAAAAATAAAATCTGTCACTGTTTCCATTGTTTCCCCACCTATTTGCCATGACGTGATGGGACCAGATGCCATGATCTTAGTTTTCTGAATGTTGAGTTTTTTAAGTCAGCTTTTTCACTCTCCTCTTTGGCCCTCATCAAGAGGCTCTTTAGTTCCTCTTTGCTTTCTGCCATTAGAGTGGTATCATCTGTATCTCTGAGGTTGTTGATACTTCTCCAGGCTGATGCTTGTGATTCCTCCAGCCTGGCATTTCACATGATGTACTCTATATATAAGTTAAATAAGCAAGATGACAATATACAGTCTTGACATACTCTTTTCCCAATGTTTTCCCAATTTTGAACCAGTCCATTGTTCTGTGTTCAGTTCTAATTGTTGCTTCTTGACCTGCATACAGGTTTCTCAGGAGACAGGTAAGGTGGTCTGGTATTCCCAACTCTTTAAGAATTTACCAATATGGTAAATTGGTAAATACAGTAAATATGACTGCAGTCACATTTACCAATTAAGCACCTCTGACCACCAAAGAGAGTTCTAAGTTCTGCTCAGGGACACAGAGGAAAGTGGTTCTTGTTAATCACCTACCACAGCCCCTACAGACGATATGCTTAAAAATATTAAGGTCACTAAGGGGCAAAGAATTTGTCAGCAACCACAGACCATGGACTCAGCAATAAATATGGAGGATTTACCCACGAAAAGATGCTCAGCCTCACTGGGAAGAAAGGGACACAGGAGAAAGACAAGGCACCTCTATCTTTCCATGACTGACACACGTTTCAGAGACTGCTGATGCTTGGGCTCATTTCTGCATCAGGACATTGACATCGGCCTCCTCTGCCTGGTCTTTATCCTCCGGATATTCACAAAACTTGCTCCCTCATTTCCTTTAAATCCTTATGGAAATGTTTCCTTCTCAATAAAGGTCTACCCTGACTCCCCTAAACTAAAAATTCTCCCCATCACCCTTCCTCTCACCCTAGTGTTTCTGAACCTTCTTACCTTAGCTGCTCTAATTTTTATAGTAATTATCTTTTTGTACCACCAGGTTTTCTTACCAACTAGCCTGGGACCTTCCCAGTGTTAGCACTAAAGTTCGGCATTGAGGGCAACCCGGACAGTTGGCCACCCTGGGTTTAGTGCTTACTGTTTATCATCTGTCTCCCACAGAATGGATGCCCCAGGAAGGTGGGGCCTTGCTTCCTGTCTTGGTGACTGATGTATCCCAAGCACACAGAACAGGGCCGGCAGACAGCTGGCTATAAATAAATACTTGAATGAAGGGATCCCAGTGGTGGGGATCCAAATAAGGAGAGCCCTGCCAAGGGCTACTTGGCAGAACTTCAGACACTCGTGCTCTTTGAGCCTGCAATTCCACTTCTAGGAACTTCCCCTTCAGGAAAGCTCACAGCTTTGCCCGAGGAATGCTCACTGCAGCTCCTAACCACACACTAGACCAGCATAAACACCCATTAGCTAGAGAATGCTAGAAACTCCCAGGTTCTTATGGAGGACCTCAGTGCACACTGCTGAGGAAGGATGTGTGGGAATGTAAACGTGCAAGTAGTGTGGGGAGGAAGACACCAGATATTCACAGGAGATATGTGAGGGGTCGTGAATGGGAATGTGAGAGGGGAAGGAGAGCTAGAGCTGTGCTTCCTCCTTTCACTGCAGTCACTGTGAATTTCCCTCCAAACATGTATTTCTTCCATGACTTAATACATATGAACAGAAGAAATGAAGGTTCATTTCTAAAGCTAGAAATTTGGGTTTCACTAAGCCAAAGTTAAGTTTCTGGGCCTCCAGCACTTGGCAAAGGAAGGACACCCCCCTCCCAGCCCATCTCCTGCCCATCCACCTCCCAAACTAACTCAGAAGGCTCCATCACTAGGCCACCTCCCGAGTCCTTCTCAGATCTGCCCACTTTTCTCCCACCATGGCTATGGCCACCACCCCAGCCCAAGCCACAGTCAACTTCCTGTTGAAGTTTCTGCTTCCACTCTGGGCCCTCCAATCAAGTCTCTTAACCAGCAGCCTTGAGCTAGAATTACCACAAACCCATTCACGTCTCCGGGTCAGAATTCCTCATTGGCTCCCTAGGGCCCTACCAACCATGCCCACCTCTCCCAACTCAGAACATTCTCCAGTCAGATCTTTCTTTCCCCACTCCTCTGCCCTTCTCTCAGTTCCTCCCATCTCAGGGTTTTCAAAAAATTCTTTTTAGAAAATAACAGCTTTATTGAGATATAACTCACACACCATACACAAAACTTACCAATTTAAAGTGTTTTGGTATACTCACAGAGTCACACATCTATGCCATCACCACAGTCAAGTTTAGAGTATTTTCATTGCCCCAAAATCTACCCATTAGACATTACTTTACCACCCCCCAGCCCTAGACAATCACTTATCTACTTTTTGTATGCATGGATTCAACTGTTCTGGACATTACATATAAACGGAATCATACAAATGCAGTCCTTTGTAACCAGCTTCTTTCCCTTAGCACAGCGTTTTGAAGGTTTGTCCATTCTGTAGTAGGTAACAGTATTTCATTCCTTTCTATGGCTGTATTGATCTGACATTGTAAGTATACACCACATTTAGTTTATCCATTCACCAGGTGTTGAATATGTTGGTTATTTCCATCTTTTGGGTATTACAAACAATGTGATATGCATTATCTGCACAGCTATGAACATCTGTGTATGACTTTCTCTGTAGACATGTTTCTATTTCTCTGGGATATGTACCTAGCTGTGGAATTGCTGGGTCATATGGTAACTCGAGGTTTAACCCTTTGATGAATAGCCATACTGTTTGCCAAAGCAGCTACACCATTTTTCATTCCCACCAGCTGTGTGAGAGTTCCAATTTTTCCACATCCTTCCCAACACCTATTATCTCACTTTTTGATTACAGCCACCCTGGTGGTGCAAGATGGTATCTCATTGTGGTTTTAATTCTCATTTCCTTGATGGCTGATGACACTGAGCATCTTGTCATGTGTTTATTGGCTATTTATATATCTTTGACCACCAGCACCATCTCTTTTCAGGATTATTCCAACAGCCTCCTCTCTGGCCTCCCTGCTTCTGCCCGCATCCACCTTCATCCTCTTCTCCACCCAGCAGTCATAGTGAGACCACAGCAGTCCTCTGCTCAAAATCTGGCAGTGGCTCCCCATTCCCTCAGAGACAAGACCACAGTCCTAATCACGGCCTTCAAGGTCCTGCATGATACCCCCCAACTCCATCCACACATACATTTCTCTGACCTCATCTCCCCATACTCTCTCCTTGCCCACTCTGTTCCAACCACACTGTCCTCCGTGCAGTTCTTCAAATGTGCTAGGCCTCTGCTCCAGCTGTTTCCACTGCCCAAATACACCTTCCTGATAAGCACATAGCTCATTTCCTCTCTTCCTTCAAACTTGTGTTCACATGACACCTGAGTGGTGAGGTTTCCCTGGCCATCTGGCTAGAAATTCATTCCAGCTGGCATCCCACAATCTGGCACCCCCACCCAAACCCCTGCCCCCTTGCTCTACTTTTCTCTTTTTCCACAGCACTCACTCCCTTCTAACCTAAATAAATATTTTATTTATTACATTTTGCTTCTGTGTCTATTTTCCCTTACCACAGGAAACCCCAAAAAAGGCAAAGATCATGTAAAGTTCTTAGCAGAGATGGGGCGTGTTGGAATTTCAGGAGTCAATAAAGGCAGCCTCCCTGAGGACCGACCCCAGCCACTACCTGTTTCTATCAACAAAGGCTGGCTGGGACACAGCCGCCCCCTTCATCTGCACATCCACTTGGCAGCTCAGGCTAGAGCAGCAGAACGGAGTCGGCTGGGACAGAGATGTGCGGCCTGCAGAATCAAAAACCTTTACTGAGAAGGTTCGCTGAGCCCAATTTTAAGGCTGTGGGCGATTCCTTCCTTCTCCCTCAGGGCCTGTCCACGTCAGGGATCCCCAGCACGTCTCCCACCTGCCCTGCCCCCAACGTGCTAGTCTGCCTGTCTGCTCCCGCCCACGGCCCATCAAAGCCTCCAACTGCTCCCCAGGACCTGACCGCTTCAACACACCGCCCACTCAGCCTCACCGGCTTCCCGGTGGCGCCCCAAACACAACACGCATGACCCCCTCGCCTCGCCTTTGTAGGAGTTGTTCCCTTTTCTGAAGTGCTTTTCCCATATGGAGCCCAGGCAATTCTTCCTCCGACAGGTCAGTGAGAAGACCCAGCCCTCTCTCCCTGCACCTGGGGCCCTGACTGATCCGATCTGTCTTTATCACTCGCTGACGTGATAGGATATACTGACTTGTTTACTGTCTGGCTTCCCCACGACATTGTCAGCGCCCTGAACACAGGGATTTTGTCTCTTACTCTCAGCTGTATCCCCAAAGCATCCTGCCTGCCACAGGGCTGTTGCTGTTTAGTCACTAAGTCTTGTCCAACTCTCTGCAACCCCATGGACCGGAGGCCGCCAGGCTCCTCTGCCCATAGGATTCTCCAGACAAGAATACTGGAGTGAACAGCCATTTCCTTCTCCAAGTGATCTTCCTAACCCAGGGATCGAAGGGGAGTCTCTTGCATTGACAGGCAGGTTCTTTACCACTGAGTCACCAGGAAAGGTGCTCAAAAAACCAAAGCACACTGAATAACTGCCAGTGTCCAGAGAGAAACCTCATAACATCCACCTGACCGGGTTGTTTCGAGGTTTCAATGAAATCAGACATGCAAATAAACTACAACAGTGCCCCGGCCAGCAAGCACGAATCAGTAACCATCACTCTCAGGAGCACCATCAGTCGGTCGGGTGGACTCCGCAGCTACAGATCAGTCTGACCACCAACTCCGCCTCATCCCAAGTGGGGGGCCCTAGGCAAGTCACTAGAACCCC
This sequence comes from Muntiacus reevesi, assembly GCF_963930625.1. NCBI lineage: Eukaryota > Metazoa > Chordata > Mammalia > Artiodactyla > Cervidae > Muntiacus > Muntiacus reevesi. The sequence continues at coordinate 276,903,129 of NC_089250.1, forward strand.
TCTTCCGTCAGAGTCCTTTCGTGTTAATTGGGCCGGACTTAAGGTGAAGCGTGGGGGGCGCCCGAGTACGGTCAACCCGCCACATATTAGTTCTGGCTAGGGCGGTGGGTGTGTCTGCACGTTTCTGCCCCAGTTCCAGAAGCTAGGGTCCCATCTGGGGTCTTGTCGGGACCCTCTCTAGAGGATCTGAGAGGCCTTGGCGGGGGCACTGTGGCCACACAGTAGCTGAGGAGGCGGGTCAATTCCCGGGGGTCTTGCTCTCAAAGCGATGACACATGGCCGCCCGGGGCGTGCCGGGCCGGGTCTCCAGATAGGGAAAGGGAGTCCTGAAAAGGCCTGGCTGGCGGAAGAACGGGGTCAGCCACAGGCAAGCCCCGGCCCTCAGCAAGGCCTGAAAGCTCCTCCTTCTTTATCAGACACCGTCCTCACAAGAGACTGAGGCCTGGCCGAGGCCAGAGGTCACACATTGGAGGGCCAGGCTTCTAAGCCTTCAGCCCCGGGGTGACTGGTCTTGGAACCTCCCCTACACAGCACGAAAGTCACACGTCATTCCCACCACAAAATGGCGCCTCAAAGAAAAACGTACCGCGACGGCCAGCGCCCACCCCTACGACAGGCTGAGGAAGGGGCGCGAATGTCCGTGAACTAATTTGCATACACAAAACCAACGAACTTCATTGGCTGTGAGAGCCTGGGTCCGCGCTAGGCAGAGCTCCCATTGGTCACTCTCCTTTTCCCCGCCCCTCTGGTACCGCCGTCTACGTCAAGGATTGGCCCGCGCATGTCTCGTGACGCCACTCCACGACTGCGCGTCCCTGTTGGTCGGCGTGCCTTCTATCATCCTTTTAAACCCCGCGAGTCCCACCTCCTTTCGCCCCGCCCAGGCTCCACGGCCGACCGTTAGTCGCGTGCGCGATTTCTGGGCGTCAGGTCGCGCGCGTACGCAGGCGTCTCATTCAAACGGCCCAATCAGCGTCCGCGTCGCCCTTTACGTCCTCTTCCTTTCTGCTTCCCCCTTCTCCACCGCTCTATTCTCCCGGATACCCTCCCGGACCCCCACGCGCCCCGACTGGCCGGCCCGCTGCCCGTCCCCTCTCCAACTTCTGCCCGCAGTTTGCAGGAAGGGAGCGAGCCCGTCGAACGCCGAGGACCGTGCGCGCTGACGTCACGGGTCGAGGCGCCGCGAGAGGGGCCCGTGAGGGGGCGTGGCCTGTAGGCGGATATAAAAGGGTAGCCGTGCGCGCGCGGCCGGCTTACTGCGGCCGGTCAGTGGGGCGGGTGGAGGTGCTCTGCGGTTGGCGGCAGACGTCGGAGGCAGCGAGGAGCAGAGCGGGGCCGCCGGGGCCTCGCTAGGGCCGTAGCGACAGCAGTTGGGCCCCCCGCCCCGGCAGGCGGCCGGAGAGCGCGGGAAGGGGGCCGGGGGGACCCGCCCCCGGCCGGCTGCAGTCATGGTGAGTGCGGCGCCCAGGCCCGGGAAGGGTGAGCGAGGTACCCCCCCGTAGAGGAAGAGGCGTGGTCTCAGGACCCTCTCGCGGGCGGCTTGAGGGGTTGGAAAGCCCTCCTGGACGTCCGAGGCCTGAGTTGGGCCCAGGGGCCTTCCTTCCTGTAGGCTGGGCGGGAGGGGAAGGCCCAGCCGAGTCCCGGGGAGAGCTCCGGCCTTTTGGGCAGGCCTGTGGTGTTCTGGGAACAACAACACTCCGCGGCCGTCTCCAGGACCGATCTGGGGTTTCCAGGGTGGTCTTATCAAGATTAGGTGGGGGAAAGGGTCCAAGGTAGGCCTCGGGCCTACCCAGAATCATTGGGGAGCCTGTACGGAGCTACGAACGGGCTTCGGGGGTTTCTGGGGGAGGTGGAGTCTTCCACAAGAGCTCAGAGATACGCCCCATTTCTAGTGGATTAGCCTGGGACCGTCGCCTGAAGCTTCCTGGGTTGGGGTTTCCGGGAGCTTGGGGTGATTAATTGACAGCCCGGGACTCCACGGACTCCTAGATCCTGCAGGAGGCTCCAGGCCCTGGCTTTGCCCGTGGCTCACCCGCTTGTGTCCATACCTAGAACTCCAACGTGGAGAACCTGCCCCCCCACATCATCCGCCTGGTGTACAAGGAGGTGACGACGCTGACCGCTGACCCACCTGACGGCATCAAAGTCTTTCCCAACGAGGAGGACCTTACCGACCTGCAGGTCACCATTGAGGGCCCTGGTGAGTGTGGGAACGACAGGGAGGGGTGCACTTCCTAGATCTTAGTCATCCTAGAGCCAGGATAGGAGGCTCCCACTCTAAGTGGATTGCCAGACCTTGGGGACCCAAGGGTGGGCAGGACAGGCACACCTGTTAGATGTGGTGTTCCTGGTGTGCAGAGCTGGACACTAGGAATGACAAATAATTATGTACTCTCTCCCCATTAAATGTTGGTGAGAAAAAACTCTGGGGGCCAAGAGAGCATGTAATGGGCCCTTAGCTTGGGTCTGGGTGTTTCTTGGGGGAGATAATAAGCAAACCACTACAGGCAGTAGTTTGGTCTTTAGGCTGGTTTAGTGTGTCACTTCGCGTGCACTACATTTAGGTTATTGGATTTTTACGATTTAAATGAAGAGTATGTAGTGAAAGATCTAGTCTGGAGTTGGGTTTGTGGGCAGAGGGTCAGGGAAGGCTTCCTGAGATGGTCACAAGGTGATTCACCCCATGCTGATGCGGGCTCGGCGGGAGGTGAGGATCCCAAAAGGCCTTTGGCAGTTTTGTGGTGTATTAGATACTTTATTATAAGAACAGAAGAAAAAGGAGTGGCAAAGCTTACAGGAAACAGATCCTTTAGGGTCTGTAGGTCTCTTCAAGAATTTTAGAAAGGAAGCCCTTGGTGTGTTTAAAGCAGGACTTCACTGTGACTTTGGTGGGGGTTTGGGTGGGGTTGCAAGCCAGAGGCTGGCATCCATCAGGTGAGAGAAGTGGTTCTGCTGGACTTGGAGGGGGGCTTAGATTTATGGGGGGAAATGGATGGGTTGGACGTGGAGGCTGAAGCACCAGAAACAGCCTTGGGTCTGGAATGGCTCCCATGGGTTTTTGACCTGATCAGGAGAGTGAATGAGAGGGCTGTTTGCTGCAGCGGGGAGACCATGGAGTGGACAGAGCTGTCCTGACTCTTGCCTGAGAGACTAAAACAGATGTTTTTCCGGGGGACTGAGGGGCATATATGTCTGTGCCACTTGGGAATGGTGTGCGGTGGCTCCAGTGGGGAGTGAGGAGGCCTGCGTGGGTGGGGACCACCAGTCGGGTTAGCTCTGAGCTGGGGGGAGGGGTGGTGCCTGCAGCCCCCTGGGAACCTAGCCCTGTCCTCTCAAGAGCTCCCAGTCTGGGGAAAGAAGTGGGGGTACTTGCCTCACTGTCAGACCGGGGAGGCTGGGTTTTGGGGTGCCTGGAAGACGTGAGCCTCCTGATATGTCCCCTCCGTGCATTCCAGAGGGGACCCCGTACGCTGGAGGCCTCTTCCGCATGAAACTCCTGCTGGGGAAGGACTTCCCGGCCTCCCCGCCCAAGGGCTACTTCCTGACCAAGATCTTCCACCCGAATGTGGGCGCCAACGGCGAGATCTGTGTCAACGTGCTCAAGAGGGACTGGACCGCTGAGCTGGGCATCCGGCACGTGCTTCTGGTGGGTTCTGCGCCTGGCCTGCTTCCTGGCCGGCCCAGTCATGTCCAAGCCACAGAGCCTTGTTTCCCTTTAAAATAATCAGTGCTGAAGTGGTGGGGACCTCCATGTGAGAGTCCAAGTTTCCAGCTTTTCTAGAAGGGTAGGCAGCACCCAGGGAGCTCTGCCACGGGGCGGGTGAGGGGTTTGTGTGGGGACAGTTTTCTGGCAGGCGAGGGCCGAGCGTCTGGTTGGAGAGCCTTTCCGACACTAAACAGCTAGTGCAACCATTAGCGCTGTAATTTCGCTGCTTCTCACCCAGGAGTGGCTCTGTGCCCCCGGGCCGTCTTTAATTGTCCTGCTCGGGTGCTCCACCCCTAGTGGGTTGACACTGGGGAGCTGCTGCACCTTGGAGAGCCATGCCCGCCCACCTCCCCCAGGTGGGGCCCCAGGGTCCCTGTGCCCCTTAGAGCATGTAGGTCACCTGGTGCCTTTCCCCACCTGCCTTACAAGGTAAAACTTTTTTTAAAAACCTGAATTTCTTACGAGTCCCTGGGGCAGACGGTTGGAAGGACAGGGAGTTGGGGTTTCCTGCAGGGCACGGGGAGGGTTGAGCACCAGGGTAAACGGACCCCAGACCTGTCCTTCCTCTCCCTGGAGTGTTGGTAGTGGTTGCCAGGGAGACTGGGTGAGCTCACTGAATACCTGTGTGCCCGCAGAATGGTGAGTGTGGTCTGCCAGGCCAGTACCTGGGCTCCCCAGCCCGGGCCTGGGCACTGATGGCAGGGCAATGTGGGGTCTGAGAGGCTTGGAGGCGGGTCCCTGACCCCAGCTCTCTCCCCACAGACCATCAAGTGCCTGCTGATCCACCCCAACCCTGAGTCGGCCCTCAATGAGGAGGCAGGCCGCCTGCTGCTGGAGAACTACGAGGAATACGCGGCCCGCGCGCGCCTGCTCACCGAGATCCACGGCGGCGCCGGCGGGCCCAGCGGCGGGAGGCCCGAGCCTGGCCGCGCTGCGGCCAGCGGGGCACCGGCCTCCAGTGCTGACCCCACAGCCCCAGGGGGTCCAGCGGGGGCTGAGGGGCCCATGGCCAAGAAGCACGCGGGCGAGCGCGACAAGAAGCTGGCAGCCAAGAAAAAGACGGACAAGAAGCGGGCGCTGCGGCGCCTGTAGTGGGCTCTCTCCCCTCCCTTCCCACCTGACCTGACTCTGTCTCTAAGTTATTTAAATTATGGCTGGGGTGGGGGAGGGCACAAGGGCACTGGGACCTGGATTTGTTTTTCTAAATAAAGTTGGAAAAGCAGCTGTGTGCCTCCACCACTTGGGCTGTGAGCAGCGGGCACCCCGCGGTGCAGTGGTCGGTGGGGGCCTGGTTCTGATGGCTCCTGCCCTTGTCCTGAAATGGGCACAGCAGACTGGTGGGGTCTGGCCAGGCAGCGGGTGCGGGCCCCATGTGTCTGCCCCGCCCTGGGTTCTGGGTTCTTGGTCCAACTCTGGCCGCAGAGCGTGCTCTTGGGGGCCTCTGACTCCTCCCAGGCTTCGTGACACCAGTGGGCGGGTCTCTGCTCGGGTCTCAGGTTGAAGCTGACCAGGCGCGTTCCTTTCTTGGGTCCTCTCCAGGCTTCCGTTCCTGGGTTGGAGGGTCTGGGGCTGTCCTCAGCTGGAAGCTACCTGGTCCTTTGGCAGGGCTTAGTTGATTAGATGCAGCTGTTTGATGAGCCCTGGGGGAGAATTTGGCTGCAGGAGTATGGCCCTCCCTGCCCAGTTTCCTCATCTGCAGGAAGGCAGAAGCAGTCACGGCAGCTGTGGAGGGTCAGGGTGAGGCCACAAAACCTGGGGAAGTGCAGGGACAGCAGGGAGCCACTGGTTTGGCAGAAACCCCTGAAGGCCCAGAGGGGGGACTCCACCAGGTTCTGCGGGGCCTCAGGATGCGTCAGAAACGATCAAAAAGTACAGAGAAACAAAGGCCTGTCAGAGACTGGTATGCCAACTTTCATAGTTGCTGCTTTCATAATCAGACTGGAAATAGCAGACGTGTTCATCAACAGATGAGTGAAGAAACTGCAGTCACTCGGCAGACTACTACTTAAGTACCCAAAACACTGAGTGAAGCCACATACTAGAGTACAAATAGCAAAGTTCCACTTCTGTGAAATTCTAGACGACAGCCAAAAGCAGATCCCTGGCCTGCTGGGATCACGGAGGATCAAGTACACAGAGCCTTGGTGATGAGCACGTTCCAGATCTCAGTTACAGTGGGGCTCACGTGGCTGCATAATTATGTGAACGTGTGTATTTAAAATCAGTGTATTGTACTCTGTAAAGTAGATCTCAGAATTTGATGTAATTTTTTAAGCCAAGGAATTCGGTTCAGTGGGAAAGATGATAGTTGACATACAACTGAAAGAACAAATCTCAATGTGTGAAGAGCTACAGATCAGTAAAAATGAGAAAGCAAAAGCTCAGGCACAAAAGTCACAAAAGGGGGAATCCCAGTGACTACCAGGCAAACAGTGAAGATTCCCATCATCACGAGTGATGGGAAAGGTACAGCAGAAGCCTGAGCTGACCCCGCTAGACCTGGCAATGCCAAGTGTAGAGCCACGGATGGTCTCCCAGTCCATGGTGCGCCCTTGGCAGGAGCGGGAAATGAAAGTCACGTGGAGATGCAGTGGAAAGGCTGAAAGCAGAGTATGTCATTACTCGGCATTCTTGCACACATACCACGAGCTGCAAAGCCACATTTGTCCTAAGTTGCAAGCAGTATAAACATGCCTGTATACAGTTGAGGAGTGATACTATACAACACAAGAGTGGTGGGCCATCACTCCCAGCAGCGTGGAAAAGCTTGCCATCAGCCAAACAAGCAAGTTTCAGGAGACCCACAGTCCGAATGCCATCGCATGCAGTTCCAGAACCATCAAAACCAAGCTCTGCTGCTAAACACACATTTGGTGGTCACGCCGTTTGAGACCAAGAAGATTGCTTCCCTAAGGCTCAGGACACTGGTTACCCCGAACCAGCAAGGAACCCAGGAGCAAAACATAAATGTGTGCTTTTCTGAATTTTAAGAACATGAAGGGAGGGAGGTGGAAGGGGGTTCCTGGATGGAGAACACATGTGCACCCATGGCTGATTCATATCGATGTATGGTAAAAACCACTATGATATTGTACAGTAATTAGCCTCCAATTAAAATAATTTTTTAAAAAAGACAAAACACACACACAAAGAACATGAAGAAGCACATTATGAGAGATGGACCAATCTCCAAAACATATTATGTAAGAAAGAGCAACATGCCAACACTGTATAAGATATGCTACCATTTGTTTTTAAACTTTGGCCAAAAGGTGACACTAGCACCTGCAAACGCTGTCCCAAGAAAGAAGAGCCTGGAATACCGTGTGCATGGCACCCATTCAGAATGCAACGTCTTGACTTTTAAAAAATTTTAAAGATAATGAGGTTTCACTAGAACGGCTCCCTCAAACTCCCATCTCTCCCAACACCCAACTCCCTAATGAGGGACAAGCAGTGTCAGTGGGTTCTCTTGTATTTTTCTGAGGAAATTCTATGGGAATGCAACCAAATTTAAGCATGTTGTTTAGTCACTAATTCATGTCCAACTCTGTGACGCCATGGACTGTAGCCCACCAGACTCTTCCGTCCATGGGATTCTCTAGGCAAGAATACCAGAGTGGGTTGCCATTTCCTTCTCCAGGGGATCTTCCTGACCCAGGAATCGAAGCCACATCTCCTGCATTGGTAGGTGGGTTCTTTACTACTGAGTCACCAAGAAAGCCCCCCAAATTTAAGTATATGTTCTATTATTTCTATTTTTTGGCCATACCACACGGCTTATGGATCTTAGTTCCTCGGCCAGAGACTGAGCCTGTGCCCTCGGCAGTGAAAGCGCAGAGTCCTGGCCACTGGAGCAGCAGGGGAGGGAAGTCCCCGACACCCGTCCTCTTCCACCCACCGTCTCATTAGCGCGTACCTGGCAGTCACTGCACACGGCATGCCACACCTGGGCTTTCTGACTAAGAATGGCTGGCTGGCTGTGCGGTAGCACCCAGCCTTTACAGGCCCTCAGTTGCGCCCCAACGTATGGCAAAAACCCAGCAACACTGGAAGGAATGACCTCGGTGCGTGGAGCCCGGGGCACACAAGAAGTCTGAGAGTCACCCTTGTCTGTGACATCCTGGGGCCACGGGATACATCTGTGTGTAACTGTACACGTACCGCCAAGTCGCTCCCCGTGGGTCTGCACCGCTGGACACCGCCAGCAACCTGTGTCCACCCCCACCCCACCCACACCACACCAGTGCTCTGATTTTTATCCAACTTGGGTTTTTCTCAAACTGAGGCGAACACTTAGTCATCTTTAATAGACTTCTTTTAACAAGAGTTTTGGATTTACACGGAAATTGTGACCACAGTACAGGGTACCTCCTGGCTGTGTCTCCTCCGTAAATGCAAAGTTCCTGAAACCAATGTGCTGGTTTGGCTGTGAGAGCCTGGCCAAGGGGCATGAGGACTTCCCTGGCTCTCCAGCGGTGAGGACCCCGTGTTTCTACAGGGGGCATACGTTTGATATATGTCAGGGAACGAAGATCCCACACGCCATGTGGCATGGTTGGACCCCCAACTGGAATCCTGGGCTCCTCGCATGTCTCCAAACCACATGCACACGTTATTTTCTTAACAGAAGACTTTACAGAATAGGTTTTATTCCAGCAGATGACTACAGGAGTAACAAAGGTAAATTTTTAAAATTCCTGGACAGGGCAGAGACAGCCTGGAGGAAATGCAGCAGAGGGTACAAGGGTATTCACATAACTCACGAAGACGGAGCCACAGGCATTATTACCATGTGGATTTGTCCTCAAAGTGCTCTGAAAATCCCGAGCATTATATGCACACAGTTGTAGACATGGAAAGACGTTTGTGTTCGTTCTGAGTCCATCTGCTCAAGATAAATTACACCCATTCTTACACGTAAGGGAGATCTGTGGACTTGTCCCAGCAAGCCATGTTACAAGCACTTTGCACATTTAACCTCAACAATCCTAGGAAGTAAGGTCTACTGAAGTGCACGTGTCAAAGGCAGAGGTCAAGGAACCAACCCAAGGCTGCACAGCCAAGAAATGGCGGAGCCCTGAGGTAACCGTGCAGATGGAAATTCAATCAAGGAGCAGGTTTCCACTGCTGAGTGACCCTGTGCGGGGCAGCTGCCAAGGGCGTGCCCTACACTCAACTCTGCAAGCATTCCCTAGATTACCACTGGACACGATGCAGCACACAGAACCAAGATCTCTGCTTCTCAGAGCCCCAGGCAATCAGACACAAGAGGAACTCCGTTTCCTGTACAGGGAAACCAAGGCCCAGAGAGGCTAGTGCCACAAGCGTGGGAACTGGCAGTTCTGGAACCGGCCCTCAAGCAGTTTGGCCACTGGTGCAGAGAAGCGTGTTGGGGGGGGGGGGGGGGTTGCTGGGTGGCATCTCTGGACAACTGCCCATCTTCCACTCTCCCCACCCTGGCCCTATGGTCCCCGCTGAGAAGCCAGCAGTCAGTCTGGCGCTCCCTCATGAATTGCTTCTCCCTTGCTGCTTTTCAGATTTTCCCTGTCACGGCGTCCGGCATTTTTGCCTTGACGTGTATCTGCCCAGCTGGGCTGTGTGTGTGCCGAGCGCCCAGAGCAGCAGGGATCCAGGGCAGAAAAGGAGACTCCCACATCTAACCACCAGCTACCACGCAGCGCAGTGGACGCCCAGGGCTGCGTGCCTCTGGCCTGCTGGGCTACGGTGACTCACCCAGCAGATGGTACGCTCACTGGGGTGGGCGTGCCCAGGTCCAAGGCTCAGTGTGGGCAAGCACCTCCCAGAGAACAGCGAGGCTTGGGGGGGGGGTGGGGGCCACCGGCCACGGCCAGCCTCTCCATGGGGTGGGACGGGAACCATGGCAGAGCTCTGAGCAGGTGTTAAAGTCACCGAAGTTCACCGGAACTACGGACACCTCCCCACCAGAGTTGAGAACAGACCTCGGGAGGGCAAAGGTGGTTGGTCCTGGGGAGGAAGCTTTGGCAGGAAGGGTTCCTGACCACGTCCGCTGACTGAGGAAGCCTGGAGCTCCTGACCCCAGCACAGAGCTGGGGGTGGGGGGCAGGGGCCTCACGTTGGCAGGATGGGTGTCACATAGTAGGTACATGAGGAACACACCAGGAGGCATTACATGGGTAACCTTTACTTATCTGAGCCTCACTTTCTACATCTATAACGCTGGGATAACGTCTGCTTCATGGGGTGTCTGGAAGACAGCCACTGCACAAGTATGCGCATTCTTTTGTGTACAAACACATAAACATGCTACAGGTCGATCTCATTACCAACAGCTAATTACCACACTTACCATGTGTAGGCTGTCTTCTGGGCCTTCATTAACCTCCTTAATCCTAAGAGACTCTGAGAGGGGCACTCACTTGCCCAAGACCACACAGCTAAACACTAAGCTGGAAGAAGTCAGGTAGGTACCCACCAGCGGTGCCTACATCCTGGTTTTAACAGACACCAGGAAGCCAGCAGCAGAACCGACTTCAGACCCAGCCAACAGAGACCCTGGGGAGACAGCTGTGCACCTGGGCAAGGGCTGGAGGGAGGCTCTGCCGCAGAGTGGAGTGGGGAGGACTGAGCAGGGCTGGGCGCGCTGGGGGCAGGCATCCGCTGTGAGGCAGCAACAGGTGAGGTCAGGGTTGAGGGCTCGCTTCCAAAGTAGCAGGAGGCAGACAGCTGGCCAGGCGGGTTCCCAGCCAAGAGGCTGTGGCCATTGCAGCCTGCCTTCCCCTCTGCCGCTGGGGATAGGGCCCCATAGAGTCCAGGACTCAGGAGCTGCCTGGTACCCCAAGGGCAGGCTCCCTTCCCAGATGAGCACTTGGCCCAGAACCAAAGGCCAAGGCAAAGTGGGCCCTGCCCACTCCTAAGCCCCAAGATCCTCAGTTCACACCTGCAGGATCCCCTGGGAGACTGAGCTGCCCAGGACCCTCAGCTGAGGGCAGGATCAGTCTGTCCCCCTCCTCCCCGCCACAGCTCCCACTGGGGCTTCCAGACCACCCCAAGGAACAAGAGTCCACAGGCGGGATCCCAGACAGGACACGCATCACCTTCACAGGCCACAGAACTACCGACTAGGAGGTGCGCTGAGCCTCCATCCAGATGCCCACCCCTCAGGAGAGACTATTCAGACACCAGAAACTTCAACACAGGCCTATCCTGAAGCTTCACCATGCACTGGCAGAGTGTGGTGGTGTGACGATTCTAGGTTTTACTTCACGTGCAACTCCTAGTCTCCCGAATGTTGAATTTACACTAACCACTAGCCCCGACGGGTAGAAACGCTGGGCCACAGACTCAGGCCCCCTGCCTGGAGCTGGCCCTTCACACCCAAGACGCTGGGGAACCTGTGTGGTGCCGGCGGGTGTGGGTGGTCTCTGGGGGACAGACGGGAGCAGGGACAGACTCGCAGGGGCAGAGACGGGGCTGCACAGAAGACGGCAGGTGGAGGAGGCTGCTGACAGCTTTATTGCTCTGGGGAGGGGAGGCCAGAGGCTCAGGAGCTCTTGGTGGGACGGCTCGGCTTCCTCTTCACCATCACAGGCTTCTGGCTGCGCAGGATAGCGCTGGCTCTGCGGATGGCGGCCTGAAGGCGAGGCGGGCTCAGGTCACCTCCCCTGGGAGCTTGTACCCACCACCCTGTGTTCCCAGAGCACAGTTCCCACTCCACAGTCACCAGAGGACCACCCCCCGAGGCACTGCCCAGGCACTCCCGGCCTGCCCGCCTTTCGAGACCAGCCCCACTCACCATGCGCAAATCCGGGCGGTACTTGTTCTTCCGGATCATGTGTCGGATGCTGCTGAGGGTGGCCCGGGCGTTCTTGTTGATGGTGGTCCGCACGTAGGAAGTGGCCGGCTTGCGCTGGCCTGGCAAGGGATGGGGAGAAGGGGGGCCCCAGGTGTCAGTGGAGGGTCTGGAACGTCGGTGCCCACACCTGTCATGAGAGCCCGAGTGCCTGGGCCGTGTGAGTGCGGGAGGTTGCCTCATCTCCAAGCTCCACTCACAGGACAATCACAAGGACGACCACAGGCCAGGCCCTGCACTGCCCCAGGTGTCTCCTCCCTACCCCAGCCCGGGGCCAACTCTGCTCAGCTGACAGAGGTGGACTCTCATGTCTAAGGTCGCATGTACCCAAGTGAGGCGGCCACTCAGCACCGCACAGGCCAGGTAGTGAGTGCTCCCCAGAAAGCAGCTCTGCTCCTCTCACACCCGCACCCTCCCAGGCCCAAGCTACCACTGTCTCGGCAACAAGAGTTCAAAAGGCCGAGCTCTGAGGCCTGGCCCCAATCAATCCAGGATGATCTGGAGCCACAGAAAGGACGGAGGGAAGATGGGCGGCTGGTGTGTTTATGTGTGTACGCCGAGCACCCGCCCCTCACCTGCGCACAGCTGGAGTCCGCTCTCCGCTGCCCAAGAAGGAGAGAAAGGAAAACTCCCCCCTTACTGTGCCTCAGAGCTGATGGGGTCCCAGCTGCATCCTGTGCTTCTGAGTTCCCCCAAGAAACCCAGGACCCTGTATCACACTTCAGGTTTGATGTCAGCCTTCACTGCCCCAGAGGGGAGCCCCCGTTACCCCCTCAGGTCAACCCAGTTTCTGACAGCCCAGAAGAGCCACCAACAATCCAACAAGGCAAAGGAAGGTTTTTGGGACCCAGCACCCCAGAACAGGGTTCTCAGGAGTGTGGGAATCGGGGAAGCCTAAGAGCATAAGCAACTGGCTGCCCCGGGAGAGGCTAACCCTCATCCCTGAGAGACCAGGAGGCAGCAGCTGTGATCGGTGCTGTCACTGAACAGGACACAGAGCTCAGAACCCACAGGGAAATCAATCAGGGACCCGGAAAAACTCGTTCCTCTCTCATAAAGCCCAAGGCCCACTTAAAAACAAAAGTGTTGAAAGTGTGATACACTAACTCAGCTATTATCCAGAAACCCCTCCTCCCCTTGAGCCCCCTCGAAGAGTCTAAAAGACAAGTCTGTGGGGTAAACCAGTTTATGGGGGGTGGGGTGGGATACCGAGACCTCCTTCTGAGCTCCCCCAGCCACAACTCGAGTCTAACTACTGCTTCAGAAGCTTCACTTCCTACGTGTGGGAACTAAAGGTCGGTCCCTCATCTGTTTGCCTCCGTTTCCCTACTTGGGGAGAGACAAACGCCCACCTCCACCTGGGGTGCTTCAAGGATTTATTCTGAATACATCAAACCGCAGCAATTTTGGAGTCCTGACTCAGACCCTATTAATCTCTCCACTTTTCAAATGAGCTCCTGTAACTAGTAGGCTCGCTTGGAAAGGAACCAGCCTCCCAGGCAAACACCCTGAGCCCAGGAATCCTGATTAAACAGCACAAGCACGGACACTGAAAAACCACAGCCCCCTGCCCCGGAAGGGGGTCAGCTGCCTGGGTCCAGCCATGGTAAAGGCTCACCGGATCTCCGCTTCATCACCACCACGACCCCTTTGCCGTCCGCCGCCGGCTCCACGCCCACGGTCTTGCGGTGAATGAGCCCATTGTAGCGAAAGGAGTTGCGCGCCTTCAGGTTATTCGGCTCCTGGGAATCGGAACGCATCGCGGTCGTGAGGACGAAGGGGGCACGGCGATCGAGCAGGCCCCTCCCTCCGACCGAGGCGTCGGGGCCCCACTTACGGTGCTGTACGTCTGCTTATTCCTCTTAATCAAAAAGCTGGAACAGTTCCGCACGACCATCCACTGCAGATGCGCGGACATGGCGGAGACTGCGGGGAAAGGGGCGCGGGGAAACGTCAAGGGAGCAACAGGCAGAAACCTCAACACAGAGAAGAGGTGTTTTGGGGGGACGCGGGGAATGGGGGCACCACGTGCGCCGACGGCGCCTAGAAGTCTGCCAGGCGGGGCTGAGCCGCCTAAGGCGGCGGGGCTGAGCTCAGGCGGCCGAGACTCACTATAAGTGACGAGGCGATGAGAACCCACAGAGACCTAAGGCGGCGGCGCCGGAGAGCAGCCAAGAACGCGAGAAGCGCGGTGAGAGCGAACAGGCCGGGGCACAAACACGGGGAGCGGGCGCGAGACGCGGCCACGCGGGAGCAGGAAAAGGCCTCCACTCACCTCCTCTCAATGCGGCGGCCGGAGACGGAAAGAGGCACGCTGGGGGCGGGGCAACGCCTTTAATACCGACACGCATTTCCGCTTCCTGTCTGGGCCCGCGCATGCGGTGGGCCACACCCGCCTCCGAGGGGGCTCGTCAACGTTCGGCTATTTCCGCCAGTCAGTCGCCAACCTTTCGGGGCCCTTCTGAAGCCTTCCGCTAGGGGCCTGAGGGCTCGTGCGTTTTCGACGCGCAGCGCCGCCCTTCTGAGGGCCCTTCGTGTGTCCTCGGAACTCCGCGGCCGGATATCCGAGCGGGTCTCGCTACAGAGGTCCCCAAGTCCCCTTCCTCAGCGGCGTCTTTCCAACATGGTCACCCAATGCGTGACACAGTATGAGTGCTCAGTACACATTTGTCTGATAAATGAAACTGTGAGTGCGTGAACTATTTAACCCTAGTTCCAGGGACTCCAAGGGCCTCCAGCTTCTTCGTAGACCATCGGCTATTCCCGACGAAGCCAGCAGGCCCGCTCGGATATTTTCGTTACTCTCCGGAAACGCCCTTCGGAAGGATGGCCTCCTTCCGTCGTCTTGCCCCATGCCCACTTCGGATCGCTTCGGAAACACTCGGTACCTATTCGGCCACCTTCGGAAAAGCTTCGGCTATCCCCGGGAGCCCCTTCTCTCAACTCGCCCTCGCCTGGGGTCTAGAGAAAAGCTGGACGGAACTTTCTCGCAGACCGCCACCCTGGAAGGACGTGGATTTCCTCTAAGGGCGAGTTGTCTTGGAGGAGAGGAGATTTGCCTGCGAAACCTCTGGTTCCCTTAGAGCTTCCATTCCTGTTCCCCCCTCTTCCCTGTGCCTTGCGGCCTCGTGCTCCATTCCCACCAGCACCGTTCACGGCCGTTACACTTTATGGAACTCTTCTTTTCTGTTGTCAGGGTCCTCCTTAAGGAGAAGGAGCTTCGCCTGATACATCTCTGTGTCGTAGCCTTGGCTAGCACAGGGCCTGGCGAGACTCCCAAGTGAACAGAAGGAAAGAACAGGGCCTTATGTCACCTCCACCAGGACAACGCGTGATTATGTCCAGGAAGTCCTCGAGGGCAGAGGCCTTGTCCATCTCCTTGCCTTTGGACTTCGCCCCTAATGAGTCCCGACGGTCCCGAGGCCCCAGGAGAAATCTGAGCAAGCAGGGACGTTGGGGTTTGCCTGTTCCCTCCATTGGAGTGCTCTAAATCTGATGGTGGCGACAGAGTTCCTGTGAGTCCCATCCACCGTTCTGTCCTTGGGATCATTCTCTCTGGACCACACAGGCGGCCTCGGCAGGCAGGCAATATAATGCCCACTTACATCCCTTAAGGCGCTCTGCCTGCTGATCCCCTACCTCCCAGGGCTCCTGGGGGCCCGGGGCCTTGTCTGCTCCTTGTTTTTTGACCCCACCTGTCCCCACCGCGGGGCCCGCTGCCCAGGAGGCAGGCACAGAAACAACGCCAGGGCTCCCCCCCCCCCCTCCCCCGCGCCTTCTGGTGCCTCCATCAGAAAGTCCTGAATTTGGATCACGTGCGGCTTCAGACTCCTGGAGGAGCGCAGGGGGCCTGGGCCACACTAACCTGTGCGCCCAGCCGGCCCCAGCACCGGCCCCTGATGGCCAGGGCGCCCCCGGGCCGGGCCCGTCCACACCCGGCCCAGCCCAGGTGACCAGGAGAGAGCCGGGCATACCTGGCGCAGAACCCTGACCCCGCCCCGGGCCGCACCCGGAACGCGGAACGCGCTCTCCGCGGGTCAGAGCCAGCCATGGCGGCGGCGCCGGCCGTGTGCACCTCGCCGGGGCCCCCGCTGAGCGGTGCACCGTCCCCGGCGGCGGGCGCGCCGGGGCTGGCGTCCGGCCTGGGCCGCTGCCGGATGGCGCTGCTGCTGGCCGTGGCGCTGGACGTGGCGGGCATGGCGGCGCTGCTGACCGGCGTGTTCGCGCAGCTGCAGGTGCGCGGCCGCGACTTCGGCGACCTGCTTATCTACACGGGCGCGCTGCTTGTCTTCCTGAGCCTGCTCGGCTGGATCCTCTGGTACACCGGCAACATCGAGATCTCGCGCCAGGAGCTCGAGCGCGACTACGGCCTGAGGCCCTCGGCGCTCGCCCGCCTCGCGCGGAAGCTCTCCCGCCGCTGGTCGGCGCCGGCTTCCTCCGCCGCCGGCCGGCGCGCCGCGCCCGGCTCCCAGGGAGTGCGTCGCGTCGCCCGCACGCCTCCGCCGCCCGCCGCCGGTTCCCGCCGCGTGCGCCTGCAGCTCGCCTCGCTGGAGGCCGGGTCCGGGGCGACGGGAGCGGGCACAGAGTGAGCCCGAGGTGAGGGGTGGGGAGGCGGGGCGGGGCGGGGACGAGGGGAGAGACCTCAAAGGGAGAGGGAAGTGGAGAGACGGGGACAGGGACACGCAGGGAAGAGAGACAGGTAGAGGTCAAGATCGCGGAAGGGAGAGAAGCAAAGAGCAGAGAACCGAGAACGAAGATCCAGAGACAGTACGCGTGGGTGTAGACCGGGAAAGACAAATGAGAGCCCGTCTCCAGACGTGGGAATTTCCAGGTCGCTCAAATGGTGAAGAGTCTACCTGCAGTGCAGGAGGCCTGGGTTCGATCCCTGGGTTGGGAAGATCTCCTGGAGAAGGGCGTGGCCGCCCACTCCAATATTCCTGCCTGGAGAATTCCATGGACGGAGGAGCGTGGTGGGCTATATACAGTCCATGGGGTTGCAAAGAGTCGCACGCGATTTGAAACACACACACACACACACACCCAGCCATGAGGGCTATATACAGTCCATGGGGTTGCAAAGAGTCGTACGCGATTTGAAACACACACACACACACACACACACACACCCCCAGCCATGAGGGCCAGAGAGTCACGATCGGCTCCTTGGATATTTGGGGGTATTGGTCCCAGTGTCTCCAGGCACACCCGGTCTCATTTCCCATCCAGTCTTCCCAGTGTAACAGTCCCTGAGGTCACTAGTATTACCGTCCCATCCCAGGGAGGACACTGAGGCCCCCAGAAGGTGCCACCTCTTGCCCAAGGGGGGCTAGTTGTTGTACTCTCCCAAGTGCAGAGACCTGCTGGGGCTCCCTGCTGCCCTCTGGTTGAATGCAAGCGGCTCACTCTGTGTGTGTCCCCCACTCTCCTGCCTTCTCTGCAGTGATGATGACACCCTAGCCCCCCACCCCTGTCCATCGTGGTCGGGATGTCTCCCACCAGCTGGCCTCTGTCCACACCTTCAGCTTCATCAGGGGCACACTTGTAGTCTTCACTCCCCACAGAAAGTTTACCAGATGTCTTTTACGATCTGATTCTGATTTCAGTGCCTTTTTCTGGGTCTTTTCATGGTCTGAGTTACCCCCTTTTATTGTTTGTATTGCCTTGTGTTGTGTGTGTGTGTGTGTGTGTGTGTGTGTGTACTGATCCTGTCTCTCGCACCCAAGAGGGAGACCCTAGAGGGTAAGATCTGGGTCTCTGGTGTCTTTGTTCTTAGCGTTCCCCAGCTAAGAGTGAACTCAGGAAGTCAGAGACTGATGATTGGTTGGGTGGGTGGATGAATGGATGGACAGATGAGGGATGGATGGATGGATGAATTGATTGATGGATGGGTGGGTGGATGGATGGATATGGTGGGGGTTTCAGTTTTTTGTTTTTGGCTGCACTGTGTGGCTTGTCGGATTTAAACTTCCTGACCAGGGACTTAACCCAGGCCCATGGCAGTGAAAGTGCTGAGTCCTAACCTCTGGACCTCCAGGGAATTCCCAATACGGTGGGACTGATTCATGGCAGTTAGGTGGATGGGTAGTTGAATGGACTTGGGGCAGATGGGTAGGTAAACAGATGAGAGGGCAGATGAAAGGGTTGGTTGGTAGGTGAACAGGTAAGTTGAACAATGGATGGATGATCAAATCAGTTTCCCAAGTGAGGGGTTCCATAAATGAACTAAATCCATGTTCAAAGATATTCTCTATTGGTGATGAATTAACTTTCCTCCTCTGCAACCAGAAGGATGCTAGTTATATACTGTTTTTCTTTTCTTTCTTTTTTTTTTTTTTTTTTTTTTTTTTTGTGAGAGAATTTCAAGAGTAGTCACCTGGATCAAATGCTACGTTCTGTGTTTCAGATGAGGAAACAATTGAAGACAAACAAATGCATGCATAGACGAAGCGTGAGCTAACATACAGTTTGACATACCATGCAGAAATAACTGCCAGTGGTTAAAATTACCCCCTGGAAACACTTTACCTTGTCCAGAAATCTTAACCCAGCTGTGGCGGACCAGAACCTGCTGCCAGAACCACATGCCAGAAACTGGCCAAGCTGATTAGACTCTCGGCCCCTCTGAGAAGGAAAATGGGCCTGTCCAAAGACAGGACTCTCATCATGGGCAGGGCGAGGTGGCTCCAGCACCCAAGCGACAGAGAACTGGAGTTTGAACAGAGGGACTGTCCCTCTGTGGGTGGGACTCCAGGCGCTCCTCTCTCCCTCTGGGACCAAAACCCATTGGGATGCACAGACCCAGCCCCAGCCCACATCATTTCTCGCTGTGTCATCTCCTCTGTCTCTGCCTCTCTGTGTCCCTGTGTCTGTCACAATCCATCTCCCATGTCCCTCTGCGTCGTGCCTCTGTGGTCCCCTCAACTTCTCTGCCTCTCTCTGCCTCTCGTCTCCCACCCTGTACCCCTGGGGTTCGCTGCGTTAAAGGGACAGTTACTGCTGCCAGCAGGCTGCGAAAATCGGAGGAGCCCTGAATGAGCAAGTGTGAGAGTCCGTTGTGAGGGGCCAAAGCAGGAGGAAGGGGCCCCTGGCCGTGCATGGTGGACCTGGAATGCAGGGGTCCCGAGCCACCACTAACGCCACCCTCCATCCTGCAGATGAACGCGTGGCCCCAGCTGTGAGCGCCTGACGGAGACGCGCCGCTGCCCCCAGCAGCCCCTGGCCACCAGGATACACCTGCCTGTCTCCCATCTCTCCTCCCCCAGATAAACGGCTCTGCCTCCCAGCACTGCATGTCTGTCTGGGGAGGGACGCTACTGGAGCGGGGGAAGGGGCCCTAGGAGCCCAGCTGTCCAGGCCGCCCCCTCGTGGAGGGGGGACAGGAGCCTGGGGCAGGCAGGGAAGGAGGCAGGAATCTCAAGCCCAGACCCAACTCCCCATCCAGACCTCCTGCAGCCCAGGTTCCTCAGTTCTGGGTCTCCGGAGAGGCAGACAGAGGGACAAAGACTGCAAGATATTTATTGGGAAAAACACAAAACACGCGTGGAGGGTCAGCTGGTGTGGGGTCTGTCCCTGAGAAAGGAAGAGGGGAGGAGGGGGGCCGAGCAGGATGAGTCTTCAGCTTCCAGGAAGGTTTCCGTCCAGAGGCCGAGTGCTGCAGTCATCCAGCCTTGGTGGGGAGCGGGGCAAGCGGCTGCTGGCCCAAGGGCCGCAGGATCCCATGGGCCGGCAGGTGGGCAGCAGAGACTGTCAAGACAGTGGCAGAAGGACAGATGAGGGGCTCGGCTGCCTGTGAACCAGCCCTCCCAGCCCAGCTGGAGTCTCAGCTGAGGCCACCACCACCACCCCCTGTCTAGACCCCCCACTAATCACAGCCTGGGACCTACACTCAACTCAGGGTGTCTGTTAGCCCAAGTACCTCTCAGCTCAGATGCCCCGCACTTACCCTGGGGACTCTCATTCCAGACGCCTGTCCCCACTCACCTCCCGTGATCACAGCCCAGGCCGCCCCCATCAGCCCAAGACCTGCCCAAAACACACACACACACACACACACATTCCCAGCACCGCGCCCGCCCCACCCCCCCTTCATGCTTCTCAGAAAAGAGACCGAGCATCTCTGTGCTACGTCTGTATTGAGGGGCCCTTCCAGGGGGCGCCCCTAATCATCTTCGTCCCCCCCTTCCGTTTCTTCGCCCCCTTCCGTCCCCTCCCCCTCGGTGCCCCCCGAGACGTCCAGGGCCCCCTCCGCGGGCGCCGAGGCAGGGATGCTGCC
The DNA here is from genome assembly GCF_963930625.1 of Muntiacus reevesi. Classification (NCBI taxonomy): domain Eukaryota; kingdom Metazoa; phylum Chordata; class Mammalia; order Artiodactyla; family Cervidae; genus Muntiacus; species Muntiacus reevesi. Next base: position 276,922,941 of record NC_089250.1, read on the forward strand.
GACAGAGGGCGTCTTCTTTTCGCTCGGAGTCCGGTCCTTGGACAACAAGGAGACCGTCCTGGACAGGTCACACTTGCCCTTCAGGAACCAAGGCAGCCGCAGCATGTCGCGTCGCCTGGCCCACCTGGCGGGGAGGGGACACCGTCAGCCGCGCCGCCCCCCTGCCCCCACGCCCGGGTGAGGGGCGCCCGCCCGCGCCGAGCCCCACTCGCCAGAACAGGCAGATGCTGCTGATGAGGAAGAGGAGGCCTCCACACGTCCAGCCCAGCGCCCACATGTGCTTCCGCCGCATGTTCTCTGCGCAGAGCGGGCGGCGGTGAGACCCAGGGCTGCCCACCGCCAGCCCCACCGCCATCCCCACCCCGGGGCCCCGGCTCCCCGCGCACCATCCGGACGCTGGTGGTAGCAGACCCCATCGCGGTAGCAGCATCGGAGACGTAGGCAGAGGTTAGGGTTCTCAATTGCCGCCTGGCCCCCGCAACTCTCCCGGTCCCACACGTCTCCTTCACAACCTGGGGACCCATCACGAGGGGCGGCGTCGTCACGGAGCCCACGGCCGGGCCCAAGGCCGCCAGCCCAGAGCCCACTCCAGCCTGGGCCCCCAGCCCCTGTTCTGTCAGAGCCAGAGTCCAGGGCCCCCCAGGCCCCTCCTCCTCTGACCCGAGGGTCCAGACCCCATCCCCTCCTCCCTCTGATCCTGGGGTCCAGACCCCATCCCCTCCTCCCTCTGACCCCGTGGTCCAGACCCCGGCCCCTCCTCCCTCAGACCCGGGGTCCAGACCCCATCCCCTCCTCCCTCAGACCCGGGGGTCCAGACCCCATCCCCTCCTCCCTCTGACCCGGGGTCCAGACCCCATCCCCTCCTCCCTCAGACCCGGGGGTCCAGACCCCATCCCCTCCTCCCTCTGACCCGGGGTCCAGACCCCATCCCCTCCTCCCTCTGACCCGGGGTCCAGACCCCATCCCCTCCTCCCTCAGACCCGGGGGTCCAGACCCCATCCCCTCCTCCCTCTGACCCGGGGTCCAGACCCCATCCCCTCCTCCCTCAGACCCGGGGGTCCAGACCCCATCCCCTCCTCCCTCTGACCTGGGGATCCAGACCCCCGGCCCCTCCTCCCTCTGACCCCGTGGTCCAGACCCCGGCCCCTCCTCCCTCAGACCCGGGGGTCCAGTCTGGGCTCTCTGTCCCTGGGGGGACCCCGTGTCCTCCACTGCTCACTCCATGGATAGAAGAATCCCTGGATTCCATTCCCGTCTGTGAAAGAAAAGAGCCGTGAGGGGAGACTGGAGGCTGAGGAGTTCCCGGCTCCGCCCTCCGACCCTCTCGCCAGCGCCCTCACCTACTGAGCCCTGCATGAGCAGGAGGAGACCCAAAGCTGGGATCCCAGAGCCCACCATGTTGCCTCCCCAGCCTCCTGGGGCCTCTGTGGGGAGAGACCTTGAAGGCCATCACCCCAGCAACCGGCTTGGCCCCGCCCACCTGCCTGCCTGACCCCCAAAGTTCTAAGTTCTGTTGCTAGGGAGCCCCCTCAGCAGTGGGAAAGGAAAAAAGGGGGGTCACACTGGCCTGTGCTTCCTTAGCAACCAGGTGGAAGGGGCCTCAGGGGTGGGATGGGGCCCTGGTGTTAGAAGAGCCCCCTCAGCAACCTGGGTGCAAAGCAAGGGGAGTCTAAGTCATCTCCCCCTTGCCAACCAGAGGACCCCAAGAGTGGGCACCCGAAGACCTCTTGCCAAGGCCTCCCTCTGCTTAGTAAACTGATGCCCGAGGGGAAGGTCCAGGGGACCCAAAGCCTCCTCAGACCTGGTTGACAGGGGGAGGGCCTCCCTAGCAACCAGGGGTGGGGGGCCTGAGGCCCAGAGGACCTCACTGAGCCCCATTGTTAGGGAGGCTCCTGAGCACCCAGACCTAGGAGGGTGATGAAAAAATGGGGGTCGGGCCACATAGCTCCTGTTCAGGTGCCCCCTGGTCCCAAGGGCACCCAGGCCCCTGATGGGGAATGTGTGACCTCCCAGAGGGCTGGGCCCCCCAGGGTCCGAGAGCTCTGAGGCCTGGGTGGTGGGGCGGGGGCTCACAGGAAGGGAGCCCCGTATAGCGCGTCTCAGTCTCTCCAGCCGCAAATGAGGAAACACACCCAACTGGGGTCCCCAGGCTTCTGGTCCGGCTCCCCGGTGGTGGGGGAGGTGGTCAACCTGGGGGCTGGGTTGGGAACTGATCCTGAGTTCTCCCCTGAACCTGCACTCAGCTTCCAGCCAGTGAGGACGGGGCTCATCGCCCCTGGAGTGATCTGTCCTTGTGTCCAGACCCTGGGTCTGAATGGGGAGGGGCTGGGGGTCCGGACCCCTATGTCCTTGAGGGAAGAGGGGCTGGGGGTCTGGATCCCCGGGTCTAACGGAGGAGGGGCCAGGGGTCCTGACTCAGGTCTGACAGAGGCGGCCAGGGGGGTCCTGACTCAGTCTGAGGGTGCAGGGGGCAGGGCTGAGGTCTGAGGGCAGCTGACCAGGAGTCCAGAGCCCCCTCCCCAGGAGCCCTGTGAGGCTGCCTCCCGGCCTCCCCACCTCCTGTAAACATCCTGGTGGGTGCTGAGTGGGCCCCAGGGTTGCCTTCGTCAGAGATGACACAGGTCAGAGGGGCTCGGTAGGGGGCCGGGGGTGGGGGTCAGAGGGGTTGCAAGGCTGAGGCCAGGCAGCTGCTGACCGTTTCCTGTGTCAACATCATCCGGACCCACTTCCCAATTCCCGGGATTCCTCAGGGATCAAGGAGGGGGTGGGGGGCGGGGCCGCGGGCCCTGGACCGCGGCTTGGGGCTGGGGGGGGCCCACCGTCACGGCCCTCACCGCTAATGACAGGTTTGGGCTGCCTCTGCGGCCCGCCTGCCCCGTCACCCCCCAGAGGCCAGACAGGACCCCCCAGGGACAGACAGACGGACACACACAGCCTCGGACCTGCTGACCTCACACCGGCCAGCTCCACCTCAGCCGGGGGCCAGCCCATGAGCAAGGACCCCCTGGGGCCCCATCGTCTCCCAGCGGCATCTCCCCCCGCCCCCCCCCCCGCCGCGTCTGTGACCACCCCTCAGCGCCCGAACCCCTCTGTCTCTCCCCGTCTGTCTCTCAGCCCCCGAGCTTGTCTCTCTGGGTCTGTGGGTCCCAACTTTTTGTTTGTTATTTGCATCTCTTCCTCCCTGGGGCCTCGCTGTGGCCCCGTCTCCGTTTGTCACCATCATCTCCTGTCATTGTGATTCTCCACCATGTCTTTCCCCGGGGTCTGTCTCTGCCTCTCTTTCTCACCCTCCTTTCCTCAGAAGTGACCGGAGTATCCCCACCTTCGGGGAAGACCCGGAAGTCCTGAGAACTCCCACCCTACCAGCCTGCACCCACCAGCCCCCTGCAGCCCGCCTCCTACCCTGGGGGGGGGGGGGAGATGACTCCCACACCCTCAGGGTGGGGGCTGAGGAGGGAGCTGGTGCTGGGCGCGGACCGCTGACCCGTACCCGGGACACCGGACTGCACTCCCCAGATTGTAGCATGGCTACAAGTTCTCTCCGTCTTTCGAGAAACAAGGGTTTCACTCCTGGACAGGACACCTGGGTCTGTGGGAGGAGGGGGCTGGGAGCTGGGCTCCTGGACGTGGAGGAGGAGGAGGAGGCTGGGGGTCTGGACCCTCGAGAGAGAGGGAGGAGGCTGGGGGGGGGGGCAGTCTTGCGATCCTAGGCATCCTAGGCTGAAGCAGCGGGTGGGGGCTGGCACCTCCCCTGCCCTGCCCGCCCCCCGTCACTGGAGGGGCTGCCTTCCGACAGGCTGGCCCCAGGCCCAGGCCCCCACACCCCCTCGGGCCAGGCCATCCCCCAGGCTGGTGGCCTGAGTCACCTTGGCTGGCCCCGCCAGTCTGGGGGGGGGCTACGTCAGTTCTCCCCTCACTGACGCAGCCTCGGGCCCCCCACGCTGACTCAGCCGGAAACAGGCCCCTTGAGGGGCGGAGACCCAGTGGTCAGAGGCCTGGGTCCCAGTGCTCGCGGGGGCTGGGGAGGGCCCCTGGGGGGCCCTGGCAGGGGTGGCCGCGGCAGACTGAGAGGCAGAGCGAGCTCTCACCTGAGGCGATGAGGTCATGTCCCACCGTGGGGGGCTGTGACCTCACCTCCCCGGGGGCCTCAGCAGTCACCCCCCAAGTGGTGGGGGATGGGGGGCTCCAGCTGCCATCCGCCCCTGGGGTCCCCCTGGCAGCTCAGCACAGTCTGGGGTCAGCGTGCGGGGGGTGCTCTGCAGGGAGACCTTCGAAAGTCCTGGTCACCTTTTGACTTTCTCACATCCCTCCGTCTTCCTTTGTTACCTTTATCCTGGGCGGGGGTTGCTCTTGGGGGCTTGGGCTCCTGTCTGGGTCCCTCACTCGTCCTGCCATGAACCCCGGGGGCCACCTCTGCTCCATACCCTAACCTGGTATACCTGCATCTGTATTGGCACCGCTGTCCCCTGGAGTCCATGTCCCCCTGTGTGTCCAGCCACTGTCCGCTTCTCTGCCTCTCTGCACATGTTCTCCCCATCCCTGACCTCCGCCCCCCAGCTCTCTCCCTTTCTCCCCATCTCCATCTCCCTAGGGGCCACATCTTTCTGTCTTCCTGGATATGTTAATAAAACATCAATGGTGAGAATGGCCATGGTTCATGTCTACTGAGAGCTGACTGTGTGACTTTACAGGAGTGAATTCACTGTCTCCCTGCGCAGGCGTTTGGGGAGGGTGCCTGGGGTGTCCCCATTTCACAGACAGAACAACTGAGGCACAGCGAGGTGAAGCCACGTGTTCGAGGTTCCACACCTGCTGGGTGTCTCTCGACCATGGTCCCTGTCTCTGCCTCTGGTCCTCTGTCTCCACGTTCCAGCGTGTCTCTGGGAGAATGACCCCCCTCTGTCGGTCCCCATGGCTGACCCCTTGCTGGCACCTGCCTCTGTCAGGGGAGCTCGGCCCCTGGGGGCGGCTCCATCTCTGTCACCCTGCCTTGTGCCTCTGCTGCCCTGCCTCGCCTCTTTCGGACGCACCTGTCTCTGTCTCTTTTCCTTTTTGAAGGGAGAGTCTCTCCAAATCTCTCCTGCTGATCTTGTGTTGCTTCCTGGACCTCACCTCTCTCTGCTGGTTTTCTCTGGCTGTCTCTGTCTCTCTGGGGAGATCTCTGTCTCTCTCTCTCTGCATCTCAGACGCTCCATCTCTCTGTGTGTCTGGACCTCCCTGCCTGGGTCTGGGTCTCCCCAGCCCTCTCTCTCTGTTCCTAAAAGCGTCTCTGCGCTCGCACCTCCAGCCCTCCAGCCCCCATCTTCAGCTCCCCATCTCCCCATCTCTCTGCCAGCCCTGGTCCCCCCGCCCGCCCCCGCCCCCCCTGCCCTGCAGCCAGGCCCCGTTCTCAGCAGCCTGTGTCTGCCCCGGCGGCCGGCCGAGGAGGTGGAGGGAGGGGACGCCAATGACCTCACCAGCCCCTCTCCGACCACCCCCCCCTTTCCCTTTTCAACTTTTCCAACTTTTCCTTCCGTGCCCTCCTCCGAGAGCGGCGGCGTGAGCCCTGCGAGGCAGCCGGCTCCGTCTGAATGGAAAAGGCAGGCAGGGAGGGTGAGTCAGGATGTGTCAGGCCGCCCTCCCCTGCCGCCTGCCCCCCGCCCGCCCGCCTCGGCCCCCTATATAACCCCCCAGGCGTGCACACTCCCTCACTGCCGCGGCCCTCTCTTCTCACACGCACATGCCTCCCCTCCCCAGGCCGAGGCCCAGCTGACCCCCAGGGCTCCCACGGCAGCGGACAGGGAAGGGTTAAAGGACCCCAGCCCCCTGCCCCCTGCCCTGGGGAACCCCGGCCCTGTGGGGACATGAACAGTAAGTTGGTTCAAGTTCCTGGAGCGGGGAGTTGGGGGGGGGGCGGTGGACGGGGAGGGATAGAGGAGGGAGGGACCGTCGCTGGAAGGGTGGGGAGCAGAGAGAGCGCCGGAGGAGCGCGAGGCAGCGATGGGCAGGCGGAGACGCAGCGAGGAGGACCTTCGGGGCGGGCAGGGGGCCTAAGCAAGGGACGGGCAGCGGGAGAGGTGCAAGGCCGGGTCAGAGATGCGGAGACCCCGACGGGGCAGCGTCAGGCGCAGAGACAGAGATGGGAGGCCCATGGACAGACAGACAAACGCCAGGGGCTGAGCCCGAAGGGCCCGGGACCCCCGGGGCGTCAGGGGGCCCCAGACACCCGGGGACCCCGACGGACAGGCTCCAGGAGAGAAACTGAGGCAGAGGGCCCCAGGAAGTCAGAGCGGACCCCCCACCCCTCTCCGCGCCCAGCCAAGGGGAGGAGAGAGAGAGGGAGACGCAGGGGTGCAGACTGAAACGGCAGAGCCAGACGGACGCGGACAGACCGACGGACCGCGGGTGGGGAGGGCCCAGGGGGCGGGCCGGGGGCGTGCCGCGGGAGCGGGGCGGCCCGGGGGGCGCTGATTGGCCGGCGGGTCGGTGGGCGGGGCGGGGGGGATGGGCGGCGGCGGCCCGGGGTCCCAGCGCACCTCGCCGCCGGCGCCCTCTCCGCCCGCCGCTTGCGCGCCCGGCGCGCCCGCCTCCCCGCCGCCCGCCGCCCAGGTGCGCCCTGGGGCATCCCCGACTCTGCGGCCCGCTCGGGTCGGCCCCCGCGGGGCCTCCTCCGGCGGCTCCGTCCCCCCCGGGTCTCTTTCCCCGGCTCTCGGTCCGGCTCGGGCTCGCGAGTCCCGGGAGGGGGGCAGGTCCTGGCCTGTGCGTCTTCCCCCCCCATCGTGCCCCGCCCCGGGGCCCGGATTCCGGCGTCCGGGGGCGGACGGGAGACGCCCGGCCCGTCTACCCGCCCCGGGGCCGCGTCTGCTCCGACGGGCGGGGCAGCCCGAGGCGGGGAGGGAGAGGGAAACCCGCCCAGGCCCTGCGCCGAGCCCTGGGCGCTCCGCCCGGGGACCCAGGACCCCCACCCCAACCCCTCCTCCCTCAGACCCCCGGTCGGGGCTGAGCCGCTGCCCTCTCCCCGCACGTCTCCCCCTCCCCAGGTGTTTGCTGCCTGGTCCTGGCCGCCCTGAGCCTGTGGCCCGATAGAGCTGCTGCCCCGGGGCCGCCGCCCGCCCCGCCGCGGGCCTCCCCGGACCCTCGCGCTGAGCTGGACAGCGCCGTGCTCCTGACCCGCTCCCTCCTGGCGGACACTCGGCAGCTGGCCGCACAGCTGGTAGGACAGCCTGCAGGGGACGGGCTGGGGCCAGGACCGAGACCCTGAGGGCTTCTGGGCTACCAGGGTGGCCGAGACAGGGTGGGGGGAGGGGGTCAGGGGCTTGTGGTGGGGGAGGAAGGACCCCCTGGAGCTGGGTTGGGTCCCTCTCACGGCCTCTTTTCCCCCCAAGAGAGACAAATTCCCAGCTGACGGAGACCACAGCCTGGATTCGCTCCCCACCTTGGCCATGAGTGCGGGGGCGCTGGGAGCCCTGCAGGTAAGGGCGGGGGTGGGCCAGTGAAGCGGGTGCAGGGGGCTGGGGGCTGGCGTGGGCGCTTGCCAGGCGCTTCTTGACGCCCTCCACCCCCTCCACCGGGCCCCCAGCTCCCGGGAGTGTTGACACGGCTGCGGGCAGACCTGTTCTCCTACCTGAGGCATGTGCAGTGGCTGCGACGTTCAGGAGGCCCTTCCCTGCGGACCCTGGAGCCCGAGCTGGGCGCCCTGCAGGCCCGGCTGGACCGGTTGCTGCGCCGGCTGCAGCTCCTGGTACGATAACCTGGCCCTGAGCCCCTGGACTCCAGGCCACTCCGAGACCCTCCCCCCGTGGCCCTGAGCCCCTGGACTCCGGGCCACTCCGAGACCCTCCCCCCGTGGCCCTGAGGCCCCAGACTCCAAAGTCCTGCCTGCAAACGCTAAACTCTCACCCGGAGACTCGGACCCCATGATCTTGTGACTCCAAGTCTCCCACCCTGAAGTCCTAAGATTTGAGAGTCCAGATCCTCATCCCAAGACCTGGAGACCTTGACTCCAAGACAGGAGGATTCCAGACCCCAAGCCCAGGAAATTCTGAACCTCCAGACCCTGAGACCCCACCCCACACACACACACATCCTGGCCCTGAGATCCTGACACCTTAAGGCCCCAGACCCTACGATGATGAGCTTGACTCAAAACCAGCCTGGAGACCCTCGCTCTGCAAGCCCCAGATCCCAAGGACCTAGATCCTGAGGTCTCCAATGAGAAGACCCTAGGCCCTGAGCCCTAAGTCCCCAAGAGCTCAGACCTAGGTTGTGATCCCTTATGACCCCAAGACCCTGACTTTCTAAACCCCAGACCCAAGACCCTGAGGTGTTAAGACTTCAGTCCTCAGTTCCTGGACATGAGCCCAAAGGCCCTGGAACTCAGACTCCAATTCTCAGCTCTGAGACCCCAGACTTGAGATCCCAGCCTTCACCCATGAATGTCTGAGCTTGATCACAGAGACCCCACATCTAAGACCTCAGCCCCAGGATCCCAGCCCTGACCTTCAGACCCACCCTGGCCCCCTGAACTTGACTCTGGAACCCCAGCCTCAAGACCCCCACCTTCAGCCCCAGCCTCAAATTTCTGAACTCAGCATCCTGCAGGACTCTCTCCCCCAGCACCCCAGCTTCCAGGCCCCGAGATGCTGTGGAAATAGGCCCCTGGCCCTCCTCCAACCCTGGTTCAGCACAGGCCTCAAACCCCCTACCCCCTTACTCGGACACCCCACTGCACCCCTGGCCTGATGCTAACCCTCTGTCCTCTCCTGACAGATGTCCCGCCTGGCCCTGCCCCAGGTGCCCCCAGACCCCCCGGCGCCCCCCCTGGCGCCCCCGGCCTCAGCCTGGGGGGGCATCCGGGCGGCCCACGCCATCCTGGGGGGGCTGCAGCTGACGCTCGACTGGGCCGTGCGGGGCCTGCTGCTGCTGAAGACTCGGCTGTGACCCTCTGCCCAGAGCCACCCGCGCTGTTCAAAGCCAGATCTTATTTATTTATTTATTTCGGGATGGAGTTGTGGCGATCAGAGGATTTCCCCCCCACTCCATTCTCTCCTAGTTAGAGACGATCCCTCCAGGATCCATCCCGGAGACCTGGGCAGAGGGGCATCTGTGCCTTATTTATACTTATTTATTTAACAGGGGTGGTGGGAGGCAGGTGGACTCCAAGGTTCCTGAGAAGGCGGGAACTTGGCTCCCAGATTCGTGGGTCTCCCAGTCTGGCCACAGTGTCTCCCTGACCCCCCACCCCTCTGGGCCTGGGCAGGAGCATATTATTATTTATTAAACTATTAACATTTTATGTTGGGGTGGGCAGGGAGGGGGAAAGGAGGCCTGGGTTTTTGTACAAAAATGTGAGAAACCTTTGTGAGATGGAGAAGGGGGAATTAAATTCGTCATACACATCCACTTAGAGGTGATTTCTCCGGGGGCTGGGGGCTTGATGCTGGGGTCCTTGGGGGGTGCCTGGTCAGACAGGAAAGGAGAGGGGGGCCATCTAGTCTCTGGGTCACCCCCAGAGACCATGAGTTCTTAGTGCTGCGTCTGAGCCTCACCTGGTGGCCAGCACTTCATAGGCACTCAATAAATATTTAATGGAAGATTCCAGAAGTTTACTAGTACAGGGCAAAGTTGCAAGTTCAAGGCTGTCCTTTATGGCAGTGTTTACAACAGCAAACTGAAAACAGCCTAGATGCCTGACAGTAGGGGATGGTTATATAAATTATAGTGCCTATCTATGTGACAGAACATACCAGCTGTGAAGAGAGATGTTCCAGAGCCTGCCTTTGGCATAGAAGGAGTGGGCTACAAACCACTGTGTGATCCCCACTGTGTGTGTGTTTACACATGTAGGTATGTAGATAGAGATAGATACATGGATTATTTTAAAACCCTAGAAGGAAATACGCCAAAATGTTGCCAATGGCCAGCTCAGGGTAGAAGGTGGAGGTGGGGTTGCTGGTGACTTTCATTATTTGTGCTTCTCTGTATTTTCCAGAACTTTTACAATGACCATGTATTTTGCATGACACATTAAAAAAAGAAAATAAACACTATATTTAGAGTGACAGAGTAGCAGCACCCACCCTCCCCAAAAGACCTCAGAAGGGGACAAGAATGACCATTCACTGCAGGCCTGCTCTGGGCCAGGCCCTAAGTGTGGGGTTTTATTTACCAGATTCCCTGCAGTCCCCGGTACCCACCCGACTCATTTTACAGAGGAGGGAACAGGCTCCTGGGGAATCCCAGGCCACATAGCTAGGGAGAGTCAGTTTGACTCTGCCCAGTCTGGCTCATTCCAAACCTGATGTCCGAAGGTACGGCACTGGGCCATTACAAGTTCGTTGTAACAATGTAACAACGAAACAACAATGTAAGGCCGTAACAAGGGCAACCACTGCCACAGACACAAGTTAGATACAGGGAAACTGAGGCCCCTGGCAGCATGGACCTTCCCCCGGGTCTGGAGAAGGGTCAGTGGCAAGTGGAGACTGTAACTGAAGCCTCCCCCTCTTTAAGAGTCAGAAACCCTTGGATTTAGTTATCCATTTACAGCCTCCCAGGGGAACCCTCCCAGGGCCCTGGGTTGTCGCTAGTTTGGGTCTGCAGGGGGGATTCTGATTCAGCCCTTGGGACTCCGGGGCAGGGTCCCAGGAGGAGGAGAAGGGAGCCCCTGTCCCTGGGCAGTTCCCGGGAAGCGCCGCACCCGTGGTCCATGAGGTCACAAAGCCCCTCCGAGGAAGGCTCCTCCCCCAGGCCGGCGCGGACCACCCCTGCAGGGCCATGCCGGAGCCCTGGGGAAGCTCCACCCGCTGGAGCCGCTGAAGTCCGAGGGGCTAGGCCCGGTGGGCTGGGGCGGGGGCAGGGGAAGCCAGGCGCCGGGGTGCCGGGTCCCTGCCTCCGCGCCCCCGGGTGACCCGTCCTTTCTGCAGCCGCCATGAACCGGCTCCGGAACTTGAGGCGTCCGGAGCCGCTCCGGGGCCCCCCGCAGTGGGTCCCCACTCTGGGCGAGCTGCAGAAGACCCTCCAGCAGGGGGAGCACTTGCCCCTCCGCCCGCTGCCCATGTTCGAGAGTAACTTCGTCCAGGTCCCCGGCTCCCTGTGCCCCGCGGGCGGAAGTGGGGCGGGAGGGGCAGGAGACCCCACCCCCACCCCGGGCTGGGGGATTCGGCGGGCAAGAGGCAGCTGGGGGGCTTGATGGGGGTGGGGGGCTCGCTGTGGGGGAGCCAGAGGAGCGTGAGACCCGAGTGGTCCCAGCCCCTCTCCCTGGACCCCCCAGGTGACCAATCGAGGGGCCCCGGTGTACGTGCATCACAGGACCAACCGAGTGACCATGGGCGTGGCCGCCTCCCTGCCAGGCCTGGTGCTGCCGGACATGCTGCTGCTGGCGCAGCCCCCCGAGGACAGGGAGCGCTCCACCCTCGTCCTTACCAGGTGCCTCCATCCGCGCCCGTGTGCCCCGCCACCGCCGCCGGCCCCCGCACCCCGGTCGCGCACTCTACCGCCGCCGTCTCCCCCTCCCAGGATGATCCCGCTGGACCTGGCCCACCTCTACGTCCACGACCTGTCCGCCTGGCGCCTGAAGCTGCGCCTGGTCACGGGCCGCTACTACTACTTGGAGCTGGACGCCCCCGACAGCGAGGTCGGCTTCCTGTTCGACCGCTGGATGCGCCTGATCAACCAGCTCCAGCACCCGGCCACTTCCTGGGCCCCCAGGACCCCTCACACGTCCCCCACGGACCTCTCTCACCTAGGGCCTCCTGCCTCCACCTGGCGCCTCCAGGTGCGGCCCTGACCCCCAGGGACCCCTGGGGGCAGCTATGGTTCTAGATTCCAGAGGGAGTCAGGACCAAAAGCCGTGAAAGTACAGGAGCCCTGGGAAGGGGTCTGAGGGGGGTGGAGGGGCTGGGGGTCTGGACTGGGAAGGTAGTGGAGGTGTGGACACCAGGAGGAGACCCCCCTTCCTGACTGCCCCCCTCCCCTCCCACAGGTCCCGTCCCACCACAGACGTTCAGGTGAGCCAGCTGGGGTGTCCCCTGGGCCCGTCCCCCAGTCTCAGCTCCTCCGCCAGGCGTGGACGGAGCCTCGGCAGTCCCTCCCTTCCCCTCTGTCCGCTGGCCAAGCCCCCGTGAGTCTCCCCGGGGCCTCCGCCCATCATCCCTGGGTCCCTGACGGGACGGGACCCTGTCTCTTTCCAGTCACGACTATCAAGCCCACCTTTCCTTACAAGATTCTGACAGCTCAGAGACAGAAGGTCAAGGTGAGCCACCCCGCTGGGCCAGGGCGGGGCGTGAGGGCTTGAGGGGTTGCACCTCCTGACCACCCACCCCTCCACACACACCGCCAGACCCTCAAGCGCAAATTCAAGTCTCAGGCCGTGGGCGACTCTCTGCCTCTCGTGTGGTCCCAGCTGGAGCCCGCGGACGCCAGGAAGAAATCCACGGAAAAGAAGTAGGCTCGGGCCTCGTCGACCAGCAGGGCAAGGGGGCCGGGGGTGGGTCTCGGTGCAGAAGCTGCCAGACTCACACCAAATTTCCCCTGCAGGCCCCAACCCGACCTCCCCTCTGGCAGGCCGAAGACTGAAATCCAAGTTTCTGGTGAGCACACACCCCCCTCCATGAATGGACCCCCGAAATTCTGACCCTTCTGCGGAGGGCTCAGACTGTTTTCTCTGTGCATCCCCTCCCCACCCCCACAGAGAAGCCCAGCATCACCATTCGGACCATCTTCAGCATCATTTCCAACACACCAGACCACGTGGAGTCTTCTCCCAAGGCAGTTGTATGCCCGGGGCTGGGGCAACGCTTGAGACACAGCAGGAGGGGCTGGGGGCCTGGACCCCTGCGCCTGAGGGGGAGGGGCGGGCTCTGCACTTCCGGGTCTGAGGGAGGCGGGGCCACAGCCAGCATCCGGGTGTCTCCAGCGGCCTGACCACCAATGCCCTCCCGTCCCCCACCCGCAGGGTTGCTCTGACTCTGAGGGCGGCACGTGCCTGGCAGGCTTACTGGAGACCCCTTTACACTGCATCTCGGAGGACAGCCCTGAAATGCCCCTGCTGGGCGCCTGTGACGCCCTGGATATGTGCGTGTGGCAGCAGGATATGCACAACCTGATGGACCCCGAGACCAGCACCATGTCCACCTGCTCCATCCACCCGGCCGCCTACACTCCCGACTTCCCCAGTTTCAACGAGAAGGCCAGGCCTCTGCCGCGCACCCGGAAGCCTCTAGCTGTGCCCGCTGCCCCTCGTAAGGCTCCCTTCATCCTTGACCAGTCCAAGAGGGTCTCAGCTGTGCCTGCTCCACTGCAGATCTCCACTGCGCCCGGCCCCTCCCAGAAGGCCACAACTTATCCTCGTGCTCCCCAAAAAGGCCCATTTCAGAACCCCCCTCATGCATCAACCGTTCCCCAAAAGGCCACAGCCGTGCCTGGCCCATCTCAGAAGCCCCATCATGCACCAGCCATCCCCCAGAAAGCCCCAGCCATGGCTGCGCCATCTCAGAGGGCCCCAGGAGCACTTGGTGTTTCCCCAAAGGCTGTTTTCCACCCTGCTCCCAACAGAAAATCTGTGTTCCTACCTGCCCCATCCCTGAAGGATCTGACCTCATCTACCCAACACCGCGTGACACTGGGCCCTGACAGTGTCAGCATGGTGCCCGTCAGAAGCCACGCAGGGGACGTGCTTGAGAAGAGGAAGCCTGAAGAGAAGCCAGAGCCAGTGAAGTTGATGGGCACCAAGGAGAAGAACGTGGTAGAGACGAGAACTCAGAAAACGACCGTGGAGGTGCCTTTCACCACCACCAAGAAGAAGTCGGAGGAAGTCCTGATCCGCAGGGCCCAGGAGATCGCCGTGGATGGCTTGAAGGGCAAGGGCAAGCTGGAGGACAGGGTCCACACGATGAAGGAGGAGATCGCTCAGGACATGCCAGGCTTCAAATCCAAGGAGGTGGGGCAGCAGCAGAAATGGGTCAAGTCCAAGAAACTGGCCATCCAACAAGCCCCCCAGGAGCAGACCAGGCCCTTCTCTGTGGAAGGGCTAACCCTTGCCAAGCTGATGATCATTGCCGGCTCCAAGGACCCCACCTTGAGGTCGGCTCTGGTCGACCTGCCCTCCTGGTTCTCAACTTCACAGGGGCGTGACTTGTCCACGATGGGCAGGGTACCCCTCAGCCCCACCCATTTGTCCATGCTGGAGGAGACGCTGGCGGGGGTCAGGGAGCAGCCACAGTTGGGGGTCAGGGTGGAGGAGATGCCCCAGGACTCAAAGGGGCCTTCCAACATGTCCTCTCGCCCCAGGCCTGTGGCCAGCAGCCCCAAGATGAATGTTGCCTCTCAGACTCCCATCCCTCTGCCCGCCACGAGGTGGGAGGACATACCCGAGTCACCCACCTCGCTGACCCCCATCTCAAAGATGGAGGCCAGGGTCTCCCAGCAGCCCAGGAGGGTGTCTCAAGAACCTGAGAGGGGGCCAGACCAGGGCCCTGTGGCCACAGTGGGGTCGAACTTGGAGATCCTCCTGCCCACCCTCTTCGAAATCCAGAGTATGAAGGACGAAGCCTTCAAGGTGGAGAAGATAAGGGAGGAGCTGGGCGCCTTCGCTCCTTTGCCCAGGTATTTGGCGGTGGTCATGATCCCCTCTACCTGGTTTCCACGAGGAGGCAGGGGGCTCACTCCCTCTTTCCTCACTTCCTTCTGGGCTCTCAGCATAGAGTGAGTGTCGACCAGGCGCCAGGCATCATTCTATGCACTAGGGACATAGCACGGAGCAATTCGGGGAGGGGGTTGCTCCTGGCATCTTTGTGTAGCCCAGGGATACCCCTCAACATCCCAAAGTGTAAGGGATGGTGCCCCCCACCAAAGGATGAAGCCCCACAAGATCGCAATAGTGCTGAGGTTGGCAACTCTGACGACAGAATCCACATTAATTATATCGTACATTAGAACGCGGGAGGGCTCTGGGCACATCGCAGGATAGGGAGAGTTAGGTGTGGGAGTAGGCAGGTTCCCGGACTGAGTTGAGTTGGTCCAGGAGGGCCTCAGTGAGCTGGTGTCATCTGTGTGAAGATCTCAAGGAGGTAGGTGAGGAAGCTGTGTGGACATCTGGGGAAATCCATTCCCTTCAGAGAGAACAGCCGCAGCAGAGTCCCTGAGGCAGGAGAGCACATGATGTACTAGACCGATGCGGAGCTCCGGGACGTCCTGGAGTGGGAATCGCGGTCACGCAGGGCCTTGCAGGCCACCTGAAGTAGTGTGGGTTCGCTGCTGAGTGGCCCTGGAGGGTTTTGAGCAGGATGGCTGGAACTTAGTATATTAGAAAGGACACTTTCTGGCTGAAGGGTGGAGAGGTGGAGGGGGACAGATGGATGCCGGGAGAGGAGTGGGACAGGCCGTTGCCATGGTGACTGAGGCACAAGGTGATGGTGACTTGGACCAGAGAGGCGGGGACGGGAGTACAGAGGAGCGGGGCTCTGCAGAGGTTCTGCAGAGCCCACGGGTCACCTCATGGGCTGTGCGTGTTTGATGTGGCACCGAGGGCAGCCTCAAGGTTTGGGATCGGGGACACCCGGAAGGAGCGGCAGCAGAGGCTGTGCGCGGAGCAGGTGTCAGGGAGAAGACTGGGAATTCTATCCTGGACATCTTGCCTCTGAGATGTCAGGTGAGGATGTGGGGTAAGCGGCTGGACACGAGTCTAGAATGATGTGGGGAGTCACCCACACGTGGACAGCTTCTGCAAGCTATGAGCCTGGAGGTCACCAGCGAGTGAGGGCAGGTGGAGACAGAGTCCATGGTGTTTAGGGAAAGGGAAAACACGGTCCGAGAGGGTGAGCACGGAACAGCCTCCTGAACCCACCAAGTGACGAAAATGACCAGGAACATCGTGGGAGCAGCTGTGTCGAATGCTGCAAGCAGGTGAAGGAAGACGGGAGGAGACAGAACCTCTGGATTTAACAGCAAGGAGGGGAAGAGGGAGGACCTGAATGAGGTAGGCTCAGGCGAGCTGCGACTCTTGGAAACGTGGCTGAATGAAAGGAGCCAGACACACAAGGCCACGTCGTGTACGATGTGGTTTGCATGAAACGTCCAGATGAGGCAAATCCCAAGAGACAGGAAACAGATTGGTGGCTGCCTGCCGGGAGCTGCAAGGGGTGGGAGGGGTGGGGAGTGACTGCCTCAAGGATGTGAGGTTTCCTTCTGGGGTGATGAAAACGTCCTGGGAACTACGTGTTTGCGCAACATTTGAGTGCAATTTAACGCCACTGAGTTGCACACTTTCAAATCATTACAGCGGTAATTTTTGCAGGGTGTGTATTTCCCCAGTCGTCAAACACACACACACACACACACATACGTAAAGTGGGGGAATTGGAGAGGAGGCGTTAACCAGCTCTTTCCAAGGAATTCGCTGGAAGGGAAGGAGGAACCTGAAGAGTAAAGTGATTTAGGATGTGGGACACGAGAGGACTTCTTGAGAGGAAGGAGATGTTAGTGCATTTGGATGCTGGGGTGAAGGATCCAGAGTCAGGCTTGATATTGGGGAGGCAGGAGGGAGGGAAACCTAGGAGGGACCTTGGAGGAAACATGGGTTCCAGGTCAGGCTTGCCGGGCCCTGGAGCTGGAACCACCCCCCATCAACACTCACTACTCTCTTCCCGCGGGTCCCCCAAGCCCTCTCTAGCTTTCTTTCTCTCTCTCTCTCCAGCAGGCCGCAGTCTCAGTAGTGGGATGGGACGGACTCAACTTCAGTGGCCAGTGTCCAGAGGAGCCTAGCGGGGCCAGGTAGCCCCTGAGCCCTGTAGGTCCGCCTGACACCTGGCCCCGGCATCCAGCCGCCGGCCCTTACCCTGGCTCTCTCCTCTTCCTCACAGGCCCCCAGGTGCTGTGCACCTCTGCTGTAAGAAGCAGGGTGCTGAAGGGGCCGGGCGGGGGCGGGGTGCTTCTTGTCGGGTAGAGGCCAGAGCTATCTCTACGTTTATATAGGGGACGGGGCGGGGGGCGGGGGCCGAGGCCCGGGAGAGCCCGCGTGGTGCCCCAGCTTCGCAGAGATTAAAAGCCCGAGTCTGAGACTCGGCCGGAGTAGCGCCTGCTGCCTGTGTGCGCGCGTCGGCACCGAGAGGGGGCGGCGGGTGGCGGCGGGGGGTCGTCCGCACCGACCCGGCCCGGCGTCCCGCAGCGTTTCCTGCAGCGCAGCGGCGCCCATTGGCTGGGGCTCCGGGGGGCCCAGCCAATCGGGCCCGAGGGGTAGTGCTTCCTGGGCTGGGACCCTCGAGACTCCGCAGCAAGGGCCACCCCCGACGGAGCCACAGGCACAGCTGAGTCAGCGACCCGCCGACCGCCTGCTGAGCGCCGGACAGGTGGGGACGGGGGCTGGGCTTCGGGGCGAGCGTCAGGCGCCGGGCGGAGCGAGGGGTGCGGGTCGGCCCCACGGAGCCCACCCCTCCCCGCAGCGCCGCCTTCGCCGATGCTGGGTGCTGAGTGCCCGAAGCCCTGCAAGGGGAAATGGCCAACGCCGCCCTTCGACCCGCGCTTCCCCAACCAGAACCAGACCCGCAACTGCTACCAGAACTTCCTGGGTAAGACCTCGCGGCCAGGTCAGGGGCGGCGGGTGAGAGAAGGTGCGAGGCGGGGAGGGGCGCGCCCCGCCGGAGGACGCGGAGACCGTTGGGGTGGAGGGGGAACCCGCGACGGCGGGTGGGGCGGGGCCTCGTTAAAGGGGGCGTGGCCTCGTCTAAAAGGGGCGGATCGTTCCTTGGAGGGTCGGGTCCTCCAGGTTGGGGTGGAAAGGGGAGCCGGCCGGCGACGGCCGGGGCCGATCGGTGATGGGCGGGGCCTCTTTTAAAGGGGCGGATCGTTCCGTGGAGGGGCGGGGCGAAGGAGGAGCGGGTCCTCCAGGTTGGGCTGGGACTGAATCTCGGAAGGGGCGGGGCCTACCAGGTAGTGGCGTGACCTAATTTAAAAAGGGCGGGATCGTCCCGTGGAAGGGCGGGGCGAGGGAGGAGCGGAGCCTTGCCTGGAAGAGAAAGGTCCGAGTCGTAGAGGGGGCGGGGGTTAGGGGAGGTGGGCGGGGTCTGGGAGGGCGGCGCGGGGCCTTCCAGGTTGGGCTGGGACTGAATCTCGGAAGGGGCGGGGCCTATCCTGGAGGCGTGTGACAGAGTCTTGGAGGGGTGGGAAGAGAGGATAGGCGGGGCCTTGCGGGGAGGAGGCGGGGCTGGCCCTCTCGGAGGGCGTGGCTACGAGGGGCGGGGAGAGTGCGGGCCCGGCGGGAGGGCGGGGCCTCCTGTGGGGACGGGACTACCCACCTGCTCGCCCCGCCCCGCCCCGCCTCCGTCGGCAGACTACCATCGCTGCATCAAGACCATGAACCGCCGAGGGAAGAGCACACAGCCCTGCGAGTACTACTTCCGCGTGTACCACTCGCTGTGTCCCATCAGTTGGGTGAGCGGACAGAGGGCCGCACGGACGGGCCAGGCGAGGGTGGATGGGTCGGCTGAGTTCGGACGGCGCCCATTCCCCTCTTCCCCACCACCAGGTGCAGCGCTGGAAAGAGCAGATCAAGGACGGGACTTTCGCTGGGAAAATCTAACGGTCTGAGCGCGGCTTCTCCTCCGAAGAATTAGCCCCAGTGACATCCCCCCCCCCATCTTCTCGTCTCCCGGAAAATGGGCCACACCGTCCCAAACCTCACCCCCCTCCGCCCCTTCTTTAAGCCTCAAATAAAGCGGTGTTACTGCTGGTATTTCTCTTTAATGTCTTGTCGGTAAGGGGGCATCGGGAGGCCCTTCCTGTACCCTGCCGCCGACACTACTGGTTCTAGTCGTGGGAGGGGTGAGGGAGCCCCGCCAGTCCCCTTTCCAGCTCCCCCCCCCCCCCCATCCCCGCCCCGCTCCAATAGGGTCTGCCTTGGCTCTCTGAGTCCCAGCACTCGTCCGCCAGGATGGCTCCAGGGTCCTTCTGCCTCTCAGTCCCCCACCTGTCACTCAAGTCCCTCAGGGTCCTCTTCCCTTCCTGGACCACCAGTCCCACCCCCTCCATCTCATCTCAGGTACAGAGGAGCAATCTGTATACCACCCAGCACTGACCCTGTCATCCCTCCCTGCTCCAGACCATTCCTGGCTCTTTCCTTTCCCTCGCCCCCATCCCCTTTGACTCCCCGTACCCACCCGAACCCATCACTTGGGCCTCTCCCAACAGGGTGCCCCGCCTGGCCCCCTCCGTCTTCTCAGCACCTGTCCATGGCCAGGAGCAGCCTTGTCTGCTCAGACACATGTCACTTCAGTTTCTCCTGCCAGCCCCTCCCTGTGAGCTCCTCCAGGACACTTGGAGCTCAAGGCTGAATTATTCTTTGCTCCCACCCCACTCCTGCTCTGAGCCTGCCCTCAGCCAAGCTCAGGCACAACAATGCTGAGGTTCATCCTGATTCCAGATGCTTCTCAAAATGTCACCTTTCCAGCCACCTCCACCACCACCACCATTGCCCTGAGCCAGGCTGTGACCCTTGACAGAACCTGGAGCCTGGGGCTTCTAGCCCAGTCCTACCCTATATGGGCGTGGGGGTGGGGGTGGATTTGACTGTTTCCTACTGAAGCTGTCAGCCTCTTAGGGCAGCCCGGACCCCCAGACTCTGCCTGGAGTGATCTCATAGGGTCCCTATTCAACCCCAGGGTTCAAAGGTGGCTATTACTAATCTTGTGATGACTTCCTGGGTGGCCCCAGACAAGCCTCCTGATCTGCATCACCTCAGTTTCTCCAGTTGTGCAGAGAGATGGTGCAAACCCCATTATCAGGAGAGGTGGGATGACGGGAGGGGCTAGGCGAGATGGGGGGAGAACAGCAGCTTCCACTCCTCCCCCCACCCCTCTACACTGCCCTCATCGCCCCCTCCTCCAGGACACACCCCAACGTGCCATTTCCCACGATGGCTCCACCAAAACCTTGGCCCCGGGCCCCCGCTCTCAGACCACAACCTGCAAGGCACCCGGGCAAATGAGGGCACAGGGTGTGGACTCAGACAGACAGACAGGCTGGAAGCTATGGCAGGGGGTGGGGGGGCAGAGTGAGGCATTCTCGCGACCTCCCCTGACCTGCAGACCTCTGGCCCGCATAGAGGTGGCGCTGCCGCAGGAAGAAAGCAAGCCGCGATGCCACGCAGACAAGGCAGCTCTGAGTCACAGCACGGACCAGAGGCCGTCTGAACACTCGCTGAGGTCACCCAGGTAGTACCAAGCACAGGGTCTGACACCTGTGCGGCCTCGGCCTCCCCAGGGGCCAGTACCGCCGCAGCCCCTCCCAGTTCCCCCTTCTTCCCCTCTGGGGCTGGGATCCCAGCCCCATCCCTCCAACACCTCTGGGACATTCTGACTCGCCCAGCCTCCCGGCTGGCCACCTCTATCCGCTGGATGCCTGAGCCCAGGGCAGGGCCAGACCCACCTCACCTCCAGCCAGCGGACCAACATTCTCAGGCCCCAAACTCTGGCTGTGAACACCTCCTCCACCACTCCCAGGTCAGCATTGCCCGGCTGCATCCTGAAAACCCCAGATCAGCCTCCCAGGACAAAGGAAACAGAGGCCTCTGGCGTCTCCCATCCCCCACCCCTCCCCTCACCTGCATACCTGCTCCCCTCCCCGCTCCCCTCCTCTCCATCCTCACCCTCTTCCAGCCTCCTCTCATCAATACCACCCTCTTCCCGTCCCTCTGCAGCTCCTGCCTCCCCTGACAGGTTCAGGATCACAGAATCACAAAACCCTTTGCTCCGTGAGCCCTCCTGGCGCTGTGCTCTCTGTCCACCCACCACACCATCCCATGGAAGCCACTGCTGAACCGAGCCCTGGGCCTCCCGTGGGCACAGAGCCAGCCTCCCTTCTGGTACCTGCCTCTTTCCCAAAGACCTCAGAGCCTGGATGAGCTCTGAACATGGGTTCAAGTTCCGGCCCTGAAGCCTGCCAGTCTCGTGGCCCCAGACAGACTCCCTGAGGCCCCTGGGCTGGGGCCTTCTCACCCAGATCACAGTGATAACAACACCTACACTTTCCAGGGCCGTGGGTAGGATGATGCCATGTGACCAGCCAGAACAGTGTCCAGCCCAGCTGCTCTCAGCGGGTGTGCGATCTCCGTCGGTTAGACAACCTGCGGCATGTCGGTCCAGTTCTGGGGCCCAGTATCACACCAGGTGGTGGGGTGACTGTCAGTTGCCCTCCCGATTGGCAAGCCCACGATGACCAAGCCCACCAAGAGGGCCCTGGAGCTCCTGGTGCGTGCTGTCGCCTCAGTCGTGTCCGACTCTTTGCAACCCCATGGACCGTGGCCTGCCAGGCTCCTCTGTCCATGGGCTTCTCCAGGCAAGACTACTGGGGTGGGTTGCCATGCCCTCCTCCAGGGGGATGTTCCCGACCCAGCCAGGGATCGAACCCATTTCACCTGCATTGGCAGGCGGGTTCTGGGTTCTTTACCACTAGCGCCACCTGGGAGCTCCTGGAGACTGAGGGTAAAAGGGTCAGAGAGCGCCCTCAAGGGGAGAAATGGGAGCCAGGCCTGAGTGTCCTGCCTGGCTTTCCCTGCTGTCTAAGGCACAGCGTGTGGCACTTTCTGAGATTCTGGGCTGGAATTACTTCCCATTTCTTTCGGCTTTCTGCTTCTCCTTCTCCTCTTGCCAGCCTTCCCGTTTCCTTGCTCTGGCCCCCTGGTCTATGATGGGGTTCTCAGACTGTCCCCCGGGGCTTGCCCAGACCCAGCTCCAGGTCGACACCCCACTCAGGGCCTGCCGGCTCACAGGACTCGACAAGGACGCCTCTCAGCTCCCTATTGAGGTTGGGGTTCCCTCTGCCTGGCGGTGCACTGCCGGGAGCCTCCTGAGGGTACCCCCTGGATCCTGCCGAGGCTGGACCCCGGCAGTGCACGGTGGGCCCGACACAGTACCAGCTCTGCGGCCTCAGGCAGATGCACCTGCCCTCCGGGACCATCTGCAGAGGTGCGGGGCCATCTTGGCAGCGCGGCTGTGGAGGCAGATGCGAGGGTGCCTGGGGCCGTGATGGTGACGGTTGTACTACCTACTGTCCCAGAGGACCTGCTTCCCCATCATCTTGTCCCTCTAGCCCACAGGTCTCGCCAGGGGCTGGATTTGGCCCCCAGGGGTACATTTGGCAAGGGCCACAGATATTTTTGTCACCATGGAGGGGGTGCTACTGGGATCTCTGGGTAGAGGCTGGAGAGGCCAGTCCTCGTCCTGAGACAGGACTGACAGCTCAAGGCAGCAGCAGTGCTGAGGATGAGACACCCAGATCACTGGTTCCTCATCTCCGTTGTTTTCCGGTCCAGACGCTTTTGAGGGTTGGACGAATGTTCTCAGCCCTCTGGGCTCAGAACGCGCATGTGAATGTGCAGTTACTACATGGGAAATGGGGTTCCAGGAGGCCCTCGGAAACTCCAGCGTCCATCCAGGATAAGACTTGCTCGGCGGTCACATTTGTCTAGAAGGCATGGACTTCTGCTTGTTTAGAGGGATGGGTTCCTTAGTGATTGTGTCGGCTGTCTCTCTTCATTCTCCTCACTGCCACTTGCTGACTGGGAGGTCCTCTCCCTCCTTACTTTTAACCTCAGGGAGAAAGCTAACAGGGTTCAGTAGGACTCGCATGGAACAAAGACACACTTCCTCGTTCTAAAAGGAATCAAACAGGCTACACATAAATGGTCTTTCCTGGTGGCTCAGATGGTAGTCTGCCTGCAATGCAGAAGACCTGGATACTATCCCTGGGTCGGGAAGATCCCCCGGAGAAGGGAATGGCAGCCCACTCCAGTATTCTTGCCTGGAGAATTCCAGGGACAGAAGAGGCTGATGGGCCAGAGCCCATGGGGTCACAAAGACTCAGACACAACTGAGCAACTTTCACTTCAAACTTCATACATACATGAAACATTTTAAAGTTAAAAATAGTTACCTGCTGTGAACTGGCCACCCCGTTGGCCCACCCGGGTCTTCCGACAGTCCCCTCAGGCCCTCCACGCTCCTCATCAACACAGCCTGGTCTTGTCAGCCTCCAGCGTAAATTTTGCCATGGTTGTCATGGAGGAGATAAACCAGGGCCTGCAGCCCACACCCAACCACGACACTTGTGATACGGTCATGAGGCCTCAATGAACAAGAAGAAAAATGTCCACAAGATACTTTGCAGGGGGTTGAGGGGGTGCACCTGGTATTAGGAAGCGCCAATTGTCAGCTGTTAGTATTTCTGTAGAAGGCAATGGCAACCCACTCCAGTACTCTTGCCTGGAAAATCCCATGGACGTGGACGGAAGAGCCTGGTAGGCTACAGTCCATGGGGTTGAGACGAGTCGGACACGACTGAGTGACTTCACTTTCACTTGTCACTTTCATGCATTGGAGAAGGAAATGGCAACCCACTCCAGTGTTCTTGCCTGGAGAATCCCAGGGACAGAGAAGCCTGGTGGGCTGCCATCTATGGGGTTGCACAGAGTCGGACATGACTGACGCGACTTAGCAGCAGTATTTCTTTTTTTTTTATTTTTATTTTTTTAGCAGCAGTATTTCTGTAAATGGGGGTTGAGGGGAGAATTAAGAGGGGGTGGGAGGAGTTCTCTGGTGGTCCAGGGGTTAGGATTCTGGGCTTTCACTGCCATGGCCCCAGGTTCAATCCCTGGTCAGGGAACTGAAGACAGAACTGGATCTCAAGAAATGAGACGATTCACTGTCCTGGCCTCATGGAGCTAGGCCAACCCAGGTGACACACATGAGGGACTCGGACTTCAGACAAGGGCGATCTGGCCCCATGTGACCCAGGGTGAGTCACTCTAATTGCTGGACCTCAGTGATCTCATCTGGAAAATGGGCAGACTCCCCTCCTGCATGAGACAATGGGTCTAGAAGCATTCTTCATGAGCACAGTTGGTGTGGTAGTGTGATTCTTGCCTCTGTACCTGGTCATCCTCAGAGTCCACTGTCCTTTCACCCTCCCAAGTTTTATAGGGCCCAAAGTCTTGGCTGCCTCCTCCCAGTCTGGTCTCCCCAGCAAGGCGTAGGGTCTCAGCCTCCCAACGGACATCTCTTCAGAACATAAGTCAAAATGAAATGCTTCCAGGAGCACTGCTTATAACAACGTTTTAATAAAATAAAATAAAAAGTTCAAGTGCTTCCAACCCCCCAACATATCCCATTCTGGTGTGGGGGAGGGGAGAGACCCCCCACACCCCAGTAGCACCAGGGATAGCACCATGAGAAAGATGAGGTCGCACCCGGCCTCCCTGAGACCCACGGGGGTGGTGGGGACGAGCCCCTGGCCAACCCCCCTTGCCCCCCACTCAGACAGTCACAGGCTAAGAGCAAGCTGACCCCTCCCCCGCAGGGCAGTGTCTAGTGAGGCCACCCCAGCCAGCCCCACCTCCCCCAGGCCTGCGGGCGGCCCGCCCCTATGGCTTTGCTCCCCGAGCAGGAGAAGGAGGTGGGCAGGGAACGGCTCCTTCAGTCCTGGAGCTGGGACTGCGGTCAGGGGTGGGGGGTGGGCGGCAGTGGCCAGGGCTCCCTGCCAGGGTTGGGGTGGCTCAGGGGTCAGCAGTCACAAAAGGTCAGGGGTCAGATCCCTGGGGGTGTCCAAGTCAACCTGCCCCCAGGTCAAAACTGTGCTGGAGTCAAAGGTCAACTCCTTCCCAGAGGTCCAAGAGCTCCTTCTGGAGGTGGCTCCCCGAGAAGCTGGGCAGGAGGGGACCAAGGAAGGACAGTCTGCTCTCCCAGCCCAGGTCTCCCTGTCCAGCCCGTCATGGCCCATCACTGTTGACATCCAGGTCAATGGAGCCATGGCTGACCACCAGCCGCAGGCGCTTGGGTGGGGAGAAGGGGGTGAAGGCAAGGGCCTGCTTGGGGATGGGGATGGGGCCGGGGGTCCTAGCAGGGGAGGGGCTGGCAGTGGGAGGCAGGGCTGGTACCACACGGCTCAGACCCACACGAACCACAGAAGGCAGCCCGTAGCGCCGGGCCCAATGCCAGTCCTGCTGGGGGGCCCAGCGGGTGCGGGGGGCCTGACCCAGGGCCACCTGGGCCTCCGCCCGCAGGCAGCAGTGGGGGCCGCAGCCTCCCCACCGGTGCAGGGAGACGCGGGCAGCTCGGAGAACCGGAGGTGGTGGGGCTCGCCGGGGCTGCAGGCGGCGGCGCCTCCGGGGACGCACACGGAGCTGGGGCTGAGGCAGCCAGTGGAGCCAGAGGGGCGAGGCGTCCAGGCGGGCGCTGTAGGGCGGGGGGCGCAGGGGCTGGCAGGCAGCTGTGGAGGCCCGGGTGGGAGGGGGGCAGGGAGGAAAGGGCGGCTTCGTGAGCAGGGCTCCCGCAAGGGCACAGCTCCTGCTCACGCCGCCTCCTCCAAGGCTCTTCCTGGTCATCAGAGGGGACAGACCCAGGGAGTGACGTGGGAGGAGGGACAAGACAGGAGGAGGGCAAAGACGGGCCAGGGGATGGGCCCTCGGGACAGCGCCCACCCCGTGCTCACCGCAGAAGGGGCCCCGGCGCCGCAGGGGTGGGTGGGCACAGGACCGGGGCCTGTCCAGACCTTGCTGCAACCGCCGCTTGGTCTCCCGGAGCTCGTACTTGTCCAGCGGCCCGGGCGGCAGGGGTTCCCTGGGCCGCAGTCGGAAAGCGCCCTCACCTCTCCTGGGGGTGGGAGGGCGGTGAGGAGGGAGGGCTGGGCCTCCGAGGACGCACTTCCGGCTCCCAGCCCCACGGACCACGGCCCACCTCTCGCAGGTGTAGCATTCACAGTGCTCATTCTTCTCGCCGAAGAAGCCCTCGCCATAGAAACAGGTCACCTCGTCCCCCGGCTCGATGTCCCGGAGCACCTTCACGCAGGCTGCGTTTCCATCTGCAGGCACAAACTGGGGGCCGGAGGCTCAGCGCCCCGCCCTGGGGGCGGCCTGGCTCTCTGCCCCCACCGCCTGGCCTGGCCTGGGCTCCTGGCCTCACGGCTCACCCCTGGGATGGGCAGGGGCCGAGCCCCGGGACGCACCCTGCCCAGGGCCTGCCCTCAACACTGGCTCCCTGGTCCCCCCACTGCTTTGCCGGCTCCCGCCCTCGCTGCAGGACGATGACCTAACTGGGCCTGGCAACGCACAGGAACCGCTCCCTCCGGCCCATCCCCTGACTCCTCGGGTGGCCGGGCCCTGCACCGCCTGCTTCTGCCGCCTCCCATTCTCCAGGCCTGGGTCCACCCCCAGCCTCAGCCCAGGATCGCCACCCCCCTCGCCTGCCTGCTCCTGCCTCTAGGTTCCTCCTCTGGGAGAGGCGGGACTCCCACCCACCCGCCTGTCCATCAGTCCACTTGTCTGTCCATCCCAGCCTGACACACACCTGGGAGTGGCCCTGGCCACCGGCCTGCCTGACGCCAAGACAGCTGGTTGGCGTCTCCCGAGCAGGCAGTGCCAGGTGTCCGCATTCTGTCCGTGCCTAAGACCCCTCTGGAGCCGGCCTCTCAGGGCGTCCCTGCCCTGGCTACCCACCAGCCTCGGCCTGTACCCCATCTCCATGCCAATCCTCGGCACCCCACAGGAGCCGCCATGGGGCGACTGAGCTCACACACGAGGGGAGCCCCTGTGCCACGACCTCCCAGCCCCCCCAGCCTGGCGCCCCATCTGAGACATGCGCCCCTTCGCCCTCAACACCTGGGAAAACTCTACTCCTCCTCCAGCTCCTGGCCCTGACTGGTACAGCCTTGGCTCTGCACCACGAGGCGGCTGGCGCCCCCCTCACCAAGCCCTGCCTCCTCTCCCTCCTACCCACTGCCTGTGCCCCAAAGCCCAGAGGACACTGCCACACGCCGGGCTTCACAGCTGCGCCAGCGGGCGACTTCTCGCCCTTTCCCAGCTGAGAGGACAAACCAGGGCCCAGGCGGGGGAGCCAGGACTCCAATCCCCTCGTGTGGGGGGCTCTGGAGGATGGCCAAGGCCAGGGAGGCCCACACTTTCAGGGCGCACGCCAAAGGCCTTGCTGGGCCTCACCCCTCAACTCCTCCCTCCCACGCACTCCATCCTCCACACACAGAAGAGGGGGGCCTCCCTCTGCCTCCCAGGGCCTCCTATCAGGAGAAGCCCTGGATCTCCAGGGCAGGGCTCTCTCTGACCTCACCCCCGAGGCCTCCCCCGCCTCCTGCTATCATCACAGCTGCAGGGGCTTCTGCTTGGGAGGCCAGGCAGGGGCACTTCGGGTCTACCCACCACCACCACCCTCCCCCTCAACCGGCCCCGCCCCCAGCCAAGGTTCGGAGAGCGGGCACTGCAGCCAGCAGGTGGCAGTGTGACGGGTCCCAGTGTGACTCTACCAGAGCCCCCTCCTCCCTCCAGGCACGGGGAAGGACCGGTGGGAAGCTGGACGGTCAGGTGGGGAGACCCCGGACAGTTTCTAGCTCTTCACTGACCCGAAAGCCCCTCCCCACGTGCCCATTCCTCCCCGGACGTGGGGACCCCCAGGTCTCACCTTGCAGTTGGGTTTGCAGTCTGGAACCAGTTGTGGGTGTGCAGGGGAGAGAAGAGACTCGAGTCAGAGAAGCCAGAAAGCTGGGGCAAGCCCCTACCCCCCCTACCCCCCCACCCCCCCCCACCCCCCGTGCCAGCCCCTTGCCCCGCCCCCACCGTGGTTGATGAAGGCGGCCGGGCCGAGCCACAGCTGAGCGCTGCGCTTGCGGGTCGAGTACATGATGCTGAAGTCGTTCTCCCCAGCCCTCAGTAGCTCCTCGTCGGCCTCCCGCAGCTCGGCGATGCAGCCCACCAGCAACTCCAGCTTCTCGTTCTTTTTCCTGCCAAGAAGCCACTCACTGTGGGTCTGTGAGTACCTCCCCAACCACCAGCGCTGGGGACAGGGGCCTCTCATCCCGGGCCTCCTGTGGGAAGAACTGATGTGGGCCAGCTCGCTCCACCACCCAAATGTCTCTGAAAGTCACACTGCTGTCCTACACCCACAAATGCCTGGCATGCATCCTCTTCTGCTCTGGGCTCCTCTGGCACCCACTGCCTCAGCTTCCCTCGGTCCAGTCCTGCCTGGAAGCCCCCCCCCCCAGGCACCCCAGGCTCTTCACTAGACCCTTTAGTCATTATGTGGGTCTCAGCCTAGGCCTGGCCCCCAAGTACACACTCAAAATTCCCAGGCAGGCTCAGGAAGCACTGCGCAGCTGTGGTCAGCCCTGCGAGCTTGCACCACTACCACCCCCCTTCTCACTAGACTGTGAGCAGAGGGCAGGGTTCTTCTTGCTCACTGGGCTGCCCTCGTACCCAGCAGTGATTGCTACTTGGTGGGGTTGGGGGGGGTCTGGTAGGGATGAGAAAAAGGACAGCAGTGCACTCTTGGACGCAAGGTCAGACCTTTCCCAGCAGCCCCAGGAAGCCTGGGTTGCTGGAGGGGGTTTCATCTTCCGCAGGGCTGTGGTAGGCCAGGGGGGTCCTGGGGGCCAGGCCCTGCCTTCTTTCTCTCAACACAGACATCTTCGTGGCCCTGTTGCCTCAGTGCGGGGTCTCCTCCACAAGGGCGGGGGTGTCTTCTCCCAGCGGTCCCCAGGGAGAGATGCCTCCTGTCAGGCCTGGGCTGAGAGTCCTGCCCTCTTACCATGCGCGAGTTGACACAATCTTGGCTCCGTTTGTCTCCATGGAATAACGGGTACAGGGCAAGATGGTGAAGCCACTTTCAGGCAGGAAGGCGCGGAGGTAGCGATAGATCTGGGGGAGGTGAGGGGGTGGGTGGGGTGAGGAGCTGGGGCAGGGTTGTCCTTGGCCCTCTCTCTCCTGGGTTCTAGTCCTGCTCTGCCACTGACTTACTGTGTGGTCTCAGGGGGCTCACTTCCCCTGTTGGGGCCTCAGTTTCCTCATCTGTCAAATGAAGAGGTTAGACTCCATCTCAGAGGGCCCCCCAACGCACCTGTCCTAGGAGTCTGAGCCTTGCTTTAGATGGTGCCAGTAAAGGCAGGGGGTCCTGGGGGGCTGCGCCGAGGGTCTGCCCGACAGGGCGGAGGGCCCGGGACAGGTGGGGGAGACAGGAGAACATGAGGGCCAAGGGGAGGAAAGGGAAGGGCTCCCTCACGTGGGTCTTGAGGGCAGCCTCCTGCCGTGGGCCCC
This sequence comes from Muntiacus reevesi, assembly GCF_963930625.1. Taxonomy (NCBI): domain Eukaryota; kingdom Metazoa; phylum Chordata; class Mammalia; order Artiodactyla; family Cervidae; genus Muntiacus; species Muntiacus reevesi. The sequence continues at coordinate 276,952,000 of NC_089250.1, forward strand.
GGCTCTGGAAGTAGTGGGCCATCCAGCCTCCCAGCGTCAGGGCCCGGTACGCAGCCTCCAGGTCCCGCTGCCTCAGGAAGGCCTCCAGAGCTGAGCGTAGGTGGTGCTGTCGTCGCAGGGGGGGCACGGGGCTGGGGGAGAGGGCATGCCTGGGTCCCAGGGCCTTGGCCTATTCCCTGTGGGCCTTCCCAGGCCCCACCCCACCCCCGCTGGGAGCTGAGAGGAGGATGGGGCAGAGGGGTGGTGGTGGCAGGGCAGGGGTCCCGAGATCCCTGGGTCCACCCTCCCCGGGGTCGCCTCACCTGACGTTCATCTTGTGGGTGCGGAAGCCGAGGTAGGGGTCCAGGACGAGGCTGGTGGCCAGGTCGTCATTCTCACACAGCTCTCTGGCCGTTACTCTGTCAGGCCCCATGGTGCCCCACGCACCATGCTGTCTCTGGCGGCGGCAGCAGGGGGCGCGGCACTGGGATCCCGCGTGTGTGCTTGCTCTGTGCCACTTGTGAGCCCTGTGAGCCTGGGGCAGGCCCTCTGGCCTCCTCATCTATAAAGTGGGGAGAGAGGCACTACTGACTTCGCAGGGCTCTCAGTGAAGGCGAAATGCAACAAGTGCTTCTGACACTGGGGAGACCCCCCCCCAGAAATACCAGCCACCATCCTTAGTAGCTGCACCTCCGCAGCCTCCTGAGCACAGACATAAACCCTCCAACCACTTATGACAACTCCCCCCTTTGCCCACACACACACATTCACAGACCCCATGTGTGCACGCAGATTTCCTAGGACTCCCATATACATGTACACACGCGCGCAGGCACGTAAAGGTGCCTACAGACCAGGGAAGGCTGATTAATTGGCAGTCTGGGATAACCCTGAAGGCTTAGTCCTGCAGGAGGTGGGAGTCAGGGGGCCCTGGGCAGCAGCTCCTGCCCCGCCAGAACTGCTAGCTCCTCAGCCCACCCCCACTCTCCCTGCCTCGGCTGCCACCCGCCACCCGCCTCCCCAGCAGCCCTAGGGAGCCCTCTTCCAAAGGCTCAGGGTGAAACCTCAGGCAGTCTGGAGGAGGGGGGTGGAGAGGGGAGGGAGAGCCGAGGAAGGCTCCAGCACCTGCTCTCTCTCCAAGGATTCCGGGGGAGGGGCGCGGAGGACAAAGCACGGGGAGGGGGGAGAGAAAAGGAACGTGTGGAGAGGCAGAGGAGGCCCAGAAAAAACACAGAAGGACGGCGACTAGCAAAACGAAAACAAAACAAGCCTCCTAACCCCGACGGCGGAGGCCTGCCTGGCACCCACACCAGGGTGCTTCGGGGAGTCGACGGGGGACTGCGAGGAAGGGGAGCTGGAGAGAGGCCAGGAGCTACAGCGGCTGGGAAAGGGGGCAGAGGAGACCCGAAGGCTGAGGAAAAATAAAGAGGGGGCACTGCGACGGAGCTGAAGCTGCAGAGGGGCAAGGGGGTAAAGGCAAAATGCGGACACCACAGGGAGGGAGCCAGCGCAGGGAGAAGGCCTGGGCTGCCCGCGGGGGAGGGTGGCGGGGAGGCTTGGGGACCCAGCGAGGACCCCAGGAAAAGCCAGCAGGAAGACCAGGGCTCTAGCGAAAGCAGAGAAGGGCCTGGAGGTCCAGGGAGGTCCAGGGAGGGTCTTGGGAAGGTAGAGGGGGGCGGCCCAGGGGTTCCACAACGGGGTTGGAGAAGCAAACGGGGCCAAGGGGAGTCCTGGGGCTCCAGGAAGGAGCCCTGAGCCGCGAGGAGCGCGCCCAGGCTCCAGGGTAGAGCCTGGGTAGGCAGTGAGAACGCAGGTTAAAGGCCTGAGGTGCTGAGGGAAACTGGGGGGAGCAGACAAGGGCCTGGGGAGGACCTGGGGGGGGGGGGTGGTTTCCAGGGGCCTGGGCAGGCGGCGAGAGTGCAGGGGACGCGCCTGAGGGCCAAGGACGGGAGTGCAGAGTCAGAGGGCGAGCTGAGGGTCCAGGGAAGGGCCTGAAGCGCGACAGCGGGGACTGGGGGAGGAAGCACAGGGAAGGGGCTGGGCACCGAGAGCAGCCTGAGGCTCGCCGAAGGGCCAGGAGATGTGGGCTCCTGGACACGAGGAGGGGAGTGCGGGCCGGGGGAGACGGGGCTGGGGACGACCGGGAGCCAAGGCGGCGCGGGGCGGGGGCCGAGAAGGGGCTCAGAGGTCGGGCCCCGCGCCGCCCCTCACCCGCTTCTCCTCCTCCTCCTCCTCCTCAGGCGCCCGCGCCGCGGCTGCCACCACCTCCCACAGCCTCCTCCAGCTCTCGTCAGACCGGGTCGCCGCGCCTCCAGTTAGCCCCGCCGGGCCCGCCCCGCCGCGGCCACTACGGCCTCCCATTGGCCAATGTCTCTGCCACTCTTCAATTGCCGAGAAGCTTGCGCCGCCCCCATTGGTCAGGCTCCGTTATGCCCCGCCCCTATCGACCCCCTTCGGTGCCCCTACAGAACCCCGCCACGCCCGCGCTGCCGTCAAAGCGCAGCCGACTGCACCTAGTGGCTGCCGCCGCTGTCCTTCCGCCGCTGCCATGGAGACATATCCCCGCCCACGACCAGAAGTTACGCCCTCATTGGCCGAAAGCGCTGTCGCTCCGGGCGAAACTCGGGTTTGGTTCGGGTTATTTGGGTACAAGAGGAGAGAGGGAGGGTTCCGTCGGCTACAGAGCCCGCGTGTGATTGGTTGGCCTTGGAGCGACTCATGCTTCCATTGGCTAAGGTCTCCGCCTGTCACCGTTAGGGTCACGCCCTCCCTGTTCTCTTTTTCTGGCTAAACCTTCGGCCACCAGAGGGAGAAAGCAGGAAGCCACGGCCGACCAGCGGGGGTGAATGCGCGCGCACTTCTGTTCTCTTTTTTTCCATCCCCCCTACCCCCAACTCGACTGGACCTGTGGTTGCCAAGGCGACAAAACTTTATTGACAACCCTGCAGGGTACAAAGGTCTTTTCCTTTCCTTCCCCGCTCTAGATCGCCTTCTCGTCCCCCCAAAAACCCTGTTTAATTTTGAGTACCCCCAATAACACTCTGTGGGTGAATCGGTCAGAAAGACGGAAGTAGGGGCTTTGGAGAAAGCCGTGACTCATGGGGTGCTCTCATGGGGCACCCCCCGACGCCCCCAATAGGGATCACCCTCCTGCTGCAATCCTAGAGGCAAACATAATTAGCAATTCATCATAATTACGCTCCACACTTGGAGCAGGCGGTCTTTGTTTTGTTGACTGCTAAATATCCTGTGCTCTTGGAACAATGCGTAGCATGGAATAGGTGCTTCGTTAATTCGTGCTGAAGGAATGAATGTATGAAGCTGGTTTCTGCAAACAGTCCTGTGACTGTGGAGAAGTGGCTTGCCCTCTACGGGTCTCGGGCTCACATCTATAAAATGAGAACCCCTCTTTGAGAGATCTTCCTGAACACCCTCCTCGGGGTCTTTCATCTGTGCTTCCACTCTCTCACCCTCTGTTCTTACTGTCCCTTCCCCAACTAGGACTTAACCTCAGATCTGAGACACCCCCAACCTAGGCACATTCCCCCCACCCACTTCCTCCAAGGATGGCTCAGACAGTAAAAGAATTCTCCTGCAATGAGGGAGACCTGGGTTCGATCCCTGGGTTGGGAAGATCCCCTGGAGAATTCCCCACTCCAGTATTTTTGCCTGTAGAATCCTCAGGGACAGAGGAGCCTGGCGGGCTACAGTCCATGGGGTCGCAAAGAATCGGACACGACTGAGCGACTAAGCACTGCCTCCATCATCTTCACATAGGGGAACAGTATACAGCAATGAAAGTGGGTGATCCAGCACTTGGTATATCAGCCTTGACAATCCCAAAGCATGCTGCTAGTTGCAGAAGTTTACAGAGTCGAATGCATACGGTTAAAGAGGAAAAAAAAAAAAAGAAAGAAAGAAACAGGAGTTGTGTGTGGACAGGTAATAAAACGCAAACTTGCCTGGATGTGACATGGCATTGGGGTGGGGGTGCCCAAGTGGCGACCCCTGGGGGAGAGCGGAAGGAATGCAGTCAGGACATCCTTACCTGCAATTATTTTTTCTAAGCCTGCATGTGGAAGCCGTGAATTCACTGTACTTCCTGTTTTTTCTACATGTCAGAGATATTTCACAATGCAAATAAAATTTTGACCCACCAATGCCACTTTCGGGGTTTTATGCTAAAGAAATAACGGGACAAATGTTACAGTATTTAAAGATGTTTGTCTCAGCATTTGTTGAAAAAGCAGAAAAACAGGAAAAACTGTAATGTCCAACTGTAGGAGATTGGTCTGACTGATTACAGCATACCCCTAAGATGGAAGAACAGCAGTACCTAATAGTTAACTGGGCTCTTAACACATGCCAGTCACTTTACAAATAGTCCTATGCTTGTGAGCTGAGTCTCTTCAGTCGTGTCCGACTCTGCGAGGGATGGGCTATTACCCCATTTTACAGATGAGCAGACTGAGGCTTTCCAAGGGGATGTAACCGACCATCAAATCATAGAGCTTGTACTCTCAGTCCCTACTGCTACATTGCCCAGATAGGATCCAGTTTGTTCTCCACCCACAGATGACATAAAAGACACCTTAGGAAAAGAATAAATCACTGACACATGCTACAACTCGGATGAACCTTAAAAGCATCACACTGGGTAAAAGGAGCCAGACACAAAAAATCACATATGGGGTGATTCAATTTCTATGAAATATCAGAATAGACAGACAGAGAGACAGAAAGCAGATTTGGGGGATTCCTGGCAGTCCAGTGGTTAGGACTCTGTACTTCCACTGCAGAGAGCACAGGTTCAATCCCTGGTCAGGGAACTAAGAATCCGAATGCCACATCGCAGCAAAACAACCAAACAAACAAAACCCCCAAACAGATTCACGACTGCCCCCAGCTGGGCAAGAGGAGAATGGGGAGGGACTGATATAGGATGTGGGGTTTCCTTTTTTGGATGAAGTTCTGGAACTGCAGAGCAGTGATGGTTGCCAAGTGCCGTGCATGTGCATAATGCCTTTGAAGTGCATAATTTCAAATAATTAAAATGGGGCTTCTTGGGGGCCCAGGGGTTAAGACTCTGCCTTGTAATGCGGGGGACATTGGTTTGATCCCTGATCCGGGAAAATCCCACATGCTGCGGAGCAACTAAGCCCAAACACCATAACTACTAAGACTGCTGTGGACTCTGAGAGCCGCAGCTACCGAAGCCCGCTCAACTAGAGCCGGTGCTCCACAACAAAGAAGTCACCGCAGCGTGAAAATCTGCACAGAAGAGTGGCCCCGCTCTCAGGCAACTAGAGAAGAGCCTGCACGGCTAAAAATAAATATTTTCTACAAAACAAAATGGTTAAAATGGCAAATTTGACATTACATATATTCTACCACCAAAAAATCAAGCAAATAAAAACAACAACAAAAATAGAAACCCCACCAAAAAACAAAAAGAGAGAAAATTATAATCACCTTGAGAATGTAGTGAAAACATGGATTCCAGGGTTTACCCTCTAGAAAGCCTGGTCAAGTATTTAATAACTAATTATTTCAGGACATTGCTACACAAGGTGTAACCGTGGGCCAGTGGATCACGCAGGATCCCTTAGGCACTTGGTAGGAATGCAGAGACTCAGGCCCTCACCCCTGACCTCCCAAACCAAAATCTCCCAGACTGGTGACTCAGATTCCCAGGATGCTTGAGAAGCGTCCCTTAGAAGATGCCTTGTTGCAGGTGGCTTTCTCAGACCAGACATTCATTGCTGGCGAGATATTGTGGGCTTGATAACTCTCAAGGTTGCAAGTCAACTATTAAGGGGGGGGTGGTGGTTCAGTCACTAAGTCGTGTCTGACTCTTGCGACCCCATGGACTAAGCCCACCAGGCTCCTCTGTCCATGGGGATTCTCCAGGCAAGAATACAGGACTGGGTTGCCATTTCCTCCTCCAGGGGATCTTCCCGACCCATTGGCAGGCAGATTCTTTACCACTGAGCCACCTGAGAAGCCTCGTTTACTGAACATTTATTTTCTAATCTGTCAAAAAGGCCACCGTAGCTTAGTGAGAATCTGGAATTACTGCCTGGCCTCAAATTCTAATTCCGTCATTGACCAGTTTTGCAATGTATTCCTGTAAATTAATCAACCTCTTAGCACCTCAGTATCCTTCCCTGTTTGGATTTGTATTTATTTTTGGCCACATTGTGTGGCATGTGGGATCTTAGTTCCCTGTCTGGAGATTGAATCCATGCCCACTGCGTTGGGAGCACAGAGTCTTAACCACCGGACCACCGGGGAAGTCCTCCGTCTATAAAATGAATTAAACAGTTGCTTCTGCATGAGTTTTATTGTTGTTGTTTAGTTGCCCAATCGTGGCCCCATGGACTGTAGCCCACCAGGCTCTTCTGTCCATGGGATTTCCCAGGCAAAAATGCTGGAGTGGGTTGCCATTTCCTTCTTCCCAACCCAGGGATCAAACCCAGGTCTCCCGTATCGTAGGCAGGTTCTTTACCAACTGAGCCACCAGGGAAGCCTACTAAGGGGGAAAGCTAGCTCTAAAACAGCAAATTCAGGATGATCCTTTTTCTTGGGGTGGAGGGGGGTGGGTGCACCATACAGCTTGTGGGATCTTAGTTCCCTAAGCAGGGACTGAACACATAACCTGGGCAGTGAAAACACAGTGTCCTAACCACCAGGCATCCAGGGAATTTCCTGGATGATCATATTTTGAGGGGAAAGGTATATCTGCTTATGTGTATGTATAAATTAAATGATTGGGGGAAGGACTTGGAGAAAAGGAAGCTTGGCACACTGTGGGCATGGAAACTGGTGCACCCGCTATGGCAAACAGTGTGGATTTCTGCAACAGATTAGAAATAGAATCATCATATGATTCAGCAATCCCATTTCTGGATAATACCCCAAGGAAATAAAATCACTGTCACAAAGAGATACCTGCACCCCCAACTTTATTGCAGCAGAAGTCATGATAACCAAGACATGGAAACAAGCTAAGTGTCCGAGAACAGGTGACTAGGTAAAGAAAATATGTATAAACACAATGCAGTGTTTTTCAGCTATGAGGAAGGAGGAACTCCTATCCTTTGCAACCACATGCATGAAGCCGGAGGACATTATGCTCGGTCAGAAAAGACAGACACAGAAAGACAAATACTGTGTGAACTCATTTATATGTAGAATCCAGAAAACAGATGAACTCATAGCAACAAAGTGGAACAGTGGTTGGGAGGTGGTAAGGGGAGGTTGGTCAAAGGGTACAAACTTCCAATTATAATATGAATAAATTCCAGCGGTGTAACATACAGTGTGGTGACTATAGTTAGTAATAAAGCATTGTACATTTGAAATGTGTTAACAGAGTAGTCCTAAATGTTCTCACCTCTCCCACCAAAAGGGTAGCTCTGTGAAGTGTTAATTAGCTTTATCATGGTGATGATTTCACAATCTATGTATATCAGAAAAAACATGTTTCAAACCTTAAATATCCATAATTTATGTTTGCTAGTCATACTTCAAAAAAAGCTGGAAAAAAAATAAATGATTGGTGGGGAGTTGTCTCTGTTTTCATGTATTACTTGTGTAATAACAGAATGCATTTTTTGTTGTTGTTCAGTCACTGAGTCACGTGCAACTCTTTGTGACCCCATGGACTGCAGTATTCCAGTATCCTCTGGTCTCCACTGTCTCCCAGAATTGCTCAAACTCATGTCCATTGACTTGGTGATGCCATCCAACCATCTCATCCTCTGTCATCTTCTTCTCCTCCTGCCCTCAATCTTTCCCAGGATCAGGATCTTTTTCAATATGGCAGCGCTTCACATCAGGTGGCCAGAGGATTGGAGCTTCAGCTTCAGCATCAGTCCTTCCAATGAATCAGTTCAGTTCAGTTCAGTAGCTCAATCGTGTCCAACTCTTTACTACACCATGGACTGCAGCATGTCAGGCTTCCCTTGTCCATCACCAACTTCCGGAGTTTACCCAAACTCATGTCCATCGAGTCGGTGAAGCCATCCAGCCATCTCACCCTCTGACATCCCCTTCTCCTCCCACCTTCAATCTTTCCCAGCATCAGGGTCTTTTCCAATCAGTCCGTTCTTTGCATCAGGTGGCCAAAGTATTGGAGTTTCAGCTTCACCATCAGTCCTTCCAATGAGTATTCAGGACTGATCTCCTTTAGGATGGACTGGTTCGATCTCCTTGCAGTCCAAGGGACTCTCAAGAGTCTTCTCCAACACCACAGCTCGAAAGCATCAATTCTTCGGCACTCACCTTTCTTTATAGTCCAACTCTCACATCCATACATGACTACCGGAAAAACCATAGATTTGACTAGACAGACCTTCGTTGGAAAAGTAATGTCTCTGCTTTTTAATATGTTGTCTAGGTTGGTCATAGCTTTTCTTCCAAGGAGCAAGCGTCTTTTAATTTCATGGCTGCAGTCACCATCTGCAGTGATTTTGGAGCCCCAAAAATAAAGTCTCTCACTGTTTCCACTGTTTCCCAATTAATTTGCCATGAAGTGATGGGACCAGATGCCATGATCTTAGTTTTCTGAATGTTGAGTTTTAAGCCAACTTTTTCACTCTCCTCTTTCACTTTCATCAAGAGGTTCTTTAGTTCTTCTTCACTTTCTCCCATAAGGGTGTTATCTGCATATCTGAGGATATTGATATTTCTCCCAGCAATCTTGATTCCAGCTTATGCTTCTTCCAGCCCAGTGTTTCTCATGATGTACTCTGCATATGAGTTAAATAAGCAGGGTGACAACATACAGCCTTGATGTACTCCTTTTCCTATTTGGAACCAGTCTGTTAAACCATGTCCAGTTCCCACTGTTGCTTCTTGACATGCAGAGAGATTTCACAGGAGGCAGGTAAGGTGGTCTGGCATCCCATCTCTTGAAGAGCTTTCCAGTTTGTTGTGATCCATACAAAGGCTTTGGTGTAGTCAGTAAAGCAGAAGTAGATGTTTTTCTGGAACTCTCTTGCTTTCTCAATGATCCAACAGATGTTGGCAATTTCTGATTCCTCTGCCTTTTCTAAATCCAGCTTAAACATCTGGAAGTTCATGGTTCATGTACTGTTGAAGCCTGGCTTGGAAGATTTTGAGCATTGCTTTGCTAGTGTGTGGGATGAGTGCAATTGTGCAGTAGTTTGAGCACTCTTTGCCATTGCCTTTCTTTGGGATTGGAGTGAAAATGACTTTTTCCAGTCCTGTGGCAACTGCTGAGTTTTCCAAATTTGCTGGCATATTGAGTGCAGCACTATCACAGTATCTTTTAGGATTTGAATTAGCTCAACTGGAATTCCATCACCTCCACTAGTTTTGTTTGTAGTGATGCTTTCTAAGGCCCACTTGACTTTGCATTTCAGGATGTCTGGCTCTAGGTGAGGGATCACACCATCTGGTTATCTGGGTCATGAGGATCTTTTGTGTATAGTATTCTGTGTATTCTTGCCACCACTTCTTAATATCTTCTGCTTCTGTTAGGTCCATACGATTTCTGTCCTTTATTGAGCCCATCTTTGCGTGAAATGTTCCCTTGGTATCTCTAATTTATTTTGAAGAGATCGCTAGTCTTTCCCATTCTATTGTTTTCCTCTATTTTATGCACTGATCACTGAGGAAGGTTTTCTTATCTCTCTTGCTATTCTTTGGAACTCTCCATTCGAATGGATTTATCTTTCCTTTTCTCCTTTGCCTTTTGCATCTTTTCTTTTCTCAGCTATTTGTAAGGCCTCCTCAGACTACCATTTTGCCTTTTTGCATTTCTTTTTCTTGAGGATGGTCTTGAGCAGTGCCTCCTGTACAGTGTCACAAACCTCCGTCCATAGTTCTTCAGGCACTCTGTCTATCAGATCTAATCCCTTGAATCTATTTGTCACTTCCACTGCATAATCGCAAGGGATATGATTTAGGTCATACCTGAATGGTCTAATGGCTTTCCCTACTTTCTTCAGTTTAAGTCTGAATATTCATGGTTAATTTCCTTTAGGATGGGCTAGTTTGATCTCCTTGCTGTCCAAGATACTTTCAAGCGTCTTCTTCAGCCCCACAGTTCGAAAGCATCAATTTTTTTTTTTTTTTTTTGCTCAGCCTTCTTTAGGGTCCAACTCTCACATCTTTACAAGACTACAGGAAAAACCATAGCTTTGATTATGGACCTTTGTCAGCGAAGTGATGTCTCTACTTTTCAATATGCTGTCTAGGTCTGTCATAGTTTTCCTTCCAAGGAGCAAAATGCATATAATAATTGAATAAAATATAAGCAGTACATATGTTAATTTATATACATATTCCTATATCTGTATATAGATATGCATACCTGTGCATATGCACATATGCACATACACATCTATCTGTAAAATCATCCTCATCAGGCTCAAAATTCTGCAAGGGATTCACACCATGGTGGCCAGCCCCCAAGATGACCTTCACTCCACACACACCCCCACCATGCCCTTCCACAATGAACAGGGCTGAGCTGTGTAACCAACAGGATTTTGCAGAAATGATTGCAAGTCCATGGCTAGGATATCAGAGACACCATCCTCTGTGAGATCACTCAGTCCTCTAGAGGAACTCAGCACTGCGTCAAAAGGTCATTGCAGCCACCTCATGGCGAAATCTACGAGGTAGGGAGGCCTCATGCCGGCAGCTAGAGAGGAACTGAATCTTCCTCCGATAGTCTGACAGTCATGTGAATAAACCACCCCATAAACAGCCCTCCCATCTGAACTGAGTTTTCAGAGGATGATGTCCTGTCCACAGCTTGACAGCCACCTCAAGGGAAATACCAAGACGGAACCACCCATCTAAACCATTCCTGACCCAGAGAAACCACGGAAGATAAGTATTTACCGCCCTTCTAAGCCACAAGCAATGGATACACACCTAGATCAAAATCCAATGTCATTACAATGGCCTCTTTTCTGACTATTCTTCTTTCTGATGATGAAGTTGAAACTCCAATACTTTGGCCACCTGATGCGAAGAACTGACTCATTGGAAAAGACCCTGATGCTGGAAAGATTGAAGGTAGGAGGAGAAGGAGATGACAGAGGATGAGATGGTTGGATGGTATCACTGACTTCATGGACATTAGTTTGAGTAAACTCTGGGAGTTGGTGATGGACAGGGAGGCCTGGTGTGCTGCAGTCCATGGGTTGCAGAGAATGGGACATGCCTGAGCGGCTGAACTGACTGGCTGACTTGCCCTTGTGACTTTTCTGTAGTTGTGTAACCTAACTTTGGGGTTCCCTTGTGGCTCAGATGGTAAAAGAACCACCTGCAAGGCAGTAGACCAGAATATAAATTAATAATTAACAAAATAAAAATATATTTAATATTTATATAATATAAAAATAAATATAATATATATATGATATAACTATAATATAATATATATATATAATTCAATATAACTATAAACAAACATAAACATAAAATATAATTATATTTATTTCTTTTGGGGCATTGTTTTCTTCTTTTTCATGGCCTAGTAATAGTCCACTGCATAAACATACTGCTCTTTATCCTTTCCTCTATCAGTGGACACGCTGATTGCCTCCATGTCTTGGATGTTGTAAACAGTGCTATGAAGAACATTGGGATGCATGTATCTTTTCAAATTATACTTTTCTCTGGATATATACCTAGGAGTGGAATTGCAGGATTATATGGTAGCTCTGTTTTTATTTTTTTAAGGAACCTCCATGCTGTTTTCTGTAGTGGCTGTAGCAGTTTACATTCTCTCCCAACAGCGTAGGAGGAAGAATCAGATTTTAGGTTCTGAACCCAGCTCCCCATGGTGATATTGTACAAGCCTGGAAGCCAAGGTGGATCTCCATTCAAGAAAGAACTTACTTAACTGTGAGGAGTGTATTTGGCCAAATGCCCCCAGCTGCAGTACTTGTAACTGGTTTGTTTTGTTTTTTTTTAATCAAGTTTCTTTCCAGGCAGCCCCCAAGCAATGAATAAGCCTTAGGGTGGGGGCCGTGCTAGGGCCTGACCACTTCCATCCAATGTGGGACTCATCTAATAGCAATCTCTCTTGTTTTTCCTTTTTTTCCTTCTTCCCTTCCCCCCCTTCTCCCCCTCCCTCTGAAAGTGAAGTGTTAGTTGTTCAGTCCAATCTGACTGCCGCCAGGCTCCTCTGTCCATGGCATTCTCCAGGCAAGAACACTGGAGTGGGTTGCCATTTCCTTCTCCAGGGAATCGTCCCAACCCAGGGATTGAACCTGCCTCGCTTATGTCTCCTACATTGGCAGGCGGGTTCTTTACCACCAGCGCCACCTGAGCTGAGGCCCCCCTCCGTCTACTCCTCCCTGTTTCTTTCTTGATCTCTCTTTCTCCCTTCCTTTTTTTTTTTCTTTTTTGTAACTTTGAATTGAGATAAAATTCAGGCAACACAGGACTTCCCTGGTGGTTCAGTGGTTGGGACTCAGCTTCCACTGCAGGGGTCACTGGTTCTGCCCCTGGTGGGGAAACAAATCCCACATGCACGCTGTGTGGCCAAAAAGAAAATGAAAAGAGAAACAACTCACAGAACACAAAATCATTCCCTTTAAGTATTTTAAGTAGCATTTAGTACACTCAGTCTTGTGCCGCCATCGTGTCTATCAAGTTCCAAACATTTTCACCACCCTGAGAGGAAGTGATTAAGCAATCACTCCCCACCCATCCGGCAACCGCTAATCTGCTTTCTGTTCCTATGGATTAGTCCACAGTGAATCTTTGCACTGCCTCTCCCCTGGGCTGAGGGATCTTGCAGGTGCATGGTCTCAGGCTTTACCTAACTATGCTATCCTCCTGCCTTTCCTTTCACAGGTGGCAGAATGACTTCCTGCCTCCTCCTGTTCTTCCTCATCTTTATCTTTCACTTGTTCAGTGGCTCAGTCGTGTCGGACTCTTTACAACCCCATGGACTGCAGCACGCCAGGCCTCCCTGTCCATCACCAACTCCTGGAGCTTGTTCAATCTCATGTCCATCAAATCGGTGATACCATCCAGCCATCTCAACCTCTGTCACCCCCTTCTCCTCCTGCCTTCAATCTTTCCCAGCATCAGGGCCTTTTCCAATGAGCCAGCTCTTTACATCAGGTGGCCAAAGTATGGGAGTTTCAGCTTCAGCATCAGTCCTTCCAGTGAATATTCAGGGTTGATTTCCTTCAGGATGGACTGGTTGGATCTCCTTGCCGTCCAAGGGACTCCCAAGAGTCTTCTCCAGCACCACGGTTCAGAAACACTGATGTCATCCCAATAAATCCCTTGCATCGCTGATGCCACAACAGCATCTGCTTCCTGGAAGAGCTGGCCACACCACAAGCCTCTTGCTCTGAGCTCCAGCTCCCCACCCTACAGAGCAGCCCAACCTCTCAGCGGTGCAGGAGGCTGAGTGGGGGTTCTGAACACCTCCTGGAGGAGCCGTCAACCTGAAGACTGAACCATGTGCTGCTTTCGCTATGTGCCAGGACCGCTCAAGTCCCTCCGTGACCTCACTCCTTATATATAAACATGTCCTCTGTGTGTGTGTGTGTACGTGCGCCCGTGCTCAGTCACTTCAGTCGTTGCATCCGACTCTTTGCGACCCTATGGACTGTGGCCCGCCAGGCTCCTCTGTCCATGGGGATTCTCCAGGCAAGAGTACTGGAGTGGATTGCCATTTCCTCCTCCAGGGGATCTTCCCGACCCAAGGATGAAACCCACGTCTCCTGCATTGCAGGCAGATTCCTTACTGTTGCGCCACCAAAGAAGCCCATATGTGTGTGTGTGTGTGCACACATATGTATTTATTTAATTTTGGCTGCTCTGGGTCTCCACTGCTGTTCGGGCTTCCTGTCTAGCTGTGGCGAGGTGCGGGGGGTGGGGAGGTGTGGGGTGGGGTACTCACTTTTGCGGAGCACACGCTCTAGGCGTGAAGGCTTCAGCAGTTGTGACTCCTGGGCTCTAGAGCACCGGCTCAGGAGTCGCGGCTCACCGGCTTTGCTGCTCTGCGGCCTGTGGGATCTTCCCGGACCAGGGATGGAGCCCGCATCTCCTGCAATGGTAGGCAGATTCTTTACCACCGAGCCACCAGGGAAACCGAGTGGACTCGCTCCTGAACCCCTTGACGGAGGCACCATTATGACCCTTGCTTTTACAGATGAGAAGACAAACGCCTGAATGCCTCCATCCCCGAAGTGGGCGGTTGTCCTTTTCTGGAGAAAATGATCCGACCACCGAGCGGAAGGGAAAGATTCCTGATAGCGAAAGTGTAGTGTGGTCTCACCCAGAGGAAGACCTCTGGGGCCTCCTCCCCTCAGCTGAACCAGGGTAGCAGAAATATCCAGAAGATTCCAGGCCCCCAGCCTGCACGTGGACATGGGCCAAGCCTGGTGCCCACATTGAAAGCAGCCCCCAGAGCTGCCTTTCCCTGCCCCTGGGTCCTCGCAGGGGTGTCCTGAGGCTGCTACAGGCACTGCAGGGGACACCCGTCAGTCTAGCCTCTGTGCCAATGTGGGCGTGTGGGTACCAAGGCCCAGACCATGGGAAGTGACGAGGGGGGGTTTGTGTTCTTGCCTAGGATCACCTGGAGGTCGGCATCTTTATCTCCTTTTGATAGAGACACGGGAGGGACTCCCCTCGTGGTCCAGAGGCTGAGACGCCACACTTCGAATGCCGAGCTGGCATGGATTCCATCCCTGGTCAGGGAACTAGATCCCACACGCCACCACCAAGACTTCTCAGGCCCCCACTAAAGACCCCACATGCTGCAACTAAGACCGGTGCAGCCAAATAAGTGAATAAATACTTAAAAAAGAAATTAAGCCATAAGCTGGGATACAAAGAAGTTAGTAACCTAAGATGCATTAAAAAAAAAAAAAACAAGAAAGAAAGAAAGAGGAGCAGGAATGAGACAGGCACTAGCAGAGACGGGGCAAGGTGCGTGTGGGGGGTCGCTGCTCCCGGCGGGGGTGAGCCCCGGGTAGTGTCCAGCACCCCCACCCCGCCCCCCTCCCTGGGTCCATCCTGATCTCCAGGACGGGTGGCTGTGGTACCTTCCACGGCGAAAGGGACTTTGCAGATGAGGTTAAATTAAGGGTCTTGAGATGGGGAGGTTGTTCTGGATTTTTAGGGTGAGCCCAGCATAACCACAGAGGGAGGTAGGCACCGAGAGCCAAGGGACGTGGACACCACCAGAAGCTGGGAAAGACAAGGAAACGGGTCCTCCAGAAGGAACGCAGCCCTGCCTGCCCCTTGATTTCAGCCTACGGGGACAAAGACTCGTTCCCGACTTCTGACCTCTAGAGCCAGAAGCTAACAAATCTGTGTTGCCTTAAGCCACTATGCTTGTGGTTTACTGGTACAAACGTCGCAGTGCTCTCTACGGGCACCCGGCTCTTAACTGGCAGAGGTGGCATTCGAAAGCAATCTCACGGAGCTGCTTGCGGAGGTGAAAGTTCTGGATCTTCTGGGGTATCGCTTAGAGGTGTGAAGCGTGGAATTATTCCAGGTGCTTCATCCTCAAGATCGCTGGGCTGTGTGCGTGTGTGTGTGTGTGTGTGTGTGTGTGTGATGTAGAAGTGAGTCAAGAAACCAGGAATTCTACTTTCATGAGGATTAGGGGATCTGGTGAATAACTCCAGCACTGACAACTCAGGCTGTCGTGAGAGTTAGTGAGTTGACCCCCGTGGAGCACGGGAGCAGCAGGGGAGCCCAGTTAACACAGGGCAGGGCCTGACACATAAGATGAGTTAACACGTATTACGTCTCTTTCATGGCTACACACCACCAGTGTCAGCTCCTCTCTCTTCCCTGCTCAGGAACCTTCCTTGGCTCCCCAGTACTCTCAGGATAACACCCAAGCCCTTAATGATGACTAACAACTTAGGGTCCTGGCTCATTTCTCCTAGTGGGTCCCACACTCTGGAGCCCAGCAGACTGCCCCCTAAGGAATGTCGCTCTCCACCTGACTCTAGAAGCATGGAGGGGTTAGCCACCAGAGTCACTAACCTTTAACCCACCTTTAACTGGAGTCGCTAACCTTTAACCCACCTTTAACTGGAGTCACTAACCTTTAACACCCTTGGATGAGGCGCTCTGCACTCTGAGAAAACTGGAAGAACAGGCCTTCAGATATTTTCAGGAAAAAATGTTACCAGCCCAAATTCTTGCACCTTCTTCTGCTTCGAAAAGCACTGAAGTCATTAACTAAGGTATCCGTGCCTTGTGACTAGCACCAACCTTCTAAGGAGATATCTGTTGGGCTGCCCAAATCCCTTTTGCAAAATTACTGATATGCTGGTATCAGATCCTGAGAACTCCCTGAGAGGCGGTCTCACGGGCCACAGGACTCAGCATGACCCCAGATACAATGGAAACTCGCAGGTTAGCCATTTCTATTTTGGTCAAAAGACAAAAGCCCTCAACCCTCAGGGGCCAGGTTTCAGGAACCACCTGGGCCCTGCTGAGAAAGCCTTCCTGTAGCTCGCCTGCCTCCTCTCAGCACGGCTTGTGAGATTGTCCTAAACCTCCCCACAGCCAGACAGGCACTGGCCACCATTGCTGGTTACCCACTTCCCCTCTGGGCCCACCCTGCCCTGCTCTGCACTACTGTAACATCTCGAGTTCTGCCTTTTTTTTTTTTTACTCACCCTGCACCCTGTGGGATCTTAGCTCCCTGACCAGGGCTCCAACCCGTGCCCCCAGCAGTGGAAGCGCAGAGTCCTCACCACTGGACCACCAGGGAAGTCCCGAGAGATCTCATTTTTCATTGGTCACTGGGCCTCCGCCTTCAAGGAATACCCGTGATCCCTGTCTGTCTGTTTCTCTGCTCTCTCGTCTTTGCTCTCAAGGAATCTGAGAGCTGAAAACCCTCCTGAAGTGCAAGGGACGAGAGAAGCGGGCTTCAGAAGTCCCCGTGATGGGGGGCGTTGATGAAATATTCTTTAGCCACGGAAAGGCACGAAGCATTGACCTGTGCTACAACATGCTGTCATGCTAAATCACTTTAGTCGTGTCCGACTCTCTGTGACCCCATGGACGGTAGCCCGGCAGGCTCCTCTGTCCGTGGGATTATCCAGGCAAGAACACTGGTCTTCCCCACGCAGGGATCGAACCCATGTTTCTGAGGTCTCCTGCACTGGCAGGCGGGTTCTTTACCCACCTGGGAACATGGATGAACCTCAGAAACATCACGCACAGTGAGAGAAGCCAGACACGAAAAGGCACACACTATTTATATGAAATGTCCAGACGTGCCAAATCTATAGAGACAGGAAGCAGTTTGGATTTGGCCAGGGGGTTGAGGGCTGGGGAGGAGGGAGTTGGGGGTGTCAGCTTAACTGGTAAGGGGCTTCCTCCTGGGGTAGTGAAGAAGTTCCAGAATGAGGTAGCGGTACTGGTTTCAAAACACTGTGAATGAGCTAAATGTCCCTGAAATGTAGAATTTAAAAGGGTTAGGGAATTCCCTGGCCCTCCAGCGGGTAGGAGCGAGTGCTCTCACTGCCGCGGGCCCCAGGTTCCATCCCTGGTCGGGGAACCAAGATCCCACAAGATAGGACTTTTGCAATCAAAGTCAAATAAAGTACATTTTACATAAAGCACAATAAAATAAAGCGAAATGGTTAATCTTATGTGAATTTTATTTCAATTATAAAAATATCAAAAGAGGTGGGAGCTGAGGGAGCGGGTGGCTGGCACTTCTGGGGCCTGGACCCTCGGGTCCTGGGGACGCAGGAGGGGGGCCGGGGCCCAGGCGCCTGAGTGGTGAGAAGGGAGGAAGCCAGGAAGCCGAGAGCTGTTCTGTGGGAGAGAAAAGAAAATGGTCAGAGGAAGCAGTGGTTTTTGGAGAGGGAGGGTCTCTTGACGGGGACGTTCTCCGAAGGATCACCCTCCCCACTCACTCCCTGGCACCAGGTCCGGGCCTGGCCCCGCTGCGGCCACACAGAAACGGCACCCGGCAGAGCGGGCACCCGCAGACCTGGGTTCTCGGCCCCAAGGAGGGAACAGCGGGGACGCTAGACCGCAGGGGCTGGAAACAATGGCGCGTGCTCTGGAAGAGGCTGGAGGTCCGGACTTCTGGGCCCCCCAGGGAGGAAGGATGGACAGAGCCGGAGGCTCAGATTCCTGGTTCTTGGGGAGGACTCCCTGTCTGGGAGCCTGAACGCTGAAGCTAGAAAGCTGGAGGAAGGGAGCTGGAGGGCCCTGGAAGCTAAGCCACGGTCTGCTCTGAGACCGAAAGCGCAGTTAGTTTGAGGGTGAAGTCCCGGGACAGCGGAGGTCACCCTCTTGATCTGACAGTGTTCTGCTGGCGTTCGATCATGGACTTTGGCTCTGCTGGGGAGCGGACAGTCCCGCCCCCACCGCTCAGCCTTCTTCCCCAAACTCTCACGCGGCCCCAGGACCGAGAGAGCCTGAGAGAGCCTGGACCGGTGAGCATCTGGCAGAGGGGTGCTGGGGGAGGTGGGGGCGGGCGGGCAGAGGTTGGCACTGGGGGAGGGGCTGGAGAGACTTGGGAGCTGGGTGGGGGCAGGACAGCCAAGAGACACTGGGACATCAGGATAAAGGACTGCAAAAAAAAAAGCGAAAGTGCCCCAAGCAGAGAGCTGGTGCTATCACCCTGAACACTTGGCCACTATTTATGCCTGGGAGCCAAACAGGGCCTCAAAGACGGTCCCAGAATACGACACACCTGAACCCTCAGGGCCGGTTCCTCACCTGGGACAGAGACGCAGAGGCAGCGCTGACCTCAGTCCCTTCCCCTCTCCTCCCCTGCAGACCCCGGCATGTGGGGATACTTGTCTCTGCTGCCCATCTGCCTGGCCTTCGGGGCTATTGCTGGCATCTGGACCGTGTGAGTTAGTGTCTGTGTTCTTCCATTTATTTACTTATGTTAGGCTGTGCTGGGTCTTCGCTGCTGTCCGCAGGCTTTCTCTAGCTGCGGTCAGCCGGGCGACTCTTCTTTGTGGTGGCTGCTCTGACTGCAGAGCGCCGGCTCTAGGCGCTTGGGCTTCAGTGGCTGCAGCAGGCTCAGGAGTCGTGGCGCACACGCGGGTTTTGTCCCCGGCAGCCTGTGGGATCTGCTGGGACCAGAGATGGAACCTGCGTCCCCTGCATGGACAGGCAGATTCCCGCCCACTGTACCACCAGGGAATGGACCGCGTGAGTGTTAGAGGCAGGAGACATGCCTGCGTCTGAGCCAAGAAGGGCTGGGGGCCAGGACCCCAGGTCTGAGGGAGGAGGGGCCGAGGGCCTGGACCTCTGGGTCTGGACCAGGGTCTGGAGGAGGGGCTGGGGGTCTGGAACCCCGGGTCTGGACCAGGGTCTGGAGGAGGGGTTGGGGATCTGGACCCCTGGGTATGGAGGAGGGGCTGGGGGCCTGGACCCCCGGGTCTGGACCAGGGTCTGGAGGAGGGGCCGAGGGCCTGGACCCCCGGGGCTGGACCAGGGTCTGGAGGACGGGCCGAGGGCCTGGAACCCCGGGTCTGGACCAGGCTCTGGAGGATGGGCTCAGGGCCTGGAGGAAGGGCTGGAGGAGGGGCTGGGGGCCTGGGGGAAGGGCTGGAGGAGGGGCTGGGGGTCTGGACTCCTGGGTCTGAGGGGGATGGGCCGGGGGTCTGGACTCCTGGGTCTGAGGGGGTTGGGCTGGGGGTCTGGACTCATGTCTGAAGGAGGAGGGGTTGGGGATCTGGACCCCTGGGTCTGGAGGAGGGGCTGGGGGTCTGGACCCCCGGGTTGGAGGTGCTGGGGGTCTGCACCCCTGAGTCTGAGGGAGCGGGGACTGGGGGCCTGGACCCCCGGGTCTGAGGCAGGAGGGTCTGGGGTTCGGTCTGGACTCCCGGGTCTGAGGGAGGTGGGCTGGGGGTCTGGACTCACGTCTGAGGGAGGAGGGGCCGGGGGCCTGGACCCCCGAGTCTGGAGGAGGGGCTGGAGATCTGACCCCAGGATCTGAGGCAGGAGGGTCTGGGGTTCGGTCTGGACCCCCGGGTCTGAGGGAGGTGGGCTGGGGGTCTGGACTCATGTCTGAGGGAGGAGGGGCCGGGGGCCTGGAGGAAGGGCTGGAGGAGGGGCTGGGGGTCTGGACCCCCGGGTTGGAGGTGCTGGGGGTCTGCACCCCTGAGTCTGACGGAGCGGGGACTGGGGGCCTGGACCCCCGAGTCTGAGGCAGGAGGGTCTGGGGTTCGGTCTGGACCCCCGGGTCTGGAGGAGGGGCTGGCACTGGTCTCCTGGGCCTGAGAGAGAGGGAGCGAGGAGCCCGGGTTGATGCTTGAAACAGAAGGGAAAGGGTCGTGGCAAGTCCTCCTTTCACCTTGGCGTCCCGCCCCCAGGTTCTCGCTGGCTGTGGTTAACAAGGCCGTGAACCTCACCGAAGGCTTCCCGTACATCAGGTAGTCGCGGCGCCGGCGGGGAGGCCGGGGTCGGGAGGGAGCAAGGAGGTGAGCCTTTCTCTTCCCCCAGTGTGTGTGGAAACGCGCCTCCCCAGAGCTGCATCTTCAGCCAGGTGCTCAACTTCGGAGCCGCTTTGGGTAAACGCTCTGCGCGTGCCTTCATGAGGTGCTAGCCCCGCCCAGCCAGGACCGTCGGGGTCCCTGCCTCCTCCGCCCCACCAGATCCTGGAGTTGGGCTCCCCCCCCCGGACCCACGCCCTACCCCCAAGTCTGGGGCTCCCGTCTCCCACCCACTTCCCTCTCCTCCCAGCCGCCTGGATCTGCATTCTGCGTTACTACCAGCTTCGGGACTGGGGCGTCCGAAAGTGGCCTAACCAGGTGATCCTGTGGACGGGGCTGCTCTGTGCCTTGGGCACCTCCATAGTGGGCAATTTCCAGGTGAGACGGGGTAGGCCAGCCCGCCGGAGTGTGGGACTACAACTCCCAGCATCCTCCGGGGCGCAGAGTCCTCATCGAGAAGGGCTGCTCCCCGCACGGCCTCCTGGGACTTGTATTTCTCTGTGGCTCTTGGGCCGTGGATGCAGTGATGAGTTCCGCTCTCTGAGTAGAGATCGCGCAGGAGGCTCTTTGTAATCATTCCGTGGACCCCTAGGAGTCTGGGGTAATTCACTGCCGCACCGCTCCGTCTAATGATGAAATATCTCGGCTTTCTATTTTTTTTTTTTTTTTTTTTTGGCCGCCACCGCTCGGCTTAGCGGAGGATACTAGTTCCCAGGCCAATAGAACCCAGACCCTTGGGGGTGACAGCGCGGAGTCCTGACCGCTGGACCGGCCTGTGGATGGGTGCTCACTCTGCGGGAGGCACTAGCTTTACATCGTGCTGGGTTATTTTAACCCATCTCCGCAAGAACTCCCGGGAGGTTCTTTTTGGGCAAATGCCGGAGATATTTCTCTGTTACCAGGTTCTTGGTGGTCAGAGATGAACCCAGATTCCTTGATTCTTAGAGCCCACATTCTTAACCACGAAGCTCAGTAGGTATTGGTAGAATAAGTAAATGGATGAGTGATAGGAGAAATCTTTCTGATTTATCTTTTTATTTTTCTATTGTGATTACCTCTGACGCCAAACTTCTCCTACCAAAGGGCCAGGGGAGCTTCACAGTGTTTAGACAAGAGGCTGCCTACAACTTGGTAAAAATTCCACATCATATTTGCATAGGAACTCACTCACTCACTGATGTATTCCCGTGTTCCTTAAGCTTTCTTTTTCTGTAATCATGATTGCCCTCCACTCAGAAGCTTTTGTTTTTTTCTTTTTTGGCTACTCCACTTGGCATGCAGGATCTTAGTTCCCCACTAGGGACTGAACCTGTGTCCTCTGAGGTCCAAGCACTGAAAGAAGTGAAAGTGAAAGTGTTAGTTTCTGGGTCCTGTCAGACTCTGTGCGACCCCAGGGACTGTAGCCTACCAAGCTCCTCTGTCCGTGGGATTCTCCAGGCAAGAATACTGGAGTGGGTAGACGTTCCCCTCTCCAGGGGATCTTCCCCACCCAGGGATGAAACCCAGGTCTCCTGCATTGCAGGCAGATTCTTTACCGTCTAAGCCACCAGGGCAGCCCTGAAGTGCTGATTCCTAACCAATGAACCACCGGGGAATTCTCCAGGAGCCTCTTTTAGACATTTTCTCCTAATCATCCCTTCACCCATGAAATGCTGCTGCTGCTAAGTCGCTTTTGTAGTGTCCGACTCTGTGCGACCCCATAGACGGCAGCCCACCAGGCTCGCCCGTCCCTGGGACTCTCCAGGCAAGAACAGTGCGGTGGGTTACCCATGAAATATTTCATATTAAATATCTTAAGTATAATACAAATGATATCAGTAAGGCACAAACTATTGCAATATTTAAGTTGTTTTTTTTTTTCTTCAGCCTCCAGGAACTAATTTTTACCCCCTTCTTGCCTGGAGAATCCCAGGGACGGGGGAGCCTGGTGGGCTGCCGTCTATGGGGTCGCACAGAGTCAGACGCGACTGAAGCGACTTAGTAGCAGCAGCGGCAGTGGCAATAATCTGCTCTCTCCCACCAAGGCTGAGAATGAAGTATTTATTCTCCTAATATTTGCGAGGCTCTATTATGCCTCCCAGGTGGCACTGGAGGTAAAGAACTCACTTGCCAATGGAGGAGACACAAGAGATGGGGGCTTGGATCCCTGGGTTGGGAAGATCCCCTGGAGGAGGGCATGGCAACCCACTCCTGTATTCTTGCCTGAAGAATCCCATGGACAGAGGAGCCTGGTGAGTTACAGTTCATGGGACCGAAAAGAGTTACCCGGGACAGAAGCCACTTAGCATGCACCATGTGCCAGGCACTGTTTTAGAGATAGATGTGCCAGTAGGAACAGCAGTTTATTTTTATTATTATTTTTTTTTAAAGTGAGCTCTGTTAAAAGATAAGTGAAAAAGTAACTACCTTTGGAGAAGTGAAAGTGAAAAGTCGCTCAGTCGTGTCCCACTCTTTGTGACCCCATGGACTGTAGCCCACCACGCTCCTCCATCCATGGAATTTTCTAGGCAAGAGTCCTGGAGTGGGTTGCCATTTCCTTCTCCAGAAACAGCAGCTTTAAATGGGGGCCCTCGTGGGTGGAGCGGACAATAATCAGCCAGTGCACCGAATCAACACGCCTGTCGCCGGGTATGGCAGGCAGATTCCCGGCACAGCCCGTGGTGGTGGGCCTGGCCCCTGGCTCTCCGCACGTCCGCCCCTCAACTCTGCACCCTCCTCCTTCCAGGAGAAGAATCAGCGGCCCACGCACTTGACAGGCGCCTTCCTGGCCTTCTTCGTGGGGATCATATACTTCTGGCTGCAGCTCTTCCTCTCCTGGCGCATGAAGACCCTGCCCCAGCCTGGGGCTCCCTGGATCGGGCCACTCCGCCTGGTGCTCTGCAGCGCCTGCTTCGTCCTCGAGGCGGCCAGTATCCTTCCCTGGAGTGGGGGTGGCTCTCCGATGGGGTGGGTCTGCTCTGCGCCGTCCTGGGTGCCCCTTCCTTCCTCAGCCTCGGTCTCCGTCCAGCGTTACAGAGGATTGTCAGTGAGTCCCGGGTTGGAATCCCACCACCTCAGTGTACTAGCTGGGGGTGGGGGATGGGGGGCCTCCTCTTCTTTCCTAACTTCCTGGTGCTTTGGGTTCCTCATCTATCAGATGAGGATGATGGCAAGGAATGTGAGGAATGAAGGAGCATGTGAGGTGCTTAGATGGGTGCCTGGCACAGAACAAGTGAACAGTCAATGTTGTGACTGTGCTCCGTCGTGTCTGACTCTCTGTGACTCCCATGGACTGTAGTTCACCAGACTCCTCTGTCCATGGGATTCTCCAGGCAAGAATACTGGAGTGGGTTGCCATGCCCTCCTCCGGGGGATCTTCCTGTCCCAGGGGTCGAACCTGCATCTCTTAGGTCTCCTGTATTTGCAGTCCAGGTCTTTACCACTAGCACCACCTGGGAAGCCACGCTAGCAGCTTGAAACGGTGGAGATGGCCGTGGTTTCTCCCCAGAAACTGACGTGTTTTACAAATCAGAGCTGGTTGTCACACGTTTACCAGCATGCCTCTGGGTGGAGCCTCGACTCCAACCCGCTTCTCGAGCCAAACCAGTCTCAGAGTCCCAGTTTCCGTTATGTGTGGAATGGCCTTGCCTTTATCAGAACAGTGATTGCTACTGATTAGCAGAGCGCCCTGAGGGAGAGCGGGGTCAGCCCTGGGGCCGGCTGCCCCCTGTGGGGACAGGAGGGAAGGGGTGCCCGAGAGGTCATTGGCATCCAGAGGAGGCTAAGGGGATCCAGCGAGGCCCTGGGTGGGCTGCCCTCAGTAGATCCCTTCGGAGACTTGGATCCACTTTCCCAGCAAATTGGAGGTGGTGATCCGGTTTCCCAGAGCAGCGGATTGGATCCCATGAAACGGGCGGGAAGGGCTGCTCCTGAACTCAGCCTTCTGCAACTGCAGCTGCAGAACTAGCACAGGTCCTCCGTGGTGGTGGGCAAAACTGACCACGAGGTCCAGGCGGCTCCTCTAAAGCCCCGCCTGTGCTCATGATCCGTTTGGCTACAGGGTCCTCGTCCTGGGGGCCCCAAACATCCCTTGACTGTGGGGAGGCGGGGGAGATGGGACTGTAGGATGGTCAGCTGAGCGTGGTAAGGGCTGGATGGCCACGGAGGGCTGTGAGACATGCTATGCTTTGAGCTGGTCTTGCAGAACTGGCCTGTGTTGGGAGGTTGGTGCCGGGTGGGGGGGCTGCCTCTTCAAGTACATGGTTGCGGGGTGGGGGTGAGGGGGGAGGAAAGCTGCCCAGGGGAGGCGAAAAGGCTGCTGGCAGGGCCAGAGGTCAGGCTCTCCTGGGGAAAAGTGAGGGGTTACAGGCTTGGGCTTCTGCCTGAGGGCAACAGGAAGCCCCAGAAAGCTTGTGAGCAGGGGAGATACAAGGTCAGGGCTGAGGTCAGCACTTGTGTTTGGGGGCTCACATTTTGTCTGAGGATCAGTGGAGCTAGGGGATGGTACTGGCCTTCCTCACTGTCTAAAAATCCTTGCATGAACGAAACGATGTCTAGTCTGATCTAGGAGAGGTGAGTCGGAGCTGGGTTGGCCGAGACGAGGAGCACTTCAGTGAGGTGGGCGGTGGTCCCAGAAAATGAGGGGCGTCTCTGCCAGGCCGGAGCTGGGGGTGTGTGTTGGCCAGTGGTCACAGAAACATTTTATAAACAGCTGGGACTGCGGAGCTGGAGAAGGGATAAGGCTGGTCTGCAGAGACGCCAGACCAGAAAGAGATGAGCAAGACAGACAAGACTTGGAGTGACCAGCTGGACAGGGGGCTGAGATGGGAGGGGGCTGGGGCACCGGAGTGGATGGGGTAGTCATGGAGGTGGGGGCTCCAGGAAAGAGGAAGAGAGTTTAGGAAGAAGGTGAGCCTTTGCTTGCGACTGAGCAGGAGGGGCTTGTGAGCCACGGGTGGGGGAGACAGTTGCCAGCACAGCCTCAGGCTGGGGGCGGGGAGCGAGGGCAACTTTAGTGTTAGTTGCTCAGTCCACACGGCTGAGCCGACACGACTCTGTGGCCCCAGGGACTGTAGCCCGCCAGGCTCCTGCGTCCATGGGGATTCTCCAGGCAATAATGCCGGAGTGGTGGTCATTCCCTCCTCCAGGGGATCTTCCCTACCCAGGGATTGAACCCAGGTCTCCAGCATTGCATGCGAATTCTTTAGTGAGTAGCTTTAGGACACCCTGCGGTGTTGGAGGTGGGAGGATTTTTGAGACGGTGGGAGTGCTGCCGCAAACAGGAGGAACGTGCGACGGGAAATGTTTGGGAAGCGACTGAGACAGAGCGGGACGAGGAGGGCCCCTCTGAGAGCGTCTGGGAGGAGTTGCCGCGGAGCGGGCAGGCTGCGCGGCTAGCGGGGCTGCTCCGGCTGGGGCGGGGTGGGCGTGTCGGGGCGGGCCCGCCTGTCGGGCCCCTGGGCGCCCCGCCAGCTCCCGCTCCTCCCTGCGGCCGTGCGCCCTTGACCTGGCCCCAGTGGTCGTCCTGCAGTCCTGGTCCATGCGCTCCGTCTCGGCCATCTGCGAGTGGGTCGTCGCCATGCTGCTGTTCATCCTCTTCGGCCTCCTCGCTGTGGACTTCTCCCGCCTGGACGGCTGCACCCTGCGTCTCCAGCCGGGCTCTGGCAGCCTCCGGCCCCCGCCGGACTCCCCCACCTCCCTGCACGTGCAGCTCTGAACAGCCGTCCTCACACCTCGGGTCCCTGCCGTCTGGTTCCGCCCCGCAGTCGGGGCCACCCAGGAAGCGAGAGGCCAAGGCCAGCCAGCCATCCCTGATCAAGGATATTTATTATTATTATTATTGTTAATTTTTTGTTGTTGCTGCCGCCGGCGGAATCAGAGACACGGACGCAGGCAGGATCACGCGAAATCAGAATTCCTTCCGGAGAGCAAATCCGTACAGAAGGTCGTGGGGGGAGAGGGAGAGGACTGGGGGGGCAGGGCGGGCCCAGGAAGGGGGAGTTGGGCACACAAGGACGGACGGCCCTGTCCGTCCGGATCTGCTAAGCCACCCGAACCAGCCCCTGTCCCTCCCCCACCCCACCCCGCAGACAGACTGATCAATAAATAAAATAATAAATTAATCAATAAATAAAATAGAAACGGCTCCCCCACCCGCAGTCCCCCAGAAACCCCCCCTCGTTGGGCATGGCCCCCGGAGCCCCATCCCCGAAGGGCAGGGCCGGGTGTGTTGTGACTCCCCCCTCCCCACGGACGCCTTGGGGCCTATTTACAGATTCACAGTTGGGGGGGCAGGGAAGGGGGGTGGAGGGGGCGCCCCTCCTCCCCGGCCCCTGGGGTCAGGGCAGGGGGCTCCCGTTGGTGGCCAGGAGCTTCTTGTCCTTGGGGGGGCCTCGGCGGGGAGAGCTGGTCAGCTCCGGGTCTGGGCGGCTGGGCGCGGGCTGCAGGCTTCGGGGTGGGGTCCCGGCGGGCCGGGTCTGGGCCCCGTTCTTCTCTTGTGTGCAGGGGCAGGGGGGGGGAGCGGTCAGGCCTCAGGAAGGGGTGCCACCCCTCTGGTGGTGAGGGGGCGGGGGGCGGCTGCCAGGGCTCACTCACACCAACCACCACGAGGCTGCCGGCCCTGCACCAACAGGGCGCAACCCTGCAGCCCGCGGCCGTGGAGACCAGACCAAGCCCCGGGGCGTCCTGGTGGGCCCAGCTCAGGAGACAGCCGAGACTCTGGTTACTGCACTCTGCGAGGCCCCGTATCGGGGCCAAAGCGCCCCCTTCCCTTTGGGAGCCTTGGGGAGCCCCCACCAGGTTGTTCTGGCTCTCCCGCAGCGCCTGCATGACTGGGCCACCCGCCAGACCTGGCCGGGGCTGATTCCCAGTGGTCAGGCAGCAGTTTCCGTGGGGCCCGAAACAAGGCCTGAGGTCCCGTACCAGAGACCACCCCTTAAGAGACACTGACGCTGGAGGCCGTGCTGCCATAGCAACCCCCAGGGCTGCCCCTCTGGGGCTCAGTCGGAGGTCCCGCACTGCCCCACTGCCCGTATAAGGCACGCGTCTCGGACCCCGGGTCCCTGCGGGTCCTACATCTCTGAAGGTGTGCCCTTTAAGGAACTCTGGTCGTCAAGGCCACCTTTCCTTGGCAGCCGGGTCTAGCGAGGTTCAGGGGGCCTTCCTGGCTTCTGGTCCCCCTGGAGAAGCAGACTCACAGGGCAGAATTCCTCTACCTGCCTATCGGGGCGGCCCTCCACTCGAGGCTAGCCCCGTTCGTCTGTGTCGGACCTCTGACCCCAGGGCTGCGTGATAATTAATTGATGTTGTAGGAACCACGGAGTTTGTTTGCGACCTTGACGTCCTTGATCCCTGGTGGCTAGGGGACTCCCCTCCTGACGACCACGTGGGCACAGAGACGCCCCTTCCCCCCGGAGCACAGACCTCACCCCCTCCCGGGGAGAGGCCCGAGGCTGTGAAAGCCAGGCCCAGCAGGGCCAGAAGGCTCTGTGAGACAAAGACCACCTCATCCTGGTTTTAGCACTGACAGTCCTTGGTGTCGGGAACCTCAGGACAGTTGGTCGCCCTCCTCCAGAACATAGGTCGAAAGCCTTCGGTGGCAGGGAGAGCCACCACCTCCAACAAGAGACCGGTGGCCCCTAAGGGACCCTGGAGGTTCCCTCCCTCCGTGGCGAGCCCTTCTCAGGCTCGGGAAGGCCCGGTTCCCTGGGAGCCCTGCAGCTGAAGCCTCGCCGGTAACACAAGCCCCTGTCCCGCTTGGCCACCAGAAGTGCCCCCTCCGCCCCACTGCCCTGCCCCCGCGGGTGCCCCAAGTGCCTCCCACCTGCCAAGGCCTGGACGGACGGCTGGTCGTGTGTGCTCAGCAGCTGGGCCTGGATGGTCTCCACCACCCGCTTGAACCGGCGGCTGGGACCTGCAAGGGGCAGGGCAACAGACCGATGAAGCAAGATCCATGTTTTCCGGCAAGAGGGGAAAAATGCAAACAGGAACAGTGTTCTCCGCCCGTTTGGGCCTCCTCTCCCCCCTGGTGTGTCTCTGTCGCGCCCCTGCATTGAGCACGCCTGCTTAGGAGGTAACCTTCCTAATCCTGACGACGACCCATGACCCACAACTCGCTCTGCACCTGGATCGTGCAAACTGTCAGTAACGCATCATTTCATGTATGGCCCTCTGTCTCACAAACGCATATAACGGCGTGTGGACCGCTCATGAGCAGAACAGTTCTCAGACTTTCTGAGCGGCTGCTCCTGGCTTATAGTACTCAGTTTGACTCGAATAAAATTGTCCATTTTTTTCTTTTTTTCTTTTTATTTTTTTTTCTTTTTTTAAAAGATTTATTTATTCTTGGCTTCACTGGGTCTTCCCTGCTGTGCGTGCCTTTCCCTCTAGTTTTGGGGGCGGGGGCCACTCTCTAGTTGCGGTGCTCACTGCAGTGGTTTCTTCTGTTGCAGAGCACGGCTCAATAGTGGTGGCAGACCGGCCTACTTGCTCCGTGGCATGTGGGATCCTCCCGGAACAGGGATTGAACCTGTGTCCCCTGCATGGGCAGACAAATTCTCAACCACTCAACTACTCGACCGCCAAGGAAGTCCCTCCATGTTTTTCTTAAATCAACGGATTCATCTTTTCATCTGCCGTGCTGGGCTAACTGGCTGGATATGACAGGCACCCACCAGAGGGCACCGGGAGTCCGCCAGAACCAGCACGGGCCCGCCGGGCTTCTCGGTACTTCTCAGGTGTTCTGATGAGTTCTGCTACCCAGCGCTCACTGTTTGAGTGATGATCCTGAGAATTTTATTTGCACTGTTTTCACTTAAGGCTTGAAATCTGAAGGGGCTTCAGTGCATTTCCTAGGCAGGACCTGGGCAAGAGACCCAGGGAAACATTACTGGCTGGGTTTTTGTTAAATCTGACTTAAATTCAAAATTAAACAAGTTGCTATATGGCTTGACAAGAAACTTTTGCAAGTGAAAGGAGAGCCTGAGTTGTTCAGCTCTTAATGATACCAAGCAGGGCCCTGTGGGGCTCCTGGGCACAAAGCCTCTCTGTGTCCCCCATTTCTCTGATTTTAGGAAACAGCCTTCCTTCAGCCTTCATGACCTTGCCTGAGTTCCAAGGGGCAGATTCAAGCAGTTGTTAATTAGGGAAGGGAGGCGGTGTGAGACCTGGGAGAAACAAGCGTCAAGAGCAGCCTTGGGGGCTTCCCTGACGGTCCAGTGGTTAAGAATCCAGCTTACCAGGCAGGGGCCCCCATCCGGTCCCTGGTCTGGGAGATCGCACATGCCACGGAGCAACTAAGCCTGTGGGCTGCAACTACTGAGGCCCGCAAGCCCCCGAGCCCGCGCTCCCAAACAAGAGATGCCATCACAGTGAGAAGCCCGAGGACCGCAAGCAGAGAGCAGCCCCCACCCCTGCAACCAGAGAAAGCCCATGCCCAGCAACAAAGTCCCAGCGCAGCCAAAAAGTATCTTTTAATTAAAACACGTAAAAAGTTGAAAAAAGTAAGCCAGGGTAACTCCTTGCTAGATTCGGAAGCAGCACGCAGGCGATTTGCCACAGGGCCCTCAGAAAGTTGCTTAGGTTTTATCTGAATATCTGAATTAGGCTACAAAATTAATAATGGGAAATTGCGCCTCAAAGGCCAAACAGCTCCTGTACAGACAGCCACTGATGGGAATACTAGCTGGGCTTATGTATGCTTGCAACCACTTAATTGAGAATGAAAGGAAATCCTGCCCTGAAATGGCCAACATAGGTCTTTTCAGCACCCTACAACGGATTTTTCACACACAGTTAAAAGCCTGCAGTCTCCTGGACCTCTGCCTGCAGGGTGTACTGGAAACAACAGTGGTAAGAGTTTTTCCTCTTTTTAAAAATTAGGTTAGCAGGGAAAATATTTGTAGGGCCAGCTTCTTGGATCTTTCGGATTGGAAAAACTCCTAAATTATAAAATGTTAGCGAGCTCTCATCACATTTTCCTATTTTCATACGTATGCAGAAGCCCCCAAAGTTTTCCAAATTCCAAAAATGCCTCATTGAGGGATTTCCCCGGGGGCATCTGTGGTTTAGACTCTGCCTGCCAATGCAGGGGACACAGGTTCAATCCCTAGTCGGGGAACTGAGACCCCGTGTGCGTCGGAGCAAGGATTGAGCCAGGACATCACAACCAGAGTCCGTGTGCAGCAGCAAGGATCTCGTGCCTTGCAACTGACACGGGACTAAGCCAGATAAATAGGCAAATGAATATTGAAAAATAATTTTTAAAAATGTAAAACGGAAACTGAAAATTGAAGGCAAGGTAACTCTGAAAGAGAGAACAAAAGGGAGACAGGGGATCTGAATCCAACCTCTTTTCTAACTGTTGTGTTTTACATTATTGTAACTGACTCCTGGCTAAAATTCTGAAATGGAAACTATGGGGTGTCTATTGGTGCATTTGTATGGCATATATATGTGTGTGCTATAGATGTCTCTTACTGCCAAAATTAATCTGTAAATAAACTCTATTTATTGGCTTACAGGAAAATAGGCACTTATGTAAATGCTCAGAAATGGAAAAGAAACTAACCCTAATGACTTTCAGGTTTGCATGCACTGGGAACCATTCAGTATAGCATTAATACCTGGTACTAAATTTAGCTTAAGTTTGTTGCATTAATTAATACAGACATGTTTCTAGAGTCATCAACATTAAGCATAGTATTTTTATTGTATCTAGGCTTCCTAGAAATCAAATAAATAAGATCTTATTCCTGTTACAAAGTTTGTCCACAAGAAAAATAACTAGATATGATAAAACTTTTCAGTTAATAAAATAGACATAAATAAGTGCCTTTAGGTAAACTCTTTGGGGATAATTATGTTTGGGGAATGTCTGTCTAAACTAGCCCCTTCAGACTTTGATAACCTGAAACTTTAGAGGACTGCTACCCTCAGCGGTCTTGAGCATCCCACAGAGCAGGGGGCAGCCGCGGCACGGGACGCTTACCGGAGATGAGCGTAAAGGTGACTGAGTAGATGCCACCACCACCGCTGCCGTCCCGCCGGGGGGAGGGTTCTGGACCCTCAGAGGAGCTGATGTCCACCTGGAAGCGGACGGGCTTCTGGAAGACGGAGGGGCCACCGCTGGCCTTGTACTCAGCCCTGAAGCTGGTCTGTGACAGCACGCTGTGACTCAGGCTGGGGATCTGACAGGGACGGGAGCAAGAGGAGAGGGTGATTTCAGTGACCTGACTCCAAGGCACAGATAAGCAGCCCTTGACCAGCTCTGCCCCAGGAAACACCAGTCCCCTCAGCCACCAGGGGGAAAGGATAACAGAAGAGGCATTAGAGGCCCCACTGCCTGCTGGGATTTATAGTTTTCTCTATCTTATAAACAGGGCATCAGAAAAATGGCTGAGCTACTGAATCCCATGGTAATATGGACTTTCACACCTGGTGCCAGCCCCAGGCCCCAGGACCACCTTCAACGAATTCCTTCCTTCTTCCACAAACCCTGCCCAAGTCGCATCTGTCTCAGAAACGTTAAGTCCCATGAGCTCCTTGGGCAAAGAACCACAGGACCCAGCAGACAACCCCAGAGTGCACTAGAAGAAGTATTGAGAGTTCCTTTTGCCAATCTCAGACCTGGTGGTAGGGGAATGGCAACTCACTAGGTCTTCAGTAGATGCTAACATGCAGGGAATAGTAATTCCGGATCTCATTTCTCACTTCCAGGCCCCAGGGCGCAATACACCTGGCTTCTTGTCTCCACAGTGACCACAACCAACTCTGGCTAAGAAACTACAAATCCCATGAGACCCAGGTGGACCCCAGGCCAGCACTAAGGAGGTGGACCCCAGAGGCTGCTGGGATTTGTAGTTCTGTGGAAGCCAGGGTGCATGGGGACCCACGCCCCTCACCGACAGGAAGGCGTGGACAATGTCCGCTTTGATGCTGCTGAGAGGTTTATCCTTCAGCACGAGGAATATTTGTTCTTCTTTGTCCAAGGAGATGAAGTTCCCGAACCAAGAGCGTTTGGCCAGCCTGAGTGGGAACAGATAGGTTGGAGGTGGGTTGGGAGGAGGCTAACGGAATCGCCCCTTCCATCCACTCTCTTCCCTTCCCTGTCAGACTCACTCTGGAGAGGACTCTGGCGTCAAACTGGACATCTCCTCGGCAGTGGGGACTGGGGAAGACAGAGCAAGGTCAGCACGTGTCCATCACCTGGTGCCCAGCACACAGGCCAGCAGGGACCTCCACCCAGGGATTCCAGACCCCGGAGTCGGTCCACTTCCCAGCAGTTAAACCCCAAAAGGCATGTGCGCTGCGTGACGTTCTCCCCAGGGATGTGGCCCCTCCCTGGTTGGGCCACGCCTCCTGGGGGTGGAGCTTGTTCGCCATGAGCCAATGGGAAGGTGAGCCACGGCACTGAAGGGGAATGGCCTTCTGACGAGCTCCTCCTCCAGAGTTGGAGGCCCGACCTCGCCTCTCCCCAGCACCTTAACCTCTGCTCCCAACAGCATCTTCTCATAGGTCGTGGGAGTCCAGGCCCCCAGCCTGGTCCTTCCTGGGGACCCAGATGTTGGACCCCAGCCCCCACCCCACATTAGGACTCAGGAGTACACGTCCCACACCCTTCACGCTCCAAGGACCCCCATACCCTGCATCTTGCGCCGGTGAAAGCGGGGGGAGCCCAGGAAACTGTTGCGGATGGAGTTGAGACGACTCCTCCAGGCGGCTCCCCCGACTCCGCCGCCAGGGCTGGGGGGCGGCGTTGTCCCTGGGGTCCCAGTGGGGCTGGCCCGGGGCGTGTGCAGGGGCGAGTGCAAAGGGGTCCCCCCGGAGGAGCGCGGGGGGCCTGGGGGGCCGGGCAGGGGTGTGGAGCGGGCACTCGGGGGCGGGGGCTGCTCCCCGGCACCCCCACCCCTGGGGCCCCGAGAAGGCAGCGTCTGCGTTTTAGAAGTCGGTGAGCCCCCACCCCGGGCCTCATCTCCAGTGGGCTCCGGCGAGAAGGAAAATACTGGACTCTGTAGAGCAGTGGAGTCGAGTGAGAGAGTGGACTCCGACTCCCAGGACATCCTAGGAGCCCCACAGGCGCGTGCGCGCGCACGCACACACACACACACATACACGGTGCACCCCAAAGACACCCTAGGAGCCCCACAGGCGCATGTGCGCACGCGCGCACACACACACACACACACACACACACACACACACACACACACACACACGGTGCACCCCAAAGCAGGATGGAACTTGCAGTCCAATAATTTCCCCAACACCCCCACCCCACCCCCACTGCTGAGTTGGGGGGCAGGGACTTTTTCTATCATGCTCAGGGACTGTAAACCCAGCAGTGACAAGAACAGAGTAGGTGCTCAGCTAACTTTAGCTAAATGAACAAATGGGACCCTTCAAGCGCACTGAAAACCCAATATGGGAGATGACGTGGGAAATGGGCGGTCTGGACTAAGATGCCAAAGAGGCCTTGGGTCTTTGGCTCTTTGGGGACAAGGAGGCAATGTCCCAGGACTTCATGGGAATTATAATTTCTGCTGCTTCAGCTTTGCTCCACAGGGTCTTCATTCCCTTACCCCCCTTAACCCATCTGGGACCTGGCCTTACCCTTGGGCTGCTCAGAGGACTGGACGACAGACCAGTGGAGGCTCCACTGACACTGCGGGATCTGTTTCCAGAAAAGATTAAGGGGAAAAAAATCAGGTGGGAGGGTTTCAGAAGGCTCGGATGTCTTCTCCCTTCCACACTCCTTCAAGATGAGGAAATGAGGCCCAGAGAGGGAAGGAGACTTGTCCCAGTCACGCAGCACCTCTGAGGAGGCCACAGCGTTGGAGCCCTGAACTCTCTCTCCACCCAGGGCTGTGCATTCCAGTGGAGGGGCAGGGGCTCCCACCTCTGGCTGTGCTGGGCCATCTCCAGGGCCCGTCGAGTGGGCACTGGGGAGCCACCACCCCCAGCATCTGTGATGCTCAGGACCTCCATGGACTCGCGCTGTGGCCGCCGCTTCCCGTGACGGCTCAGCATGGGGGAATCCACACGCTTCCGAGGTGGGTCTGCGGGCCGAGAGTATCATCCTGATCAGAGGGTGCACTGGTGCAGCTGGGCATGACACTCATACAGACGCGGACACTGAGGCTCAGAGTGAAGAGGGGCTTTGACAAGGGTCTCGGGGCAAGTCAGGGAGTCTACAGGTAGAAGCTCAAGGCCTGCAGCCCCTCCGTCCCTCCCTGGGGAATCTGGGGTCTGGACTCCCCGGCCTGCCCTTCTCACCAACATCATTCCGGGGAGGCAGGTCCTGATCCTCACAGCTGGGGTACCGCTCCTTCCGATCCAAAAGCAGGTAGTATATCATCTTCTCTTGGTTCTCCCTGAGTGGGGTGGGGGCAGGAGAGCACTGGGGTCAGAGGTCAGGTCCCAGGGTTGGTCTCATTCCCTCCTTGTGTCTGCGGCTCTGTGGGGCTCAGTGCACTCAGGCTCTCTGCCGATGGCTGCACTTTCCTAGGTATCAGTAGGGTTGGCCCCTTGGTCTCAGTATACAGCTCAGCCTCATTTTACTGAATGATGTAATAGTGACGCTGATGTGGCTCAGACGGTAAAGTCTGCCAGCACTGCAGGACACCCAGCTTCAACACCTGGGTGGGAAGGTCCCCTGGAGAACAGCACCCCACCCCAGCATTCCTGCCTGGAGAATCCCGTGGACAGAGGGGCCTGGCGGGCTACAGTCCATGCGGTGGCAACGGGTCGGACACCACTGAACAACTAACACTTTGACTTCAGCCTCTGAGCACGTACTGTGCCTAAGCACCATGTCAGGTGCTGAGTCGTCCTCAGCAGCTATTCATACCTTTCAGCATCCCTTCTTCTCCCCACTGGTCTCTTGAAGAGCTTTCCAGTTTGTTGTGATCCATACAAAGGCTTTAGTGTAGTCAGTAAAGCAGAAGTAGATGTTTTTCTGGAACTCTCTTGCTTTTTCTTTCTTTTTTTTCTTTTCATTTTATTTATTTATTTATTTTTTTTCCAGTGGGTTTTATCATTCATTGATATGAATCAGTCATAGAGATACACGTATTCCCCATCCCGATCCCCCCTCCCACATCCCTCTCCACCCGACTCCTCTGGTCTTCCCAGTGTACCAGGCCCGAGCACTTGACTCATGCATCCCACCTGGACTGGTGATCTGTTTCACCATAGATAATATACATGCTGTTCTTTCGAAATATCCCACCCTCACCTTCTCCCACAGAGTTCAAAAGTCTGTTCTGTACTTCTTGCTTTTTCAATGATCCAACAGATGTTGGCAATTTCTGATTCCTCTGCCTTTTCTAAATCCAGCTTAAACATCTGGACGTTCATGGTTCATGTACTGTTGAAGCCTGGCTTGGAGGATTTTGAGCATTGTTTTGCTAGTGTGTGGGATGAGTGCAATTGTGCAGTAGTTTGAGCACTCTTTGCCATTGCCTGTCTTTGGGATTGGAATGAAAATGACTTTTTCCAGTCCTGTGGCCACTGCTGAGTTTTCCAAATTTGCTGGCATTAAGTGCAACACTATCACAGTATCTTTTAGGATTTGAAATGGCTCAACTGGAATTCCATCACCTCCACTAGCCTTGTTCGTAGTGATGCTTTCTAAGGCCCACTTGACTTTGCATTCCAGAATGTCTGGTTCTAGGTGAGTGATCACACCATCATGATTATCTGGGTCATGAAGATCTTTTTTGTATAGTTCTTCTGTGTATTCTTGCCACCTCTTCTTAATATCTTCTGCTTCTGTTAGGTCCATACCATTTCTGTCCTTTATTGAGCCCATCTTTGCGTGAAATGTTCCCTTGGTATCTCTAATTTTTTTTGAAGAGATCTCTAGTCTTTCCCATTCTATTGTTTTCGTCTGTTTCTTTGCCCTGATCACTGAGGAAGGTTTTCTTATCTCTCTTGCTATTCTTTGGAACTCTCCATTCGAATGGATATATCTTTCCTTTTCTCCTTTGCTTTTTGCATCTTTTCTTTTCTCAGCTATTTGTAAGGCCTCCTCAGACTATCATTTTGCCTTTTTGCATTTCTTTTTCTTGAGGATGGTCTTCGTCACTGCCTCCTGTACAGTGTCACGAACCTCCGTCCATAGTTCTTCAGGCACTCTGTCTATCAGATCTAATCCCTTGAATCTATTTGTCACTTCCACTGCATAATCGCAAGGGATTTGATTTAGGTCATACCTGAATGGTCTAATGGCTTTCCCTACTTTCTTCAGTTTAAGTCTGAATATTCATGGTTAATTTCCTTTAGGATGGGCTAGTTTGATCTCCTTGCTGTCCAAGATACTCTCAAGCGTCTTCTTCAGCCCCACAGTTTGAAAGCATCAATTTTTTTTTTTTTTTTTCTCAGCCTTCTTTAGGGTCTAACTCTCACATCTTTACATGACTACTGGAAAAACCATAGCTTTGATCATGGACCTTTGTCAGCGAAGTGATGTCTCTACTTTTCAATATGCTGTCTAGGTCTGTCATAGTTTTCCTTCCAAGGAGCAAAATGCATATAATAATTGAATAAAATATAAGCAGTACATATGCTAATTTATATACATATTCCTATATCTGTATATAGATATGCATACCTGTGCATATGCACATATGCACATACATATCTATCTGTAAAATCATCCTCATCAGGCTCAAAATTCTGCAAGGGATTCACACCATGGTGGCCAGCCCCCAAGATGACCTTCACTCCACACACACCCCCACCATGCCCTTCCACAATGAACAGGGCTGAGCTGTGTAACCAACAGGATTTTGCAGAAATGACTGCAAGTCCATGGCTAGGATATCAGAGACACCATCCTCTGTGGGATCACTCAGTCCTCTAGAGGAACTCAGCACTGCGGCAAAAGGTCATTGCAGCCACCTCATGGCGAAATCTACGAGGTAGGGAGGCCTCATGCCGGCAGCTAGAGAGGGACTGAATCTTCCTCCGATAGTCTGACAGTCATGTGAATAAACCACCCCATAAACAGCCCTCCCATCTGAACTGAGTTTTCAGAGGATGATGTCCCATCCACAGCTTGACAGCCACCTCAAGGGAAATACCAAGACAGAACCACACATCTAAACCATTCCTGACCCAGAGAAACCACGGAAGATAAGTATTTACTGTCCTTCTAAGCCACAGGCAATGGATACACACCTAGATCAAAATCCAATGTCATTACAATGGCCTCTTTTCTTCCTCTGGTCTTATCGCTGACTATTTTTTCTGATGCTGAAGCTGAAACTCCAATACTTTGGCCACCTGATGGGAAGAACTGACTCATTGGAAAAGACCCTGATGCTGGGAAAGATTGAAGGTGGGAGGAGAAGGAGATGACAGAGGATGAGATGGTTGGATGGTATCACTGACTCAATGGACATTAGTTTGAGTAAACTCTGGGAGTTGGTGATGGACAGGGAGGCCTGGCGTGCTGCAGTCCATGGGGTCGCAAGGAGTCGGACACGACTGAGCACCTGAACTGAACTGAATTGATTCTTCCCATTGCTCACTCTGTTACAGTCCCATTGGCTTCCTACAGTTCAGTCCAGTTCAGTTCGGTCGCTCAGTCATGTCCGACTCTTTGTGACCCCGTGAATCGCAGCATGCCAGGCCTCCCTGTCCATCACCAACTCCCGGAGTCTTTTTAAACTCATGCCCACCGAGTCGGTGATGCCATCCAGCCATCTCATCCTCTGTCGCCCCTTCTCCTCCTGCCCCCAGTCCCTCCCAGCATCAGGGTCTTTTCCAATGAGTCAACTCTTTGCATGAGGCAGCCAAAGTACTGGAGTTTCAGCTTCAGCATCAGTCCTTCCAGTGAACACCCAGGACTGATCTCCTTTAGGATGGACTGGTTGGATCTCCTTGCTGTCCCAGGGACTCTCAAGAGTCTTCTCCAACATCACAGTTCAAAAGCATCAATTTTTTGGCGCTCAGTTTTCTTCGCAGTCCAACTCTCACATCCATACATGACCACTGGAAAAACTGTAGCCTTGACCAGACTACCAAAACCCCCAAACCTCCACAGGTCTATCCCTGCCATTCTCTCTGCCCACCGATATCCACAGGGTTCACTCTCTCACATGCTCCGTGTCTTTGCTGCAATGTCCCTTCTTCAGGGACGCCTTCCCTGGCAGTCCAGGCTGGAAATGCCCACCCACCTCAGCCATGCCCTCACTTGGCTCTGTTTTTTCATGCTGTCAGGTTTGTGGGGTTTGTTACAACATTCGCAGGAAGCTAATACAGATGGTTGATTAAGTGGACTGGATCAATGGGAAAGTGGGTGATTGGAGGGATGGGTGGATTGTAGGACAAATGGGAAGAGGGAATCGATAGAATGGATTAAAGAATGAAGGACCTTATGGGTGGATGAATGGATAGTTGAATGCATGGAGCTTTGGTCAGCTGGAAGAGTGTCTAAAGAAATGATGGTTGGGTAGATAGGCAAGTGGATGGTTGAGTGGATAAATAGCTAGTTGGATGAATGCATGAAGGCAAGAATATATACACAGATGAAAAGGTGGGTTGGGCGGGAGTTTGGATGGATAGACGTGTGGATGGGTATTCAAGCAGGAAACATGACACACTGGGAGAGAATCAGATTTATTATTTTATTTTAAAGATTTATTTATTTATTGACTGTGGTTTTTCTTGCAGCTCAGTTGTGGCAGTCAGGGTCTACTCTTCATTGCTTCACATTGCAGTGGCTTCTCCTGTTGCAAAACACAGGCGCCAGGGGCTTTAGTAGCTGCATCATAGAGGCTCAATATTTGTGGCACATGGGCTTAGCTGTCTGCCCCCTCCTGCCCCCACCCTTGCCCAGTATGTGGGCTCTTCCCAGACCAGGGATTAAACTGGTGTCCCCTTCATTGCAAGGCAGATTCTAAACCACTGGACCACGGAGAAAGCCTTCTTATTTTATTTTTTAAATTGAAGTCTAGTTGAATCACGATGTTGTGTTAGCTTCAGGTGTACAACAAAGTGATTCAGTTATTAATATATATAATATATATAATTCAATATAACTATAAATAAACATAAACATAAAATATAATTATATTTATTCCTTTTTGGGCATTGGTTCCTTCTTTTTCATGGCCTAGTAATATTCCATTGCACAAACATACTGCTCTTTATCCTTTCGTCTATCAGTGGACACGCTGATTGCCTCCACGTCTTGGATGTTGTAAACAGTGCTATGAAGAACACTGGGATGCATGTATCTTTTCAAATTATACTTTTCTCTGGATATATACCTAGGAGTGGAATTGCAGGATTATATGGTAGCTCTGTTTTTATTTTTTTAAGGAACCTCCCTGCTGTTCTCTGCAGTGGCTGTAGCAGTTTACATTCTCTCCCAACAGCGTAGGAGGAAGAATCAGATTTTAGAGCCAGACAGAGTTGGGCTCTGACCCCAGCTCCCCATGGTGATATTGTACAAGCCTGGAAGCCAAGGTGGATCTCCATTCAAGAAAGAACTTACTTAACTGTGAGAAGTGTATTTGGCCAAATGCCCCCAGCTACAGTATGTGTAACTGGTTTGTTTTGTTTTGTTTTAATCAAGTTTCTTTCCAGGCAGCCCCCAAGCAATGAGTAAGCCTTAGGGTGGGGGCCGTGCTAGGGCCTGACCACTTCCATCCAATGTGGGACTCATCTAATAGCAATCTCTCTTGTTTTTCCTTTTTTTCCTTCTTCCCTTCCCCCCCTTCTCCCCCTCCCTCTGAAAGTGAAGTGTTAGTCGTTCAGTCCTATCTGACTGCCGCCAGGCTCCTCTGTCCATGGCATTCTCCAGGCAAGAACACTGGAGTGGGTTGCCATTTCCTTCTCCAGGGAATCGTCCCAACCCAGGGATTGAACCTGCCTCACTTATGTCTCCTACATTGGCAGGCGGGTTCTTTACCACGAGCGCCACCTGAGCTGAGGCCCCCGCCCTCTACTCCTCCCTGTCTCTTTCTTGATCTCTCTTTCTCCCTTCCTTTTTTTTTTTTTTTTTAACTTTGAATTGAGATAAAATTCAGGCAACACAGGACTTCCCTGGTGGTTCAGTGGTTGGGACTCAGCTTCCACTGCAGGGGTCACTGGTTCTGCCCCTGGTGGGGAAACAAATCCCACATGCACGCTGTGTGGCCAAAAAGAAAATGAAAAGAGAAACAATTCACAGAACACAAAATCATTCCTTTTAAGTATTTTAAGTAGCATTTAGTATCAGACTTGTCTCGAGATCATGTCTATCAAGTTCCAAACATTTTCACCACCCTGAGAGGTAGTGATTAAGCAATCACTCCCCACCCATCCGGCAACCGCTAATCTGCTTTCTGTTCCCATGGATTAGTCCACAGTGAATCTTTGCACTGCCTCTCCCCTCGGGCTGAGGGATCTTGCAGGTGCATGGTCTCAGGCTCTTCCTAGCTATACTATCTTCCTGCCTTTCCTTTCACAGGTGGCAGAATGACTTCCTGCCTCCTCCTGTTCTTCCTCATCTTTATCTTTCACTTGTTCAGTGGCTCAGTCGTGTCTGACTCTTTGCGACCCCATGGACTGCAGCACGCCAGGCCTCCCTGTCCATCACCAACTCCTGGAGCTTGTTCAATCTCATGTCCATCAAATCGGTGATACCATCCAGCCATCTCATCCTCTGTCACCCCCTTCTCCTGCCTTCAATCTTTCCCAGCATCAGGGCCTTTTCCAATGAGCCAGCTCTTTACATCAGGTGGCCAAAGTATGGGAGCTTTAGCTTCAGCATCAGTGCTTCCAGTGAATATTCAGGGTTGATTTCCTTCAGGATGGACTGGTTGGATCTCCTTGCCGTCCAAGGGACTCCCAAGAGTCTTCTCCAGCACCACGGTTCAGAAACACTGATGTCATCTCAAAAAAATCCCTTGCATTGCTAACGCCGCAGCATCTGCTTCCTGGAATAGCCAGCCACGCCGCTAGCCTCTTGCTCTGAGCTCCAGCTCCCCCCCGCTACAGAGCAGCCCAACCTCTCAGCGGTGCAGGAGGCTGAGTGGGGGTTCTGAACACCTCCTGGAGGAGCCGTCAACCTGAAGACTGAACCATGTGCTGCTTTCGCTATGTGCCAGGACCGCTCAAGTCCCTCCGTGACCTCACTCCTTATATATAAACATGTCCTCTGTGTGTGTGTGTGTGTGTGTACGTGCGCCCATGCTCAGTCACTTCAGTCGTTGCATCCGACTCTTTGCGACCCTATGGACTGTGGCCCGCCAGGCTCCTCTGTCCATGGGGATTCTCCAGGCAAGAGTACTGGAGTGGATTGCCATTTCCTCCTCCAGGGGATCTTCCCGACCCAAGGATGAAACCCACGTCTCCTGCATTGCACGCAGATTCTTTACTGTTGCGCCACCAAAGAAGCCCGTATGTGTGTGTGTGTGCACGCGTATATTATGTATTTATTTAATTTTGGCTGCTCTGGGTCTCCACTGCTGTGCGGGCTTCTTGTCTAGCTGTGGCATGGGGGGGTGGGGAACTCACTTTTGCGGAGCACAGGCTCTAGGCGTGAAGGCTTCAGCAGTTGTGACTCCTGGGCTCTAGAGCACCGGCTCAGGAGTCGCGGCTCACCGGCTTTGCTGCTCTGCGGCCTGTGGGATCTTCCCGGACCAGGGATGGAGCCCGCATCTCCTGCAATGGTAGGCGGATTCTTTACCACCGAGCCACCAGGGAAGCCGGGTGGACTCGCTCCTGAACCCCATGACGGAGGCACCATTATGACCCTCGCTTTTACAGATGAGAAGACAAAGGCCTGAAGGCCTCCATCCCCGAAGTGGGCGGTTTCCCTTTTCTGGAGAAAATGATCCGACCACCGAGCGGAAGGGAAAGATTCCTGAAAGCGAAAGTGTAGTGTGGTCTCACCCAGAGGAAGACCTCTGGGGCCTCCTCCCCTCAGCTGAACCAGGGTAGCAGAAAGATCCAGAAGATTCCAGGCCCCCAGCCTGCATGTGGACATGGGCCAAGCCTGGTGCCCACATTGAAAGCAGCCCCCAGAGCTGCCTTTCCCTGCCCCTGGGTCCTCGCAGGGGTGTCCCGAGGCTGCTTCAGGCG
Organism: Muntiacus reevesi; assembly: GCF_963930625.1. NCBI lineage: Eukaryota > Metazoa > Chordata > Mammalia > Artiodactyla > Cervidae > Muntiacus > Muntiacus reevesi. The sequence goes on from NC_089250.1 coordinate 276,994,479, forward strand.
CTGCAGGGGACACCCGTCAGCCTAGCCTCTGTGCCAATGTGGGCGTGTGGGTACCAAGGCCCAGACCATGGGAAGTGTCGAGCGGGGGTTTGTGTTTTGCCTAGGATCACCTGGAGGTCGGCATCTTTATTTCCTTTTGATAGAGACACGCGAGGGACTCCCCTCGTGGTCCAGAGGCTGAGACGCCACACTTCGAATGCCGAGCTGGCATGGATTCCATCCCTGGTCAGGGAACTAAATCCCACACGCCACCACCAAGACTTGTCAGGCCCCCACTAAAGACCCCACATGCTGCAACTAAGACTGGTACAGCCAAATAAGTGAATAAATACTTAAAAAAGAAATTAAGCCATAAGCTAGGATACAGAGAAGTTGGTAACCTAAGATGCATTTAAAAAAAGAAAGAAAGAAAGAAAGAGGAGCAGGAATGAGACAGGCACTAGCAGAGACGGGGCAAGGTGCGTGTGGGGGGTCGCTGCTCCCGGCGGGGGTGAGCCCCGGGTAGTGTCCAGCACCCCCACCCCGCCGCCCTCCCTGGGTCCATCCTGATCTCCAGGACGGGTGGCTGTGGTACCTTCCACGGCGAAAGGGACTTTGCAGATGAGGTTAAATTAAGGGTCTTGAGATGGGGAGGTTGTTCTGGATTTTTAGGGTGAGCCCAACATAACCACAGAGGGAGGTAGGCACCGCGAGCCAAGGAATGTGGGCACCACCAGAAGCTGGGAAAGACGAGGAAACGGGTCCTCCAGAAGGAACGCAGCCCTGCCCGCCCCTTGATTTCAGCCTACGGGGACAAAGACTCGTTCCCGACTTCTGACCTCTAGAGCCAGAAGCTAACAAATCTGTGTTGCCTTAAGCCACTGTGCTTGTGGTTTACTGGTACAACCATTGCAGTGCTCTCTACGGGCACCCGGCTCTTAACTGGCAGAGGTGGCATTCGAAAGCAATCTCACGGAGCTGCTTGCGGAGTTGAACGTTCTGGATCTTCTGGGGTATAGCTTAGAGGTGTGAAGCGTGGAATTATTCCAGGTGCTTCATCCTCAAGATCGCTGGGCTGTGTGCATGTGTGTGTGTGTGTGTGTGTGTGTGTGTGTGTGTGTGTGTGTGTGATGTAGAAGTGAGTCAAGAAACCAGGAATTCTACTTTCATGAGGATTAGGGGATCTGGTGAATAACTCCAGCACTGACAACTCAGGCTGTCGTGAGAGTTAGTGAGTTGACCCCCGTGGAGCACGGGAGCAGCAGGGGAGCCCAGTTAACACAGGGCAGGGCCTGACACATAAGATGAGTTAACACGTATTACGTCTCTTTCATGGCTACACACCACCAGTGTCAGCTCCTCTCTCTTCCCTGCTCAGGAACCTTCCTTGGCTCCCCAGTACTCTCAGGATAACACCCAAGCCCTTAATGATGACTAACAACTTAGGGTCCTGGCTCATTTCTCCTAGTGGGTCCCACACTCTGGAGCCCAGCAGACTGCCCCCTAAGGAATGTCGCTCTCCACCTGACTCTAGAAGCATGGAGGGGTTAGCCACCAGAGTCACTAACCTTTAACCCACCTTTAACTGGAGTCGCTAACCTTTAACCCACCTTTAACTGGAGTCACTAACCTTTAACACCCTTGGATGAGGCGCTCTGCACTCTGAGAAAACTGGAAGAACAGGCCTTCAGATATTTTCAGGAAAAAATGTTACCAGCCCAAATTCTTGCACCTTCTTCTGCTTCGAAAAGCACTGAAGTCATTAACTAAGGTATCCGTGCCTTGTGACTAGCACCAACCTTCTAAGGAGATATCTGTTGGGCTGCCCAAATCCCTTTTGCAAAATTACTGATATGCTGGTATCAGATCCTGAGAACTCCCTGAGAGGCGGTCTCACGGGCCACAGGACTCAGCATGACCCCAGATACAATGGAAACTCGCAGGTTAGCCATTTCTATTTTGGTCAAAAGACAAAAGCCCTCAACCCTCAGGGGCCAGGTTTCAGGAACCACCTGGGCCCTGCTGAGAAAGCCTTCCTGTAGCTCGCCTGCCTCCTCTCAGCACGGCTTGTGAGATTGTCCTAAACCTCCCCACAGCCAGACAGGCACTGGCCACCATTGCTGGTTACCCACTTCCCCTTCTGGGCCCACCCTGCCCTGCTCTGCACTACTGTAACATCTCGAGTTCTGCCTTTTTTTTTTTTTTTTTTTTACTGCACCCTGCACCCTGTGGGATCTTAGCTCCCTGACCAGGGCTCCAACCCGTGCCCCCAGCAGTGGAAGCGCAGAGTCCTCACCACTGGATCACCAGGGAAGACCCGAGAAATCTCGTTCTTCATTGGTCACTGGGCCTCCGCCTTCAAGGAATACCCGTGATCCCTGTCTGTCTGTTTCTCTGCTCTCTCGTCTTTGCTCTCAAGGAATCTGAGAGCTGAAAACCCTCCTGAAGTGCAAGGGACGAGAGAAGCGGGCTTCAGAAGTCCCCGTGATGGGGGGCGTTGATGAAATATTCTTTAGCCACGGAAAGGCACGAAGCATTGACCTGTGCTACAACATGCTGTCATGCTAAATCACTTTAGTCGTGTCCGACTCTCTGTGACCCCATGGACGGTAGCCCGGCAGGCTCCTCTGTCCGTGGGATTATCCAGGCAAGAACCCTGGTCTTCCCCACGCAGGGATCGAACCCATGTTTCTGAGGTCTCCTGCACTGGCAGGCGGGTTCTTTACCCACCTGGGAACATGGATGAACCTCAGAAACATCACGCACAGTGAGAGAAGAGAGACACGAAAAGGCACACACCATTTATATGAAATGTCCAGACGTGCCAAATCTATAGAGACAGGAAGCAGTTTGGATGTGGCCAGGGGGTTGAGGGCTGGGGAGGAGGGAATTGGGGGTGTCAGCTTAACTGGTAAGGGGCTTCCTCCTGGGGTAGTGAAGAAGTTCCAGAATGAGGTAGCGGTACTGGTTTCAAAACACTGTGAATGAGCTAAATGTCCCTGAAATGTAGAATTTAAAGGGTTAGGGAATTCCCTGGCCCTCCAGCGGGTAGGAGCGAGTGCTCTCACTGCCGCGGGCCCCAGGTTCCATCCCTGGTCGGGGAACCAAGATCCCACAAGACAGGACTTTTGCAATCAAAGTCAAATAAAGTACATTTTACATAAAGCACAATAAAATAAAGCGAAATGGTTAATCTTATGTGAATTTTATTTCAATTATAAAAATATCAAAAGAGGTGGGAGCTGAGGGAGCGGGTGGCTGGCACTTCTGGGGCCTGGACCCTCGGGTCCTGGGGACGCAGGAGGGGGGCCGGGGCCCAGGCGCCTGAGTGGTGAGAAGGGAGGAAGCCAGGAAGCCGAGAGCTGTTCTGTGGGAGAGAAAAGAAAATGGTCAGAGGAAGCAGTGGTTTTTGGAGAGGGAGGGTCTCCTGACGGGGACGTTCTCCGAAGGATCACCCTCCCCACTCACTCCCTGGCTGTGGGGAACGGGAGGCCAGTGTGGGCAGGATCCCGGCACCAGGTCCGGGCCTGCCCCCGCCGGGTCCACACAGAAACGGCACCCGGCAGAGCGGGCACCCGCAGACCTGGGTTCTCGGCCCCAAGGAGGGAACAGCGGGGACGCTAGACCGCAGGGGCTGGAAACAATGGCGCGTGCTCTGGAAGAGGCTGGAGGTCCGGACTTCTGGGCCCCCCAGGGAGGAAGGATGGACAGAGCCGGAGGCTCAGATTTCTGGTTCTTGGGGAGGACTCCCCGTGTGGGAGCCTGAACGCTGAAGCTAGAGAGCTGGAGGAAGGGAGCTGGAGGGCCCTGGAAGCTAAGCCACGGTCCGAACTGAGACCGAAAGCGCAGTTAGTTTGAGGGTGAAGTCCCGGGACAGCGGAGGTCACCCTCTTGATCTGACAGTGTTCTGCTGGCGTTCGATCATGGACTTTGGCTCTGCTGGGGAGCGGACAGTCCCGCCCCCACCGCTCAGCCTTCTTCCCCAAACTCTCACGCGGCCCCAGGACCGAGAGAGCCTGAGAGAGCCTGGACCGGTGAGCATCTGGCAGAGGGGTGCGGGGGGAGGTGGGGGCGGGCGGGCAGAGGTTGGCACTGGGGGAGGGGCTGGAGAGACTTGGGAGCTGGGTGGGGGCAGGACAGCCAAGAGACACTGGGACATCAGGATAAAGGACTGCAAAAAAAAAAGCGAAAGTGCCCCAAGCAGAGAGCTGGAGCTATCATCCTGAACACTTGGCCACTATTTATGCCTGGGAGCCAAACAGGGCCTCAAAGACGGTCCCAGAATACGACACACCTGAACCCTCAGGGCCGGTTCCTCACCTGGGACAGAGACGCAGAGGCAGCGCTGACCTCAGTCCCTTCCCCTCTCCTCCCCTGCAGACCCCGGCATGTGGGGATACTTGTCTCTGCTGCCCGTCTGCCTGGCCTTCGGGGCTATTGCTGGCATCTGGACCGTGTGAGTTAGTGTCTGTGTTCTTCCATTTATTTACTTATGTTAGGCTGTGCTGGGTCTTCGCTGCTGTCCGCAGGCTTTCTCTAGCTGTGGTCAGCCGGGCGACTCTTCTTTGTGGTGGCTGCTCTGACTGCAGAGCGCCGGCTCTAGGCGCTTGGGCTTCAGTGGCTGCAGCAGGCTCAGGAGTCGTGGCGCACACGCGGGTTTTGTCCCCGGCAGCCTGTGGGATCTGCTGGGACCAGAGATGGAACCTGCGTCCCCTGCATGGACAGGCAGATTCCCGCCCACTGTACCACCAGGGAATGGACCGCGTGAGTGTTAGAGGCAGGAGACATGCCTGCGTCTGAGCCAAGAAGGGCTGGGGGCCAGGACCCCAGGTCTGAGGGAGGAGGGGCCGAGGGCCTGGACCCCCGGGTCTGGACCAGGGTCTGGAGGAGGGGCTGGGGGTCTGGAACCCCGGGTCTGGACCAGGGTCTGGAGGAAGGGCTGGGGGCCTGGACCCCCGGGTCTGGACCAGGGTCTGGAGGAGGGGCCGAGGGCCTGGACCCCCGGGGCTGGACCAGGGTCTGGAGGACGGGCCGAGGGCCTGGAACCCCGGGTCTGGACCAGGCTCTGGAGGATGGGCTCAGGGCCTGGAGGAAGGGCTGGAGGAGGGGCTGGGGGCCTGGGGGAAGGGCTGGAGGAGGGGCTGGGGGTCTGGACTCCTGGGTCTGAGGGGGATGGGCCGGGGGTCTGGACTCCTGGGTCTGAGGGGGTTGGGCTGGGGGTCTGGACTCATGTCTGAAGGAGGAGGGGTTGGGGATCTGGACCCCTGGGTCTGGAGGAGGGGCTGGGGGTCTGGACCCCCGGGTTGGAGGTGCTGGGGGTCTGCACCCCTAAGTCTGAGGGAGCGGGGACTGGGGGCCTGGACCCCCGGGTCTGAGGCAGGAGGGTCTGGGGTTCGGTCTGGACTCCCGGGTCTGAGGGAGGTGGGCTGGGGGTCTGGACTCACGTCTGAGGGAGGAGGGGCCGGGGGCCTGGACCCCCGAGTCTGGAGGAGGGGCTGGAGATCTGACCCCAGGATCTGAGGCAGGAGGGTCTGGGGTTCGGTCTGGACCCCCGGGTCTGAGGGAGGTGGGCTGGGGGTCTGGACTCATGTCTGAGGGAGGAGGGGCCGGGGGCCTGGAGGAAGGGCTGGAGGAGGGGCTGGGGGTCTGGACCCCCGGGTTGGAGGTGCTGGGGGTCTGCACCCCTGAGTCTGACGGAGCGGGGACTGGGGGCCTGGACCCCCGAGTCTGAGGCAGGAGGGTCTGGGGTTCGGTCTGGACCCCCGGGTCTGGAGGAGGGGCTGGCACTGGTCTCCTGGGCCTGAGAGAGAGGGAGCGAGGAGCCCGGGTTTGTGCTGGAAAAAGAAGGAAAAGGGTCGTGGCAAGTCCTCCTTTCACCTTGGCGTCCCGCCCCCAGGTTCTCGCTGGCTGTGGTTAACAAGGCCGTGAACCTCACCGAAGGCTTCCCGTACATCAGGTAGTCGCGGCGCCGGCGGGGAGGCCGGGGTCGGGAGGGAGCAAGGAGGTGAGCCTTTCTCTTCCCCCAGTGTGTGTGGAAACGCGCCTCCCCAGAGCTGCATCTTCAGCCAGGTGCTCAACTTCGGAGCCGCTTTGGGTAAACGCGCTGCGCATGCCTTCATGAGGTGCTAGCCCCGCCCAGCCAGGACCGTCGGGGTCCCTGCCTCCTCCGCCCCACCAGATCCTGGAGTTGGGCTCCCCCCCCCGGACCCACGCCCTACCCCCAAGTCTGGGGCTCCCGTCTCCCACCCACTTCCCTCTCCTCCCAGCCGCCTGGATCTGCATTCTGCGTTACTACCAGCTTCGGGACTGGGGCGTCCGAAAGTGGCCTAACCAGGTGATCCTGTGGACGGGGCTGCTCTGTGCCTTGGGCACCTCCGTAGTGGGCAATTTCCAGGTGAGACGGGGTAGGCCAGCCCGCCGGAGTGTGGGACTACAACTCCCAGCATCCTCCGGGGCGCAGAGTCCTCATCGAGAAGGGCTGCTCCCCGCACGGCCTCCTGGGACTTGTATTTCTCTGTGGCTCTTGGGCCGTGGATGCAGTGATGAGTTCCGCTCTCTGAGTAGAGATCGCGCAGGAGGCTCTTTGTAATCATTCCGTGGACCCCTAGGAGTCTGGGGTAATTCACTGCCGCACCGCTCCGTCTAATGATGAAATATCTCGGCTTTCTATTTTTTTTTTTTTTTTTTTTTTGGCCGCCACCGCTCGGCTTAGCGGAGGATACTAGTTCCCAGGCCAATAGAACCCAGACCCTTGGGGGTGACAGCGCGGAGTCCTGACCGCTGGACCGGCCTGTGGATGGGTGCTCACTCTGCGGGAGGCACTAGCTTTACATCGTGCTGGGTTATTTTAACCCATCTCCGCAAGAACTCCCGGGAGGTTCTTTTTGGGCAAATGCCGCAGATATTTCTCTGTTACCAGGTTCTTGGTGGTCAGAGATGAACCCAGATTCCTTGATTCTTAGAGCCCACATTCTTAACCACGAAGCTCAGTAGGTATTGGTAGAATAAGTAAATGGATGAGTGATAGGAGAAATCTTTCTGATTTATCTTTTTATTTTTCTATTGTGATTACCTCTGACGCCAAACTTCTCCTACCAAAGGGCCAGGGGAGCTTCACAGTGTTTAGACAAGAGGCTGCCTACAACTTGGTAAAAATTCCACATCATATTTGCATAGGAACTCACTCACTCACTGATGTATTCCCGTGTTCCTTAAGCTTTCTTTTTCTGTAATCATGATTGCCCTCCACTCAGAAGCTTTTGTTTTTTTCTGTTTTGGCTACTCCACTTGGCATGCAGGATCTTAGTTCCCCACTAGGGACTGAACCTGTGTCCTCTGAGGTCCAAGCACTGAAAGAAGTGAAAGTGAAAGTGTTAGTTTCTGGGTCCTGTCAGACTCTGTGCGACCCCAGGGACTGTAGCCTACCAAGCTCCTCTGTCCGTGGGATTCTCCAGGCAAGAATACTGGAGTGGGTAGACGTTCCCCTCTCCAGGGGATCTTCCCCACCCAGGGATGAAACCCAGGTCTCCTGCATTGCAGGCAGATTCTTTACAGTCTAAGCCACCAGGGCAGCCCTGAAGTGCTGATTCCTAACCAATGAACCACCGGGGAATTCTCCAGGAGCCTCTTTTAGACATTTTCTCCTAATCATCCCTTCACCCATGAAATGCTGCTGCTGCTAAGTCGCTTTTGTAGTGTCCGACTCTGTGCGACCCCATAGACGGCAGCCCACCAGGCTCGCCCGTCCCTGGGACTCTCCAGGCAAGAACAGTGCGGTGGGTTACCCATGAAATATTTCATATTAAATATCTTAAGTATAATACAAATGATATCAGTAAGGCACAAACTATTGCAATATTTAAGTTGTTTTTTTTTTTCTTCAGCCTCCAGGAACTAATTTTTACCCCCTTCTTGCCTGGAGAATCCCAGGGACGGGGGAGCCTGGTGGGCTGCCGTCTATGGGGTCGCACAGAGTCAGACGCGACTGAAGCGACTTAGTAGCAGCAGCGGCAGTGGCAATAATCTGCTCTCTCCCACCAAGGCTGAGAATGAAGTATTTATTCTCCTAATATTTGCGAGGCTCTATTATGCCTCCCAGGTGGCACTGGAGGTAAAGAACTCACTTGCCAATGGAGGAGACACAAGAGATGGGGGCTTGGATCCCTGGGTTGGGAAGATCCCCTGGAGGAGGGCATGGCAACCCACTCCTGTATTCTTGCCTGAAGAATCCCATGGACAGAGGAGCCTGGTGAGTTACAGTTCATGGGACCGAAAAGAGTTACCCGGGACAGAAGCCACTTAGCATGCACCATGTGCCAGGCACTGTTTTAGAGATAGATGTGCCAGTAGGAACAGCAGTTTATTTTTATTATTATTTTTTTTTAAAGTGAGCTCTGTTAAAAGATAAGTGAAAAAGTAACTACCTTTGGAGAAGTGAAAGTGAAAAGTCGCTCAGTCGTGTCCCACTCTTTGTGACCCCATGGACTGTAGCCCACCACGCTCCTCCATCCATGGAATTTTCTAGGCAAGAGTCCTGGAGTGGGTTGCCATTTCCTTCTCTAGAAACACCAGCTTTAAATGGGGGCCCTCGTGGGTGGAGCGGACAATAATCAGCCAGTGCACCGAATCAACACGCCTGTCGCCGGGTATGGCAGGCAGATTCCCGGCACAGCCCGTGGTGGTGGGCCTGGCCCCTGGCTCTCCGCACGTCCGCCCCTCAACTCTGCACCCTCCTCCTTCCAGGAGAAGAATCAGCGGCCCACGCACTTGACAGGCGCCTTCCTGGCCTTCTTCGTGGGGATCATATACTTCTGGCTGCAGCTCTTCCTCTCCTGGCGCATGAAGACCCTGCCCCAGCCTGGGGCTCCCTGGATCGGGCCACTCCGCCTGGTGCTCTGCAGCGCCTGCTTCGTCCTCGAGGCGGCCAGTATCCTTCCCTGGAGTGGGGGTGGCTCTCCGATGGGGTGGGTCTGCTCTGCGCCGTCCTGGGTGCCCCTTCCTTCCTCAGCCTCGGTCTCCGTCCAGCGTTACAGAGGATTGTCAGTGAGTCCCGGGTTGGAATCCCACCACCTCAGTGTACTAGCTGGGGGTGGGGGATGGGGGGCCTCCTCTTCTTTCCTAACTTCCTGGTGCTTTGGGTTCCTCATCTATCAGATGAGGATGATGGCAAGGAATGTGAGGAATGAAGGAGCATGTGAGGTGCTTAGATGGGTGCCTGGCACAGAACAAGTGAACAGTCAATGTTGTGACTGTGCTCCGTCGTGTCTGACTCTCTGTGACTCCCATGGACTGTAGTTCACCAGACTCCTCTGTCCATGGGATTCTCCAGGCAAGAATACTGGAGTGGGTTGCCATGCCCTCCTCCGGGGGATCTTCCTGTCCCAGGGGTCGAACCTGCATCTCTTAGGTCTCCTGTATTTGCAGTCCAGGTCTTTACCACTAGCACCACCTGGGAAGCCACGCTAGCAGCTTGAAACGGTGGAGATGGCCGTGGTTTCTCCCCAGAAACTGACGTGTTTTACAAATCAGAGCTGGTTGTCACACGTTTACCAGCATGCCTCTGGGTGGAGCCTCGACTCCAACCCGCTTCTCGAGCCAAACCAGTCTCAGAGTCCCAGTTTCCGTTATGTGTGGAATGACCTTGCCTTTATCAGAACAGTGATTGCTACTGATTAGCAGAGCGCCCTGAGGGAGAGCGGGGTCAGCCCTGGGGCCGGCTGCCCCCTGTGGGGACAGGAGGGAAGGGGTGCCCGAGAGGTCATTGGCATCCAGAGGAGGCTAAGGGGATCCAGCGAGGCCCTGGGTGGGCTGCCCTCAGTAGATCCCTTCGGAGACTTGGATCCACTTTCCCAGCAAATTGGAGGTGGTGATCCGGTTTCCCAGAGCAGCGGATTGGATCCCATGAAACGGGCGGGAAGGGCTGCTCCTGAACTCAGCCTTCTGCAACTGCAGCTGCAGAACTAGCACAGGTCCTCCGTGGTGGCGGGCAAAACTGACCACGAGGTCCAGGCGGCTCCTCTAAAGCCCCGCCTGTGCTCATGATCCGTTTGGCTACAGGGTCCTCGTCCTGGGGGCCCCAAACATCCCTTGACTGTGGGGAGGCGGGGGAGATGGGACTGTAGGATGGTCAGCTGAGCGTGGTAAGGGCTGGATGGCCACGGAGGGCTGTGAGACATGCTATGCTTTGAGCTGGTCTTGCAGAACTGGCCTGTGTTGGGAGGTTGGTGCCGGGTGGGGGGGCTGCCTCTTCAAGTACATGGTTGCGGGGTGGGGGTGAGGGGGGAGGAAAGCTGCCCAGGGGAGGCGAAAAGGCTGCTGGCAGGGCCAGAGGTCAGGCTCTCCTGGGGAAAAGTGAGGGGTTACAGGCTTGGGCTTCTGCCTGAGGGCAACAGGAAGCCCCAGAAAGCTTGTGAGCAGGGGAGATACAAGGTCAGGGCTGAGGTCAGCACTTGTGTTTGGGGGCTCACATTTTGTCTGAGGATCAGTGGAGCTAGGGGATGGTACTGGCCTTCCTCACTGTCTAAAAATCCTTGCATGAACGAAACGATGTCTAGTCTGATCTAGGAGAGGTGAGTCGGAGCTGGGTTGGCCGAGACGAGGAGCACTTCAGTGAGGTGGGCGGTGGTCCCAGAAAATGAGGGGCGTCTCTGCCAGGCCGGAGCTGGGGGTGTGTGTTGGCCAGTGGTCACAGAAACATTTTATAAACAGCTGGGACTGCGGAGCTGGAGAAGGGATAAGGCTGGTCTGCAGAGACGCCAGACCAGAAAGAGATGAGCAAGACAGACAAGACTTGGAGTGACCAGCTGGACAGGGGGCGGAGATGGGAGGGGGCTGGGGCACCGGAGTGGATGGGGTAGTCATGGAGGTAGGGACTCCCGGAAAGAGGAAGAGGGTTTAGGAAGAAGGTGAGCCTTTGCTTGCGACTGAGCAGGAGGGGCTTGTGAGCCACGGGTGGGGGAGACAGTTGCCAGCACAGCCTCAGGCTGGGGGCGGGGAGCGAGGGCAACTTTAGTGTTAGTTGCTCAGTCCACACGGCTGAGCCGACACGACTCTGTGGCCCCAGGGACTGTAGCCCGCCAGGCTCCTGCGTCCATGGGGATTCTCCAGGCAATAATGCCGGAGTGGTGGTCATTCCCTCCTCCAGGGGATCTTCCCTACCCAGGGATTGAACCCAGGTCTCCAGCATTGCATGCGAATTCTTTAGAGAGTAGCTTTAGGACACCCTGCGGTGTTGGAGGTGGGAGGATTTTTGAGACGGTGGGAGTGCTGCCGCAAACAGGAGGAACGTGCGACGGGAAATGTTTGGGAAGCGACTGAGACAGAGCGGGACGAGGAGGGCCCCTCTGAGAGCGTCTGGGAGGAGTTGCCGCGGAGCGGAGAGGCTGCGCGGCGAGCGGGGCTGCTCCGGCTGGGGCGGGGTGGGCGTGTCGGGGCGGGCCCGCCTGTCGGGCCCCTGGGCGCCCTGCCGGCTCCCGCTCCTCCCTGCGGCCGTGCGCCCTTGACCTGGCCCCAGTGGTCGTCCTGCAGTCCTGGTCCATGCGCTCCGTCTCGGCCATCTGCGAGTGGGTCGTCGCCATGCTGCTGTTCATCCTCTTCGGCCTCCTCGCTGTGGACTTCTCCCGCCTGGACGGCTGCACCCTGCGTCTCCAGCCGGGCTCTGGCAGCCTCCGGCCCCCGCCGGACTCCCCCACCTCCCTGCACGTGCAGCTCTGAACAGCCGTCCTCACACCTCGGGTCCCTGCCGTCTGGTTCCGCCCCGCAGTCGGGGCCACCCAGGAAGCGAGAGGCCAAGGCCAGCCAGCCATCCCTGATCAAGGATATTTATTATTATTATTATTGTTAATTTTTTGTTGTTGCTGCCGCCGGCGGAATCAGAGACACGGACGCAGGCAGGATCACGCGAAATCAGAATTCCTTCCGGAGAGCAAATCCGTACAGAAGGTCGTGGGGGGAGAGGGAGAGGACTGGGGGGGCAGGGCGGGCCCAGGAAGGGGGAGTTGGGCACACAAGGACGGACGGCCCTGTCCGTCCGGATCTGCTAAGCCACCCGAACCAGCCCCTGTCCCTCCCCCACCCCACCCCGCAGACAGACTGATCAATAAATAAAATAATAAATTAATCAATAAATAAAATAGAAACGGCTCCCCCACCCGCAGTCCCCCAGAAACCCCCCCTCGTTGGGCATGGCCCCCGGAGCCCCATCCCCGAAGGGCAGGGCCGGGTGTGTTGTGACTCCCCCCTCCCCACGGACGCCTTGGGGCCTATTTACAGATTCACAGTTGGGGGGGCAGGGAAGGGGGGTGGAGGGGGCGCCCCTCCTCCCCGGCCCCTGGGGTCAGGGCAGGGGGCTCCCGTTGGTGGCCAGGAGCTTCTTGTCCTTGGGGGGGCCTCGGCGGGGAGAGCTGGTCAGCTCCGGGTCTGGGCGGCTGGGCGCGGGCTGCAGGCTTCGGGGTGGGGTCCCGGCGGGCCGGGTCTGGGCCCCGTTCTTCTCTTGTGTGCAGGGGCAGGGGGGGGGAGCGGTCAGGCCTCAGGAAGGGGTGCCACCCCTCTGGTGGTGAGGGGGCGGGGGGCGGCTGCCAGGGCTCACTCACACCAACCACCACGAGGCTGCCGGCCCTGCACCAACAGGGCGCAACCCTGCAGCCCGCGGCCGTGGAGACCAGACCAAGCCCCGGGGCGTCCTGGTGGGCCCAGCTCAGGAGACAGCCGAGACTCTGGTTACTGCACTCTGCGAGGCCCCGTATCGGGGCCAAAGCGCCCCCTTCCCTTTGGGAGCCTTGGGGAGCCCCCACCAGGTTGTTCTGGCTCTCCCGCAGCGCCTGCATGACTGGGCCACCCGCCAGACCTGGCCGGGGCTGATTCCCAGTGGTCAGGCAGCAGTTTCCGTGGGGCCCGAAACAAGGCCTGAGGTCCCGTACCAGAGACCACCCCTTAAGAGACACTGACGCTGGAGGCCGTGCTGCCATAGCAACCCCCAGGGCTGCCCCTCTGGGGCTCAGTCGGAGGTCCCGCACTGCCCCACTGCCCGTATAAGGCACGCGTCTCGGACCCCGGGTCCCTGCGGGTCCTACATCTCTGAAGGTGTGCCCTTTAAGGAACTCTGGTCGTCAAGGCCACCTTTCCTTGGCAGCCGGGTCTAGCGAGGTTCAGGGGGCCTTCCTGGCTTCTGGTCCCCCTGGAGAAGCAGACTCACAGGGCAGAATTCCTCTACCTGCCTATCGGGGCGGCCCTCCACTCGAGGCTAGCCCCGTTCGTCTGTGTCGGACCTCTGACCCCAGGGCTGCGTGATAATTAATTGATGTTGTAGGAACCACGGAGTTTGTTTGCGACCTTGACGTCCTTGATCCCTGGTGGCTAGGGGACTCCCCTCCTGACGACCACGTGGGCACAGAGACGCCCCTTCCCCCCGGAGCACAGACCTCACCCCCTCCCGGGGAGAGGCCCGAGGCTGTGAAAGCCAGGCCCAGCAGGGCCAGAAGGCTCTGTGAGACAAAGACCACCTCATCCTGGTTTTAGCACTGACAGTCCTTGGTGTCGGGAACCTCAGGACAGTTGGTCGCCCTCCTCCAGAACATAGGTCGAAAGCCTTCGGTGGCAGGGAGAGCCACCACCTCCAACAAGAGACCGGTGGCCCCTAAGGGACCCTGGAGGTTCCCTCCCTCCGTGGCGAGCCCTTCTCAGGCTCGGGAAGGCCCGGTTCCCTGGGAGCCCTGCAGCTGAAGCCTCGCCGGTAACACAAGCCCCTGTCCCGCTTGGCCACCAGAAGTGCCCCCTCCGCCCCACTGCCCTGCCCCCGCGGGTGCCCCAAGTGCCTCCCACCTGCCAAGGCCTGGACGGACGGCTGGTCGTGTGTGCTCAGCAGCTGGGCCTGGATGGTCTCCACCACCCGCTTGAACCGGCGGCTGGGACCTGCAAGGGGCAGGGCAACAGACCGATGAAGCAAGATCCATGTTTTCCGGCAAGAGGGGAAAAATGCAAACAGGAACAGTGTTCTCCGCCCGTTTGGGCCTCCTCTCCCCCCTGGTGTGTCTCTGTCGCGCCCCTGCATTGAGCACGCCTGCTTAGGAGGTAACCTTCCTAATCCTGACGACGACCCATGACCCACAACTCGCTCTGCACCTGGATCGTGCAAACTGTCAGTAACGCATCATTTCATGTATGGCCCTCTGTCTCACAAACGCATATAACGGCGTGTGGACCGCTCATGAGCAGAACAGTTCTCAGACTTTCTGAGCGGCTGCTCCTGGCTTATAGTACTCAGTTTGACTCGAATAAAATTGTCCATTTTTTTCTTTTTTTCTTTTTATTTTTTTTTCTTTTTTTAAAAGATTTATTTATTCTTGGCTTCACTGGGTCTTCCCTGCTGTGCGTGCCTTTCCCTCTAGTTTTGGGGGCGGGGGCCACTCTCTAGTTGCGGTGCTCACTGCAGTGGTTTCTTCTGTTGCAGAGCACGGCTCAATAGTGGTGGCAGACCGGCCTACTTGCTCCGTGGCATGTGGGATCCTCCCGGAACAGGGATTGAACCTGTGTCCCCTGCATGGGCAGACAAATTCTCAACCACTCAACTACTCGACCGCCAAGGAAGTCCCTCCATGTTTTTCTTAAATCAACGGATTCATCTTTTCATCTGCCGTGCTGGGCTAACTGGCTGGATATGACAGGCACCCACCAGAGGGCACCGGGAGTCCGCCAGAACCAGCACGGGCCCGCCGGGCTTCTCGGTACTTCTCAGGTGTTCTGATGAGTTCTGCTACCCAGCGCTCACTGTTTGAGTGATGATCCTGAGAATTTTATTTGCACTGTTTTCACTTAAGGCTTGAAATCTGAAGGGGCTTCAGTGCATTTCCTAGGCAGGACCTGGGCAAGAGACCCAGGGAAACATTACTGGCTGGGTTTTTGTTAAATCTGACTTAAATTCAAAATTAAACAAGTTGCTATATGGCTTGACAAGAAACTTTTGCAAGTGAAAGGAGAGCCTGAGTTGTTCAGCTCTTAATGATACCAAGCAGGGCCCTGTGGGGCTCCTGGGCACAAAGCCTCTCTGTGTCCCCCATTTCTCTGATTTTAGGAAACAGCCTTCCTTCAGCCTTCATGACCTTGCCTGAGTTCCAAGGGGCAGATTCAAGCAGTTGTTAATTAGGGAAGGGAGGCGGTGTGAGACCTGGGAGAAACAAGCGTCAAGAGCAGCCTTGGGGGCTTCCCTGACGGTCCAGTGGTTAAGAATCCAGCTTACCAGGCAGGGGCCCCCATCCGGTCCCTGGTCTGGGAGATCGCACATGCCACGGAGCAACTAAGCCTGTGGGCTGCAACTACTGAGGCCCGCAAGCCCCCGAGCCCGCGCTCCCAAACAAGAGATGCCATCACAGTGAGAAGCCCGAGGACCGCAAGCAGAGAGCAGCCCCCACCCCTGCAACCAGAGAAAGCCCATGCCCAGCAACAAAGTCCCAGCGCAGCCAAAAAGTATCTTTTAATTAAAACACGTAAAAAGTTGAAAAAAGTAAGCCAGGGTAACTCCTTGCTAGATTCGGAAGCAGCACGCAGGCGATTTGCCACAGGGCCCTCAGAAAGTTGCTTAGGTTTTATCTGAATATCTGAATTAGGCTACAAAATTAATAATGGGAAATTGCGCCTCAAAGGCCAAACAGCTCCTGTACAGACAGCCACTGATGGGAATACTAGCTGGGCTTATGTATGCTTGCAACCACTTAATTGAGAATGAAAGGAAATCCTGCCCTGAAATGGCCAACATAGGTCTTTTCAGCACCCTACAACGGATTTTTCACACACAGTTAAAAGCCTGCAGTCTCCTGGACCTCTGCCTGCAGGGTGTACTGGAAACAACAGTGGTAAGAGTTTTTCCTCTTTTTAAAAATTAGGTTAGCAGGGAAAATATTTGTAGGGCCAGCTTCTTGGATCTTTCGGATTGGAAAAACTCCTAAATTATAAAATGTTAGCGAGCTCTCATCACATTTTCCTATTTTCATACGTATGCAGAAGCCCCCAAAGTTTTCCAAATTCCAAAAATGCCTCATTGAGGGATTTCCCCGGGGGCATCTGTGGTTTAGACTCTGCCTGCCAATGCAGGGGACACAGGTTCAATCCCTAGTCGGGGAACTGAGACCCCGTGTGCGTCGGAGCAAGGATTGAGCCAGGACATCACAACCAGAGTCCGTGTGCAGCAGCAAGGATCTCGTGCCTTGCAACTGACACGGGACTAAGCCAGATAAATAGGCAAATGAATATTGAAAAATAATTTTTAAAAATGTAAAACGGAAACTGAAAATTGAAGGCAAGGTAACTCTGAAAGAGAGAACAAAAGGGAGACAGGGGATCTGAATCCAACCTCTTTTCTAACTGTTGTGTTTTACATTATTGTAACTGACTCCTGGCTAAAATTCTGAAATGGAAACTATGGGGTGTCTATTGGTGCATTTGTATGGCATATATATGTGTGTGCTATAGATGTCTCTTACTGCCAAAATTAATCTGTAAATAAACTCTATTTATTGGCTTACAGGAAAATAGGCACTTATGTAAATGCTCAGAAATGGAAAAGAAACTAACCCTAATGACTTTCAGGTTTGCATGCACTGGGAACCATTCAGTATAGCATTAATACCTGGTACTAAATTTAGCTTAAGTTTGTTGCATTAATTAATACAGACATGTTTCTAGAGTCATCAACATTAAGCATAGTATTTTTATTGTATCTAGGCTTCCTAGAAATCAAATAAATAAGATCTTATTCCTGTTACAAAGTTTGTCCACAAGAAAAATAACTAGATATGATAAAACTTTTCAGTTAATAAAATAGACATAAATAAGTGCCTTTAGGTAAACTCTTTGGGGATAATTATGTTTGGGGAATGTCTGTCTAAACTAGCCCCTTCAGACTTTGATAACCTGAAACTTTAGAGGACTGCTACCCTCAGCGGTCTTGAGCATCCCACAGAGCAGGGGGCAGCCGCGGCACGGGACGCTTACCGGAGATGAGCGTAAAGGTGACTGAGTAGATGCCACCACCACCGCTGCCGTCCCGCCGGGGGGAGGGTTCTGGACCCTCAGAGGAGCTGATGTCCACCTGGAAGCGGACGGGCTTCTGGAAGACGGAGGGGCCACCGCTGGCCTTGTACTCAGCCCTGAAGCTGGTCTGTGACAGCACGCTGTGACTCAGGCTGGGGATCTGACAGGGACGGGAGCAAGAGGAGAGGGTGATTTCAGTGACCTGACTCCAAGGCACAGATAAGCAGCCCTTGACCAGCTCTGCCCCAGGAAACACCAGTCCCCTCAGCCACCAGGGGGAAAGGATAACAGAAGAGGCATTAGAGGCCCCACTGCCTGCTGGGATTTATAGTTTTCTCTATCTTATAAACAGGGCATCAGAAAAATGGCTGAGCTACTGAATCCCATGGTAATATGGACTTTCACACCTGGTGCCAGCCCCAGGCCCCAGGACCACCTTCAACGAATTCCTTCCTTCTTCCACAAACCCTGCCCAAGTCGCATCTGTCTCAGAAACGTTAAGTCCCATGAGCTCCTTGGGCAAAGAACCACAGGACCCAGCAGACAACCCCAGAGTGCACTAGAAGAAGTATTGAGAGTTCCTTTTGCCAATCTCAGACCTGGTGGTAGGGGAATGGCAACTCACTAGGTCTTCAGTAGATGCTAACATGCAGGGAATAGTAATTCCGGATCTCATTTCTCACTTCCAGGCCCCAGGGCGCAATACACCTGGCTTCTTGTCTCCACAGTGACCACAACCAACTCTGGCTAAGAAACTACAAATCCCATGAGACCCAGGTGGACCCCAGGCCAGCACTAAGGAGGTGGACCCCAGAGGCTGCTGGGATTTGTAGTTCTGTGGAAGCCAGGGTGCATGGGGACCCACGCCCCTCACCGACAGGAAGGCGTGGACAATGTCCGCTTTGATGCTGCTGAGAGGTTTATCCTTCAGCACGAGGAATATTTGTTCTTCTTTGTCCAAGGAGATGAAGTTCCCGAACCAAGAGCGTTTGGCCAGCCTGAGTGGGAACAGATAGGTTGGAGGTGGGTTGGGAGGAGGCTAACGGAATCGCCCCTTCCATCCACTCTCTTCCCTTCCCTGTCAGACTCACTCTGGAGAGGACTCTGGCGTCAAACTGGACATCTCCTCGGCAGTGGGGACTGGGGAAGACAGAGCAAGGTCAGCACGTGTCCATCACCTGGTGCCCAGCACACAGGCCAGCAGGGACCTCCACCCAGGGATTCCAGACCCCGGAGTCGGTCCACTTCCCAGCAGTTAAACCCCAAAAGGCATGTGCGCTGCGTGACGTTCTCCCCAGGGATGTGGCCCCTCCCTGGTTGGGCCACGCCTCCTGGGGGTGGAGCTTGTTCGCCATGAGCCAATGGGAAGGTGAGCCACGGCACTGAAGGGGAATGGCCTTCTGACGAGCTCCTCCTCCAGAGTTGGAGGCCCGACCTCGCCTCTCCCCAGCACCTTAACCTCTGCTCCCAACAGCATCTTCTCATAGGTCGTGGGAGTCCAGGCCCCCAGCCTGGTCCTTCCTGGGGACCCAGATGTTGGACCCCAGCCCCCACCCCACATTAGGACTCAGGAGTACACGTCCCACACCCTTCACGCTCCAAGGACCCCCATACCCTGCATCTTGCGCCGGTGAAAGCGGGGGGAGCCCAGGAAACTGTTGCGGATGGAGTTGAGACGACTCCTCCAGGCGGCTCCCCCGACTCCGCCGCCAGGGCTGGGGGGCGGCGTTGTCCCTGGGGTCCCAGTGGGGCTGGCCCGGGGCGTGTGCAGGGGCGAGTGCAAAGGGGTCCCCCCGGAGGAGCGCGGGGGGCCTGGGGGGCCGGGCAGGGGTGTGGAGCGGGCACTCGGGGGCGGGGGCTGCTCCCCGGCACCCCCACCCCTGGGGCCCCGAGAAGGCAGCGTCTGCGTTTTAGAAGTCGGTGAGCCCCCACCCCGGGCCTCATCTCCAGTGGGCTCCGGCGAGAAGGAAAATACTGGACTCTGTAGAGCAGTGGAGTCGAGTGAGAGAGTGGACTCCGACTCCCAGGACATCCTAGGAGCCCCACAGGCGCGTGCGCGCGCACGCACACACACACACACATACACGGTGCACCCCAAAGACACCCTAGGAGCCCCACAGGCGCATGTGCGCGCGCGCACACACACACACACACACACACACACACACACACACACACACACACACGGTGCACCCCAAAGCAGGATGGAACTTGCAGTCCAATAATTTCCCCAACACCCCCACCCCACCCCCACTGCTGAGTTGGGGGGCAGGGACTTTTTCTATCATGCTCAGGGACTGTAAACCCAGCAGTGACAAGAACAGAGTAGGTGCTCAGCTAACTTTAGCTAAATGAACAAATGGGACCCTTCAAGCGCACTGAAAACCCAATATGGGAGATGACGTGGGAAATGGGCGGTCTGGACTAAGATGCCAAAGAGGCCTTGGGTCTTTGGCTCTTTGGGGACAAGGAGGCAATGTCCCAGGACTTCATGGGAATTATAATTTCTGCTGCTTCAGCTTTGCTCCACAGGGTCTTCATTCCCTTACCCCCCTTAACCCATCTGGGACCTGGCCTTACCCTTGGGCTGCTCAGAGGACTGGACGACAGACCAGTGGAGGCTCCACTGACACTGCGGGATCTGTTTCCAGAAAAGATTAAGGGGAAAAAAATCAGGTGGGAGGGTTTCAGAAGGCTCGGATGTCTTCTCCCTTCCACACTCCTTCAAGATGAGGAAATGAGGCCCAGAGAGGGAAGGAGACTTGTCCCAGTCACGCAGCACCTCTGAGGTGGCCACAGCGTTGGAGCCCTGAACTCTCTCTCCACCCAGGGCTGTGCATTCCAGTGGAGGGGCAGGGGCTCCCACCTCTGGCTGTGCTGGGCCATCTCCAGGGCCCGTCGAGTGGGCACTGGGGAGCCACCACCCCCAGCATCTGTGATGCTCAGGACCTCCATGGACTCGCGCTGTGGCCGCCGCTTCCCGTGACGGCTCAGCATGGGGGAATCCACACGCTTCCGAGGTGGGTCTGCGGGCCGAGAGTATCATCCTGATCAGAGGGTGCACTGGTGCAGCTGGGCATGACACTCATACAGACGCGGACACTGAGGCTCAGAGTGAAGAGGGGCTTTGACAAGGGTCTCGGGGCAAGTCAGGGAGTCTACAGGTAGAAGCTCAAGGCCTGCAGCCCCTCCGTCCCTCCCTGGGGAATCTGGGGTCTGGACTCCCCGGCCTGCCCTTCTCACCAACATCATTCCGGGGAGGCAGGTCCTGATCCTCACAGCTGGGGTACCGCTCCTTCCGATCCAAAAGCAGGTAGTATATCATCTTCTCTTGGTTCTCCCTGAGTGGGGTGGGGGCAGGAGAGCACTGGGGTCAGAGGTCAGGTCCCAGGGTTGGTCTCATTCCCTCCTTGTGTCTGCGGCTCTGTGGGGCTCAGTGCACTCAGGCTCTCTGCCGATGGCTGCACTTTCCTAGGTATCAGTAGGGTTGGCCCCTTGGTCTCAGTATACAGCTCAGCCTCATTTTACTGAATGATGTAATAGTGACGCTGATGTGGCTCAGACGGTAAAGTCTGCCAGCACTGCAGGACACCCAGCTTCAACACCTGGGTGGGAAGGTCCCCTGGAGAACAGCACCCCACCCCAGCATTCCTGCCTGGAGAATCCCGTGGACAGAGGGGCCTGGCGGGCTACAGTCCATGCGGTGGCAACGGGTCGGACACCACTGAACAACTAACACTTTGACTTCAGCCTCTGAGCACGTACTGTGCCTAAGCACCATGTCAGGTGCTGAGTCGTCCTCAGCAGCTCTTCATACCTTTCAGCATCCCTTCTTCTCCCCACTGGTCTCTTGAAGAGCTTTCCAGTTTGTTGTGATCCATACAAAGGCTTTAGTGTAGTCAGTAAAGCAGAAGTAGATGTTTTTCTGGAACTCTCTTGCTTTTTCTTTCTTTTTTTTTTTTTCATTTTATTTATTTATTTATTTTTTTTCCAGTGGGTTTTATCATTCATTGATATGAATCAGTCATAGAGTTACACGTATTCCCCATCCCGATCCCCCCTCCCACATCCCTCTCCACCCGACTCCTCTGGTCTTCCCAGTGTACCAGGCCCCAGCACTTGACTCATGCATCCCACCTGGACTGGTGATCTGTTTCACCATAGATAATATACATGCTGTTCTTTCGAAATATCCCACCCTCACCTTCTCCCACAGAGTTCAAAAGTCTGTTCTGTACTTCTTGCTTTTTCAATGATCCAACAGATGTTGGCAATTTCTGATTCCTCTGCCTTTTCTAAATCCAGCTTAAACATCTGGACGTTCATGGTTCATGTACTGTTGAAGCCTGGCTTGGAGGATTTTGAGCATTGTTTTGCTAGTGTGTGGGATGAGTGCAATTGTGCAGTAGTTTGAGCACTCTTTGCCATTGCCTTTCTTTGAGATTGGAATGAAAATGACTTTTTCCAGTCCTGTGGCCACTGCTGAGTTTTCCAAATTTGCTGGCATTAAGTGCAACACTATCACAGTATCTTTTAGGATTTGAAATAGCTCAACTGGAATTCCATCACCTCCACTAGCCTTGTTCGTAGTGATGCTTTCTAAGGCCCACTTGACTTTGCATTCCAGAATGTCTGGTTCTAGGTGAGTGATCACACCATCATGATTATCTGGATCATGAAGATCTTTTTTGTGTAGTTCTTCTGTGTATTCTTGCCACCTCTTCTTAATATCTTCTGCTTCTGTTAGGTCCATACCATTTCTGTCCTTTATTGAGCCCATCTTTGCGTGAAATGTTCCCTTGGTATCTCTAATTTTTTTTGAAGAGATCTCTAGTCTTTCCCATTCTATTGTTTTCGTCTGTTTCTTTGCCCTGATCACTGAGGAAGGTTTTCTTATCTCTCTTGCTATTCTTTGGAACTCTCCATTCGAATGGATATATCTTTCCTTTTCTCCTTTGCTTTTTGCATCTTTTCTTTTCTCAGCTATTTGTAAGGCCTCCTCAGACTACCATTTTGCCTTTTTGCATTTCTTTTTCTTGAGGATGGTCTTCGTCACTGCCTCCTGTACAGTGTCACGAACCTCCGTCCATAGTTCTTCAGGCACTCTGTCTATCAGATCTAATCCCTTGAATCTATTTGTCACTTCCACTGCATAATCGCAAGGGATTTGATTTAGGTCATACCTGAATGGTCTAATGGCTTTCCCTACTTTCTTCAGTTTAAGTCTGAATATTCATGGTTAATTTCCTTTAGGATGGGCTAGTTTGATCTCCTTGCTGTCCAAGATACTCTCAAGCGTCTTCTTCAGCCCCACAGTTTGAAAGCATCAATTTTTTTTTTTTTTTTTTTGCTCAGCCTTCTTTAGGGTCTAACTCTCACATCTTTACATGACTACTGGAAAAACCATAGCTTTGATCATGGACCTTTGTCAGCGAAGTGATGTCTCTACTTTTCAATATGCTGTCTAGGTCTGTCATAGTTTTCCTTCCAAGGAGCAAAATGCATATAATAATTGAATAAAATATAGGCAGTACATATGCTAATTTATATACATATTCCTATATCTGTATATAGATATGCATACCTGTGCATATGCACATATGCACATACACATCTATCTATAAAATCATCCTCATCAGGCTCAAAATTCTGCAAGGGATTCACACCATGGTGGCCAGCCCCCAAGATGACCTTCACTCCGCACCCCCCATGCCCTTCCACAATGAACAGGGCTGAGCTGTGTAACCATCAGGATTTTGCAGAAATGATTGCAAGTCCATGGCTATGATATCAGAGACACCATCCTCTGTGGGATCACTCAGTCCTCTAGAGGAACTCAGCACTGCGTCAAAAGGTCATTGCAGCCACCTCATGGCAAAATCTACGAGGTAGGGAGGCCTCATGCCGGCAGCTAGAGAGGAACTGAATCTTCCTCCGATAGTCTGACAGTCATGTGAATAAACCACCCCATAAACAGCCCTCCCATCTGAACTGAGTTTTCAGAGGATGATGTCCCATCCACAGCTTGACAGCTACCTCAAGGGAAATACCAAGACAGAACCACACATCTAAACCATTCCTGACCCAGAGAAACCACGTAAGATAAGTATTTACCGTCCTTCTAAGCCACAGGCAATGGATACACACCTAGATCAAAATCCAATGTCATTACAATGGCCTCTTTTCTTCCTCTGGTCTTATCGCTGACTATTTTTTCTGATGCTGAAGCTGAAACTCCAATACTTTGGCCACCTGATGGGAAGAACTGACTCATTGGAAAAGACCCTGATGCTGGGAAAGATTGAAGGTAGGAGGAGAAGGAGATGACAGAGGATGAGATGGTTGGATGGTATCACTGACTCAATGGACATTAGTTTGAGTAAACTCTGGGAGTTGGTGATGGACAGGGAGGCCTGGCATGCTGCAGTCCATGGGGTCGCAAGGAGTCGGACACGACTGAGCAACTGAACTGAACTGAATTGATTCTTCCCATTGCTCACTCTGTTACAGTCCCATTGGCTTCCTACAGTTCAGTCCAGTTCAGTCGGTCGCTCAGTCATGTCCGACTCTTTGTGACCCCGTGAATCGCAGCATGCCAGGCCTCCCTGTCCATCACCAACTCCCGGAGTCTTTTTAAACTCATGCCAACCGAGTTGGTGATGCCATCCAGCCATCTCATCCTCTGTGGCCCCGTCCCCTCCTGCCCCCAGTCCCTCCCAGCATCAGGGTCTTTTCCAATGAGTCAAATCTTTGCATGAGGTGGCCAAAGTACTGGAGTTTCAGCTTCAGCATCAGTCCTTCCAGTGAACACCCAGGACTGATCTCCTTTAGGATGGACTGGTTGGATCTCCTTGCTGTCCCAGGGACTCTCAAGAGTCTTCTCCAACACCACAGTTCAAAAGCATCAATTTTTTGGCGCTCAGTTTTCTTCGCAGTCCAACTCTCACATCCATACATGACCACTGGAAAAACTGTAGCCTTGACCAGACTACCAAAACCCCCAAACCTCCACAGGTCTATCCCTGCCATTCTCTCTGCCCACCGATATCCACAGGGTTCACTCTCTCACATGCTCCGTGTCTTTGCTGCAATGTCCCTTCTTCAGGGACGCCTTCCCTGGCAGTCCAGGCTGGAAATGCCCACCCACCTCAGCCATGCCCTCACTTGGCTCTGTTTTTTCATGCTGTCAGGTTTGTGGGGTTTGTTACAACATTCGCAGGAAGCTAATACAGATGGTTGATTAAGTGGACTGGATCAATGGGAAAGTGGGTGATTGGAGGGATGGGTGGATTGTAGGACAAATGGGAAGAGGGAATCGATAGAATGGATTAAAGAATGAAGGACCTTATGGGTGGATGAATGGATAGTTGAATGCATGGAGCTTTGGTCAGCTGGAAGAGTATCTAAAGAAATGATGGTTGGGTAGATAGGCAAGTGGATGGTTGAGTGGATAAATAGCTAGTTGGATGAATGCATGAAGGCAAGAATATATACACAGATGAAAAGGTGGGTTGGGCGGGAGTTTGGATGGATAGACGTGTGGATGGGTATTCAAGCAGGAAACATGACACACTGGGAGAGAATCAGATTTATTATTTTATTTTAAAGATTTATTTATTTATTGACTGTGGTTTTTCTTGCAGCTCAGTTGTGGCAGTCAGGGTCTACTCTTCATTGCTTCACATTGCAGTGGCTTCTCCTGTTGCAAAACACAGGCGCCAGGGGCTTTAGTAGCTGCATCATAGAGGCTCAATATTTGTGGCACATGGGCTTAGCTGTCTGCCCCCTCCTGCCCCCACCCTTGCCCAGTATGTGGGCTCTTCCCAGACCAGGGATTAAACTGGTGTCCCCTTCATTGCAAGGCAGATTCTAAACCACTGGACCACGGAGAAAGCCTTCTTATTTTATTTTTTAAATTGAAGTCTAGTTGAATCACGATGTTGTGTTAGCTTCAGGTGTACAACAAAGTGATTCAGTTATTAATATATATAATATATATAATTCAATATAACTATAAATAAACATAAACATAAAATATAATTATATATATTCCTTTTTTGGCATTGGTTCCTTCTTTTTCATGGCCTAGTAATATTCCATTGCACAAACATACTGCTCTTTATCCTTTCGTCTATCAGTGGACACGCTGATTGCCTCCACGTCTTGGATGTTGTAAACAGTGCTATGAAGAACACTGGGATGCATGTATCTTTTCAAATTATACTTTTCTCTGGATATATACCTAGGAGTGGAATTGCAGGATTATATGGTAGCTCTGTTTTTATTTTTTTAAGGAACCTCCCTGCTGTTCTCTGCAGTGGCTGTAGCAGTTTACATTCTCTCCCAACAGCGTAGGAGGAAGAATCAGATTTTAGAGCCAGACAGAGTTGGGCTCTGACCCCAGCTCCCCATGGTGATATTGTACAAGCCTGGAAGCCAAGGTGGATCTCCATTCAAGAAAGAACTTACTTAACTGTGAGAAGTGTATTTGGCCAAATGCCCCCAGCTACAGTATGTGTAACTGGTTTGTTTTGTTTTGTTTTAATCAAGTTTCTTTCCAGGCAGCCCTCAACCAATGAGTAAGCCTTAGGGTGGGGGCCGTGCTAGGGCCTGACCACTTCCATCCAATGTGGGACTCATCTAATAGCAATCTCTCTTGTTTTTCCTTTTTTTCCTTCTTCCCTTCCCCCCCTTCTCCCCCTCCCTCTGAAAGTGAAGTGTTAGTCGTTCAGTCCTATCTGACTGCCGCCAGGCTCCTCTGTCCATGGCATTCTCCAGGCAAGAACACTGGAGTGGGTTGCCATTTCCTTCTCCAGGGAATCGTCCCAACCCAGGGATTGAACCTGCCTCGCTTATGTCTCCTACATTGGCAGGCGGGTTCTTTACCACCAGCGCCACCTGAGCTGAGGCCCCCTCCGTCTACTCCTCCCTGTTTCTTTCTTGATCTCTCTTTCTCCCTTCCTTTTTTTTTTTTTTTTTTTTTAACTTTGAATTGAGATAAAATTCAGGCAACACAGGACTTCCCTGGTGGTTCAGTGGTTGGGACTCAGCTTCCACTGCAGGGGTCACTGGTTCTGCCCCTGGTGGGGAAACAAATCCCACATGCACGCTGTGTGGCCAAAAAGAAAATGAAAAGAGAAACAATTCACAGAACACAAAATCATTCCTTTTAAGTATTTTAAGTAGCATTTAGTATCAGTCTTGTCTCGAGATCATGTCTATCAAGTTCCAAACATTTTCACCACCCTGAGAGGTAGTGATTAAGCAATCACTCCGCACCCATCCGGCAACCGCTAATCTGCTTTCTGTTCCCATGGATTAGTCCACAGTGAATCTTTGCACTGCCTCTCCCCTCGGGCTGAGGGATCTTGCAGGTGCATGGTCTCAGGCTCTTCCTAGCTATACTATCTTCCTGCCTTTCCTTTCACAGGTGGCAGAATGACTTCCTGCCTCCTCCTGTTCTTCCTCATCTTTATCTTTCACTTGTTCAGTGGCTCAGTCGTGTCTGACTCTTTGCGACCCCATGGACTGCAGCACGCCAGGCCTCCCTGTCCATCACCAACTCCTGGAGCTTGTTCAATCTCATGTCCATCAAATCGGTGATACCATCCAGCCATCTCATCCTCTGTCACCCCCTTCTCCTGCCTTCAATCTCTCCCAGCATCAGGGGCTTTTCCAATGAGCCAGCTCTTTACATCAGGTGGCCAAAGTATGGGAGCTTTAGCTTCAGCATCAGTGCTTCCAGTGAATATTCAGGGTTGATTTCCTTCAGGATGGACTGGTTGGATCTCCTTGCCGTCCAAGGGACTCCCAAGAGTCTTCTCCAGCACCACAGTTCAGAAACACTGATGTCATCTCAAAAAATCCCTTGCATTGCTAACGCCGCAGCATCTGCTTCCTGGAATAGCCAGCCACGCCGCTAAGCCTCTTGCTCTGAGATCCAGCTCCCCACCCTACAGAGCAGCCCAACCTCTCAGCGGTGCAGGAGGCTGAGTGGGGGTTCTGAACACCTCCTGGAGGAGCCGTCAACCTGAAGACTGAACCATGTGCTGCTTTCGCTATGTGCCAGGACCGCTCAAGTCCCTCCGTGACCTCACTCCTTATATATAAACATGTCCTCTGTGTGTGTGTGCGCGCCCGCGTGCTCAGTCACTTCAGTCGCTACATCTGACGTTTTGTGACCCTATGGACTGTGGCCCGCCAGGCTCCTCTGTCCATGGGGATTCTCCAGGCAAGAGTACTGGAGTGGATTGCCATTTCCTCCTCCAGGGGATCTTCCCGACCCAAGGATGAAACCCACGTCTCCTGCATTGCACGCAGATTCTTTACTGTTGCGCCACCAAAGAAGCCCGTATGTGTGTGTGTGTGCACGCGTATATTATGTATTTATTTAATTTTGGCTGCTCTGGGTCTCCACTGCTGTGCGGGCTTCTTGTCTAGCTGTGGCATGGGGGGGCGGGGTTACTCACTTTTGCGGAGCACAGGCTCTAGGCGTGAAGGCTTCAGCAGTTGTGACTCCTGGGCTCTAGAGCACCGGCTCAGGAGTCGCGGCTCACCGGCTTTGCTGCTCTGCGGCCTGTGGGATCTTCCCGGACCAGGGATGGAGCCCGCGTCTCCTGCAATGGTAGGCGGATTCTTTACCACCGAGCCACCAGGGAAGCCGGGTGGACTCGCTCCTGAACCCCATGACGGAGGCACCATTATGACCCTCGCTTTTACAGATGAGAAGACAAACGCCTGAATGCCTCCATCCCCGAAGTGGGCGGTTTCCCTTTTCTGGAGAAAATGATCCGACCACCGAGCGGAAGGGAAAGATTCCTGAAAGCGAAAGTGTAGTGTGGTCTCACCCAGAGGAAGACCTCTGGGGCCTCCTCCCCTCAGCTGAACCAGGGTAGCAGAAAGATCCAGAAGATTCCAGGCCCCCAGCCTGCATGTGGACATGGGCCAAGCCTGGTGCCCACATTGAAAGCAGCCCCCAGAGCTGCCTTTCCCTGCCCCTGGGTCCTCGCAGGGGTGTCCCGAGGCTGCTTCAGGCGCTGCAGGGGACACCCGTCAGCCTAGCCTCTGTGCCAATGTGGGCGTGTGGGTACCAAGGCCCAGACCATGGGAAGTGTCGAGCGGGGGTTTGTGTTTTGCCTAGGATCACCTGGAGGTCGGCATCTTTATTTCCTTTTGATAGAGACACGCGAGGGACTCCCCTCGTGGTCCAGAGGCTGAGACGCCACACTTCGAATGCCGAGCTGGCATGGATTCCATCCCTGGTCAGGGAACTAAATCCCACACGCCACCACCAAGACTTGTCAGGCCCCCACTAAAGACCCCACATGCTGCAACTAAGACTGGTACAGCCAAATAAGTGAATAAATACTTAAAAAAGAAATTAAGCCATAAGCTAGGATACAGAGAAGTTGGTAACCTAAGATGCATTTAAAAAAAGAAAGAAAGAAAGAAAGAGGAGCAGGAATGAGACAGGCACTAGCAGAGACGGGGCAAGGTGCGTGTGGGGGGTCGCTGCTCCCGGCGGGGGTGAGCCCCGGGTAGTGTCCAGCACCCCCACCCCGCCGCCCTCCCTGGGTCCATCCTGATCTCCAGGACGGGTGGCTGTGGTACCTTCCACGGCGAAAGGGACTTTGCAGATGAGGTTAAATTAAGGGTCTTGAGATGGGGAGGTTGTTCTGGATTTTTAGGGTGAGCCCAACATAACCACAGAGGGAGGTAGGCACCGCGAGCCAAGGAATGTGGGCACCACCAGAAGCTGGGAAAGACGAGGAAACGGGTCCTCCAGAAGGAACGCAGCCCTGCCCGCCCCTTGATTTCAGCCTACGGGGACAAAGACTCGTTCCCGACTTCTGACCTCTAGAGCCAGAAGCTAACAAATCTGTGTTGCCTTAAGCCACTATGCTTGTGGTTTACTGGCACAAACGTCGCAGTGCTCTCTACGGGCACCCAGCTCTTAACTGGCAGAGGTGGAATTCGAAAGCAATCTCACGGAGCTGCTTGCGGAGTTGAACGTTCTGGATCTTCTGGGGTATAGCTTAGAGGTGTGAAGCGTGGAATTATTCCAGGTGCTTCATCCTCAAGATCGCTGGGCTGTGTGCATGTGTGTGTGTGTGTGTGTGTGTGTGTGTGTGTGTGTGTGTGATGTAGAAGTGAGTCAAGAAACCAGGAATTCTACTTTCATGAGGATTAGGGGATCTGGTGAATAACTCCAGCACTGACAACTCAGGCTGTCGTGAGAGTTAGTGAGTTGACCCCCGTGGAGCACGGGAGCAGCAGGGGAGCCCAGTTAACACAGGGCAGGGCCTGACACATAAGATGAGTTAACACGTATTACGTCTCTTTCATGGCTACACACCACCAGTGTCAGCACCTCTCTCTTCCCTGCTCAGGAACCTTCCTTGGCTCCCCAGTACTCTCAGGATAACACCCAAGCCCTTAATGATGACTAACAACTTAGGGTCCTGGCTCATTTCTCCTAGTGGGTCCCACACTCTGGAGCCCAGCAGACTGCCCCCTAAGGAATGTCGCTCTCCACCTGAGTCTAGACGCATGGAGGGGTTAGCCACCAGAGTCACTAACCTCTAACCCACCTTTAACTGGAGTCGCTAACCTTTAACACCCTTGGATGAGGCGCTCTGCACTCTGAGAAAACTGGAAGAACAGGCCTTCAGATATTTTCAGGAAAAAAATGTTACCAGTCCAAATTCTTGCATCTTCTTCTGCTTCGAAAAGCACTGAAGTCATTAACTAAGGTATCCGTGCCTTGTGACTAGCAGCAACCTTCTAAGGAGATATCTGTTGGGCTGCCCAAATCCCTTTTGCAAAATTACTGATATGCTGGTATCAGATCCTGAGAACTCCCTGAGAGGCGGTCTCAAGGGCCACAGGACTCAGCATGACCCCAGATACAATGGAAACTCGCAGGTTAGCCGTTTCTATTTTGGTCAAAAGACAGAAGCACTCAACCCTCAGGGGCCAGGTTTCAGGAACCACCTGGGCCCTGCTGAGAAAGCCTTCCTGTAGCTCGCCTGCCTCCTCTCAGCACGGCTTGTGAGATTGTCCTAAACCTCCCCACAGCCAGACAGGCACTGGCCACCATTGCTGGTTACCCACTTCCCCTTCTGGGCCCACCCTGCCCTGCTCTGCACTACTGTAACATCTCGAGTTCTGCCTTTTTTTTTTTTTACTGCACCCTGCACCCTGTGGGATCTTAGCTCCCGGACCAGGGCTCCAACCCGTGCCCCCAGCAGTGGAAGCGCAGAGTCCTCACCACTGGATCACCAGGGAAGACCCGAGAAATCTCGTTCTTCATTGGTCACTGGGCCTCCGCCTTCAAGGAATACCCGTGATCCCTGTCTGTCTGTTTCTCTGCTCTCTCGTCTTTGCTCTCAAGGAATCTGAGAGCTGAAAACCCTCCTGAAGTGCAAGGGACGAGAGAAGCGGGCTTCAGAAGTCCCCGTGATGGGGGGCGTTGATGAAATATTCTTTAGCCACGGAAAGGCACGAAGCATTGACCTGTGCTACAACATGCTGTCATGCTAAATCACTTTAGTCGTGTCCGACTCTCTGTGACCCCATGGACGGTAGCCCGGCAGGCTCCTCTGTCCGTGGGATTATCCAGGCAAGAACCCTGGTCTTCCCCACGCAGGGATCGAACCCATGTTTCTGAGGTCTCCTGCACTGGCAGGCGGGTTCTTTACCCACCTGGGAACATGGATGAACCTCAGAAACATCACGCACAGTGAGAGAAGCCAGACACGAAAAGGCACACACCATTTATATGAAATGTCCAGACGTGCCAAATCTATAGAGACAGGAAGCAGTTTGGATGTGGCCAAGGGGTTGAGGTGTGGGGAGGAGGGAGTTGGGGGTGTCAGCTTAACTGGTAAGGGGCTTCCTCCTGGGGTAGTGAAAAAGTTCTAGAATGAGCTATCGGTACTGGTTTCTAAACACTGTGAATGAGCTAAATGTCCCTGAACTGTATAATTTATTTATTTATTTTTCTCATTAAACTTTTTTTTAATGGGTCTCAAATTCTGTGACAGATTTTTGGTGAAGTTGTTTTCATTAAAAAGTACTGATTTTAAAAACTAAGAACTTAAAATGCCACACACAAAACATATGGTCCACAAAAACTTTCTCCTTTCCTTCTGAAGGTTTTACGATGCATTGTTATCATTAACTAGTCTTTTACTATCAAACTTAAATGGCCAATTGAGACAAACAGTTCTGAGACAGTTCTTTCACCACTGAGTAAGACTGGGGTGGCGGGTGTTGGGGATAATATTCATTTAGCCTTCTGAGCTTTCTGAGCAGACTTGGTGACCTTGCCAGCTCCAGCTGCCTTCTTGTCCACTGCCTTGATGACACCCACAGCGACTGTCTGTCTCATGTCACGCACAGCAAAACAGCCCAGGGGAGGATAATCAGAGAAGTTCCCGACACACACAGGCTTTCCAGGAACCATACCAACAATAGCAGCGTCACCAGATTTCAAGAATTTAGGGCCATCTTCCAGCTTTTTCCCAGAACAACGATCAATCTTCTCCTTCAGCTCAGCAAACTTGCAAGTGATGTGAGCTGTGTGACAATCCAGCACAGGTGCATATCCAGCACTGATTTGGCCTGGATGGTTCAAAATAATCACCTGAGCTGTGAAGCCAGCAGCTTCCATGGGTGGATCATTTTTGCTGTCACCAGCCACATTGCCACGACGGACATCTTTGACAGACACGTTCTTGACATTGAAGCCCACGTTGTCCCCTGGAAGGGCTTCACTCAATGCTTCATGGTGCATTTCTACAGACTTCACTTCAGTTGTTACAGTGACTGGAGCAAAGGTGAGCACCATGCCAGGTTTGAGAACACCAGTCTCCACACGACCCACAGGGCAGTCCAATACCACCAATTTTGTAGACATCCTGGAGAGGCAAACGCAAGGGTTTGTCAGTTGGGCGAGTTGGTGGCAGGATGCAATCCAGAGCTTCAAGCAGGGTGGTTCCACTGGCATTGCCGTCCTTACGGGTGACTTTCCATCCCTTGAACCATGGCATGTTAGCACTTGGCTCCAGCATGTTGTCACCATTCCAGCCAGAAATTGGCACAAATGCTACTGTGTCGGGGTTGTAGCCAATTTTCTTAATGTAGCTGCTGACTTCCTTAACAATTTCCTCGTATCTCTTCTGGCTATAGGGTGGCTCAGTGGAATCCATTTTGTTAACTCCAACAATTAGTTGTTTCACACCCAGAGTGTAAGCCAGAATGGCATGCTCACGGGTCTGCCCGTTCTTGGAGATACCGGCTTCAAATTCACCAACACCAGCAGCAACAATCAGGACAGCACAGTCAGCCTGGGATGTGCCTGCAATCATGTTTTTGATGAAGTCTCTGTGTCCTGGGGCATCAATGATGGTAACATAGTACTTGCTGGTCTCAAATTTCCACAGGGAGATATCAATGGTGATACCACGCTCACGTTCAGCTTTCAGTTTGTCTAAGACCCAGGCATATTTGAAGGAGCCCTTTCCCATCTCGGCAGCCTCCTTCTCGAACTTCTCAATTGTTCTCTTGTCGATCCCGCCACATTTGTAGATCAGATGGCCAGTCGGGGTAGACTTCCCTGAATCTACGTGCCCAGTGACAACGATGTTGATGTGGGTCTTCTCCTTTCCATTTGGGCTTAGGTTTAATGGCGGTTTTCACGACACCTGTGTCCTGGCGGCAAACCCATTGCAAAAAAGCTGAACTGTATAACTTAAAACGGTTAGGGAATTCCCTGGCCCTCCAGCGGGTAGGACTGGGTGCTCTCACTGCCGCGGGCCCCAGGTTCCATCCCTGGTCGGGGAACCAAGATCCAACAAGCCAGGACGTGCCGCAAACCATAATGCAATCAAAGTCAAATAAAGTACAACTTAAATAAAGCACAATAAAATAAAGCAAAATGGTTAATCTTATGTGAATTTTATTTCAATTATAAAAATATCAAAAGAGGTGGGAGCTGAGGGAGCGGGTGGCTGGCACTTCTGGGGCCTGGACCCTCGGGTCCTGGGGACGCAGGAGGGGGGCCGGGGCCCAGGCACCTGAGTGGTGAGAAGGGAGGAAGCCAGGAAGCCGAGAGCTGTTCTGTGGGAGAGAAAAGAAAATGGTCAGAGGAAGCAGTGGTTTTTGGAGAGGGAGGGTCTCCTGACGGGGACGTTCTCCGAAGGATCACCCTCCCCACTCACTCCCTGGCTGTGGGGAACGGGAGGCCAGTGTGGGCAGGATCCCGGCACCAGGTCCGGGCCCGCCCCCGCCGCGGCCACACAGAAACGGCACCCGGCAGAGCGGGCACCCGCAGACCTGGGTTCTCGGCCCCAAGGAGGGAACAGCGGGGACGCTAGACCGCAGGGGCTGGAAACAATGGCGCGTGCTCTGGAAGAGGCTGGAGGTCCGGACTTCTGGGCCCCCCAGGGAGGAAGGATGGACAGAGCCGGAGGCTCAGATTTCTGGTTCTTGGGGAGGTCTCCCCGCCTGGGAGCCTGAAAGCTGAAGCTAGAAAGCTGGAGGAAGGGAGCTGGAGGGCCCTGGGAGCTAAGCCACGGTCCGAACTGAGACCGAAAGCGCAGTTAGTTTGAGGGTGAAGTCCCGGGACAGCGGAGGTCACCCTCTTGACCTGACAGTGTTCTGCTGGCGTTCGATCATGGACTTTGGCTCTGCTGGGGAGCGGACAGTCCTGCCCCCACCGCTCAGCCTTCTTCCCCAAACTCTCACGCGGCCCCAGGACCGAGAGAGCCTGAGAGAGCCTGGACCGGTGAGCATCTGGCAGAGGGGTGTGGGGGGAGGTGGAGGCAGGCGGGCAGATGTTGGCACTGGGGGAGGGGCTGGAGAGACTTGGGAGCTGGGTGGGGGCAGGACAGCCAAGAGACACTGGGACATCAGGATAAAGGACTGCAAAAAAAAAAAAAGCGAAAGTGCCCCAAGCAGAGAGCTGGTGCTATCATCCTGAACACTTGGCCACTATTTATGCCTGGGAGCCAAAAAGGGCCTCAAAGACGGTCCCAGAATACGACACACCTGAACCCTCAGGGCCGGTTCCTCACCTGGGACAGAGACGCAGAGGCAGCGCTGGCCTCAGTCCCTTCCCCTCTCCTCCCCTGCAGACCCCGGCATGTGGGGATACTTGTCTCTGCTGCCCATCTGCCTGGCCTTCGGGGCTATTGCTGGCATCTGGACCGTGTGAGTTAGTGTCTGTGTTCTTCCATTTATTTACTTATGTTAGGCTGTGCTGGGTCTTCGCTGCTGTCCGCAGGCTTTCTCTAGCTGCGGTCAGCCGGGCGACTCTTCTTTGTGGTGGCTGCTCTGACTGCAGAGCGCCGGCTCTAGGCGCTTGGGCTTCAGTAGCTGCAGCAGGCTCAGGAGTCGTGGCGCACACGCGGGTTTTGTCCCCGGCAGCCTGTGGGATCTGCTGGGACCAGAGATGGAACCTGCGTCCCCTGCATGGACAGGCAGATTCCCGCCCACTGTACCACCAGGGAATGGACCGCGTGAGTGTTAGAGGCAGGAGACATGCCTGCGTCTGAGCCAAGAAGGGCTGGGGGCCAGGACCCCAGGTCTGAGGGAGGAGGGGCCGAGGGCCTGGACCTCCAGGTCTGGACCAGGGTCTGGAGGAGGGGCTGGGGGTCTGGAGGAAGGGCTGGAGGAGGGGCTGGGGGTCTGGACCCCCGGGTCTGAGGGAGGAGGGGCCGAGGGCCTGGACCCCCGGGGCTGGACCAGGGTCTGGAGGAGGGGCTGGGGGTCTGGAACCCCGGGTCTGGACCAGGGTCTGGAGGAGGGGCCAAGGGCCTGGACCCCCGGGGCTGGACCAGGGTCTGGAGGAGGGGCTGGTGGCCTGGACCCCCGGGTCTGAGGGAGGAGGGGCCGAGGGCCTGGACCCCCGGGTCTGGACCAGGGTCTGGAGGAAGGGCTGGGGGTCTGGAACCCCGGGTCTGGACCAGGGTCTGGAGGAGGGGCCAAGGGCCTGGACCCCCGGGGCTGGACCAGGGTCTGGAGGAGGGGCTGGGGGCCTGGACCCCCGGGTCTGGACCAGGGTCTGGAGGAGGGGCTGGGGGTCTGGAACCCCGGGTCTGGACCAGGGTCTGGAGGAAGGGCTGGGGGCCTGGACCCCCGGGTCTGGACCAGGGTCTGGAGGAGGGGCCGAGGGCCTGGACCCCCGGGGCTGGACCAGGGTCTGGAGGATGGGCTCGGGGCCTGGAGGAAGGGCTGGAGGAGGGGCTGGGGGCCTGGGGGAAGGGCTGGAGGAGGGGCTGGGGGTCTGGACCCCCGGGTTGGAGGTGCTGGGGGTCTGCACCTCTGAGTCTGAGGGAGCGGGGACTGGGGGCCTGGACCCCCAGGTCTGAGGAAAGAGGGGTTGGGGGCCTGGACCCCCGGGTTGGAGGTGCTGGGGGTCTGCACCCCTGAGTCTGACGGAGCGGGGACTGGGGGCCTGGACCCCCGGGTCTGAGGCAGGAGGGGTTGGGGGCCTGGACCCCCGGGTCTGAGGCAGGATGGTCTGGGGTTCGGTCTGGACTCCCGGGTCTGAGGGAGGTGGGCTGGGGGTCTGGACTCATGTCTGAGGGAGGAGGGGCCGGGGGCCTGGACCCCCGGGTCTGGAGGAGTGGCTGGAGATCTGACCCCAGGGTCTGAGGCAGGAGGGTCTGGGGTTCGGTCTGGACCCCCGGGTCTGGAGGAGGGGCTGGCACTGGTCTCCTGGGCCTGAGAGAGAGGGAGCGAGGAGCCCGGGTTGATGCTTGAAACAGAAGGGAAAGGGTCGTGGCAACCCCTCCTTTCACCTTGGCGTCCCGCCCCCAGGTTCTCGCTGGCTGTGGTTAACAAGGCCGTGAACCTCACCGAAGGCTTCCCGTACATCAGGTAGTCGCGGCGCCGGCGGGGAGGCCGGGGTCGGGAGGGAGCAAGGAGGTGAGCCTTTCTCTTCCCCCAGTGTGTGTGGAAACGCGCCTCCCCAGAGCTGCATCTTCAGCCAGGTGCTCAACTTCGGAGCCGCTTTGGGTAAACGCTCTGCGCGTGCCTTCATGAGGTGCTAGTCCCGCCCAGCCAGGACCGTCGGGGTCCCTGCCTCCTCCGCCCCACCAGATCCTGGAGTTGGGCTCCCACCCCTGGACCCACGCCCTACCCCCAAGTCTGGGGCTCCCGTCTCCCACCCACTTCCCTCTCCTCCCAGCCGCCTGGATCTGCATTCTGCGTTACTACCAGCTTCGGGACTGGGGCGTCCGAAAGTGGCCTAACCAGGTGATCCTGTGGACGGGGCTGCTCTGTGCCTTGGGCACCTCCATAGTGGGCAATTTCCAGGTGAGACGGGGTAGGCCAGCCCGCCGGAGTGTGGGACTACAACTCCCAGCATGCTGCGGGGCGCAGAGTCCCCGTCGAGAAGGGCTGCTCCCCGCACGGCCTCCTGGGACTTGTATTTCTCTGTGGCTCTTGGGCCGTGGATGCAGTGATGAGTTCCGCTCTCTGAGTAGAGATCGCGCAGGAGGCTCTTTGTAATCATTCCGTGGACCCCTAGGAGTCTGGGGTAATTCACTGCCGTACCCCTCCGTCTAATGATGAAATATCTCGGCTTTCTATTTTTTTTTTTTTTTTTGGCCGCCACCGCTCGGCTTAGCGGAGGATACTAATTCCCAGACCAATAGAACCCAGACCCTTGGGGGTGACATCGCGGAGTCCTGACCGCTGGACCGGCCTGTGGATGGGTGCTCACTCTGCGGGAGGCACTAGCTTTACATCGTGCTGGGTTATTTTAACCCATCTCCGCAAGAACTCCCGGGAGGTTCTTTTTGGGCAAATGCCGCAGATATTTCTCTGTTACCAGGTTCTTGGTGGTCAGAGATGAACCCAGATTCCTTGATTCTTAGAGCCCACATTCTTAACCACGAAGCTCAGTAGGTATTGGTAGAATAAGTAAATGGATGAGTGATAGGAGAAATCTTTCTGATTTATCTTTTTATTTTTCTATTGTGATTACCTCTGACGCCAAACTTCTCCTACCAAAGGGCCAGGGGAGCTTCACAGTGTTTAGACAAGAGGCTGCCTACAACTTGGTAAAAATTCCACATCATATTTGCATAGCAACTCACTCACTCACTGATGTATTCCCGTGTTCCTTAAGCTTTCTTTTTCTGTAATCATGATTGCCCTCCACTCAGAAGCTTTCGTTTTTTTCTTTTTTGGCTACTCCACTTGGCATGCAGGATCTTAGTTCCCCACTAGGGACTGAACCTGTGTCCTCTGAGGTCCAAGCACTGAAAGAAGTGAAAGTGAAAGTGTTAGTTTCTGGGTCCTGTCAGACTCTGTGCGACCCCAGGGACTGTAGCCCACCAAGCTCCTCTGTCCGTGGGATTCTCCAGGCAAGAATACTGGAGTGGGTAGACGTTCCCCTCTCCAGGGGATCTTCCCCACCCAGGGATGAAACCCAGGTCTCCTGCATTGCAGGCAGATTCTTTACCGTCTAAGCCACCAGGGCAGCCCTGAAGTGCTGATTCCTAACCAATGAACCACCGGGGAATTCTCCAGGAGCCTCTTTTAGACATTTTCTCCTAATCATCCCTTCACCCATGAAATGCTGCTGCTGCTAAGTCGCTTTTGTCGTGTCCGACTCTGTGCGACCCCATAGACGGCAGCCCACCAGGCTCGCCCGTCCCTGGGACTCTCCAGGCAAGAACAGTGCGGTGGGTTACCCATGAAATATTTCATATTAAATATCTTAAGTATAATACAAATGATATCAGTAAGGCACAAACTATTGCAATATTTAAGTTGTTTTTTTTTTTCTTCAACCTCCAGGAACTAATTTTTACCCCCTTCTTGCCTGGAGAATCCCAGGGACGGGGGAGCCTGGTGGGCTGCCGTCTATGGGGTCGCACAGAGTCAGACGCGACTGAAGCGACTTAGTAGCAGCAGCGGCAGTGGCAATAATCTGCTCTCTCCCACCAAGGCTGAGAATGAAGTATTTATTCTCCTAATATTTGCGAGGCTCTATTATGCCTCCCAGGTGGCACTGGAGGTAAAGAACTCACTTGCCAATGGAGGAGACACAAGAGATGGGGGCTTGGATCCCTGGGTTGGGAAGATCCCCTGGAGGAGGGCATGGCAACCCACTCCTGTATTCTTGCCTGAAGAATCCCATGGACAGAGGAGCCTGGTGAGTTACAGTTCATGGGACCGAAAAGAGTTACCCGGGACAGAAGCCACTTAGCATGCACCATGTGCCAGGCACTGTTTTAGAGATAGAGGTGCCAGTAGGAACAGCAGTTTATTTTTATTATTATTTTTTTTTAAAGTGAGCTCTGTTAAAAGATAAGTGAAAAAGTAACTACCTTTGGAGAAGTGAAAGTGAAAAGTCGCTCAGTCGTGTCCCACTCTTTGTGACCCCATGGACTGTAGCCCACCACGCTCCTCCATCCATGGAATTTTCTAGGCAAGAGTCCTGGAGTGGGTTGCCATTTCCTTCTCCAGAAACACCAGCTTTAAATGGGGGCCCTCGTGGGTGGAGCGGACAATAATCAGCCAGTGCACCGAGTCAACACGCCTGTCGCCGGGTATGGCAGGCAGATTCCCGGCACAGCCCGTGGTGGTGGGCCTGGCCCCTGGCTCTCCGCACGTCCGCCCCTCAACTCTGCACCCTCCTCCTTCCAGGAGAAGAATCAGCGGCCCACGCACTTGACAGGCGCCTTCCTGGCCTTCTTCGTGGGGATCATATACTTCTGGCTGCAGCTCTTCCTCTCCTGGCGCATGAAGACCCTGCCCCAGCCTGGGGCTCCCTGGATCGGGCCACTCCGCCTGGTGCTCTGCAGCGCCTGCTTCGTCCTCGAGGCGGCCAGTATCCTTCCCTGGAGTGGGGGTGGCTCTCCGATGGGGTGGGTCTGCTCTGCGCCGTCCTGGGTGCCCCTTCCTTCCTCCTCCTCGGTCTCCGTCCAGCGTTACAGAGGATTGTCAGTGAGTCCCGGGTTGGAATCCCACCACCTCAGTGTACTAGCTGGGGGTGGGGGATGGGGGGCCTCCTCTTCTTTCCTAACTTCCTGGTGCTTTGGGTTCCTCATCTATCAGATGAGGATGATGGCAAGGAATGTGAGGAATGAAGGAGCATGTGAGGTGCTTAGATGGGTGCCTGGCACAGAACAAGTGAACAGTCAATGTTGTGACTGTGCTCCGTCGTGTCTGACTCTCTGTGACTCCCATGGACTGTAGTTCACCAGACTCCTCTGTCCATGGGATTCTCCAGGCAAGAATACTGGAGTGGGTTGCCATGCCCTCCTCCGGGGGATCTTCCTGTCCCAGGGGTCGAACCTGCATCTCTTAGGTCTCCTGTATGTGCAGTCCAGGTCTTTACCACTAGCACCACCTGGGAAGCCATGCTAGCAGCTTGAAACGGTGGAGATGGCCGTGGTTTCTCCCCAGAAACTGACGTGTTTTACAAATCAGAGCTGGTTGTCACACGTTTACCAGCATGCCTCTGGGTGGAGCCTCGACTCCAACCCGCTTCTCGAGCCAAACCAGTCTCAGAGTCCCAGTTTCCGTTATGTGTGGAATGGCCTTGCCTTTATCAGAACAGTGATTGCTACTGATTAGCAGAGCGCCCTGAGGGAGAGCGGGGTCAGCCCTGGGGCCGGCTGCCCCCTGTGGGGACAGGAGGGAAGGGGTGCCCGAGAGGTCATTGGCATCCAGAGGAGGCTAAGGGGATCCAGCGAGGCCCTGGGTGGGCTGCCCTCAGTAGATCCCTTCGGAGACTTGGATCCACTTTCCCAGCAAATTGGAGGTGGTGATCCGGTTTCCCAGAGCAGCGGATTGGATCCCATGAAACGGGCGGGAAGGGCTGCTCCTGAACTCAGCCTTCTGCAACTGCAGCTGCAGAACTAGCACAGGTCCTCCGTGGTGGTGGGCAAAACTGACCACGAGGTCCAGGCGGCTCCTCTAAAGCCCCGCCTGTGCTCATGATCCGTTTGGCTACAGGGTCCTCGTCCTGGGGGCCCCAAACATCCCTTGACTGTGGGGAGGCGGGGGAGATGGGACTGTAGGATGGTCAGCTGAGCGTGGTAAGGGCTGGATGGCCACGGAGGGCTGTGAGACATGCTATGCTTTGAGCTGGTCTTGCAGAACTGGCCTGTGTTGGGAGGTTGGTGCCGGGTGGGGGGGCTGCCTCTTCAAGTACATGGTTGCGGGGTGGGGGTGAGGGGGGAGGAAAGCTGCCCAGGGGAGGCGAAAAGGCTGCTGGCAGGGCCAGAGGTCAGGCTCTCCTGGGGAAAAGTGAGGGGTTACAGGCTTGGGCTTCTGCCTGAGGGCAACAGGAAGCCCCAGAAAGCTTGTGAGCAGGGGAGATACAAGGTCAGGGCTGAGGTCAGCACTTGTGTTTGGGGGCTCACATTTTGTCTGAGGATCAGTGGAGCTAGGGGATGGTACTGGCCTTCCTCACTGTCTAAAAATCCTTGCATGAACGAAACGATGTCTAGTCTGATCTAGGAGAGGTGAGTCGGAGCTGGGTTGGCCGAGACGAGGAGCACTTCAGTGAGGTGGGCGGTGGTCCCAGAAAATGAGGGGCGTCTCTGCCAGGCCGGAGCTGGGGGTGTGTGTTGGCCAGTGGTCACAGAAACATTTTATAAACAGCTGGGACTGCGGAGCTGGAGAAGGGATAAGGCTGGTCTGCAGAGACGCCAGACCAGAAAGAGATGAGCAAGACAGACAAGACTTGGAGTGACCAGCTGGACAGGGGGCGGAGATGGGAGGGGGCTGGGGCACCGGAGTGGATGGGGTAGTCATGGAGGTAGGGACTCCCGGAAAGAGGAAGAGGGTTTAGGAAGAAGGTGAGCCTTTGCTTGCGACTGAGCAGGAGGGGCTTGTGAGCCACGGGTGGGGGAGACAGTTGCCAGCACAGCCTCAGGCTGGGGGCGGGGAGCGAGGGCAACTTTAGTGTTAGTTGCTCAGTCCACACGGCTGAGCCGACACGACTCTGTGGCCCCAGGGACTGTAGCCCGCCAGGCTCCTGCGTCCATGGGGATTCTCCAGGCAATAATACCGGAGTGGTGGTCATTCCCTCCTCCAGGGGATCTTCCCTACCCAGGGATTGAACCCAGGTCTCCAGCATTGCATGCGAATTCTTTAGAGAGTAGCTTTAGGACACCCTGCGGTGTTGGAGGTGGGAGGATTTTTGAGACGGTGGGAGTGCTGCCGCAAACAGGAGGAACGTGCGACGGGAAATGTTTGGGAAGCGACTGAGACAGAGCGGGACGAGGAGGGCCCCTCTGAGAGCGTCTGGGAGGAGTTGCTGCGGAGCGGAGAGGCTGCGCGGCGAGCGGGGCTGCTCCGGCTGGGGCGGGGTGGGCGTGTCGGGGCGGGCCCGCCTGTCGGGCCCCTGGGCGCCCCGCCAGCTCCCGCTCCTCCCTGCGGCCGTGCGCCCTTGACCTGGCCCCAGTGGTCGTCCTGCAGTCCTGGTCCATGCGCTCCGTCTCGGCCATCTGCGAGTGGGTCGTCGCCATGCTGCTGTTCATCCTCTTCGGCCTCCTCGCCGTGGACTTCTCCCGCCTGGACGGCTGCACCCTGCGTCTCCAGCCGGGCTCTGGCAGCCTCCGGCCCCCGCCGGACTCCCCCACCTCCCTGCACCTGCAGCTCTGAACAGCCGTCCTCACACCTCCGGTCCCTGCCGTCTGGTTCCGCCCCCGCAGTCGGGGCCACCCAGGAAGCGAGAGGCCAAGGCCAGCCAGCCATCCCTGATCAAGGATATTT
Organism: Muntiacus reevesi; assembly: GCF_963930625.1. Classification (NCBI taxonomy): domain Eukaryota; kingdom Metazoa; phylum Chordata; class Mammalia; order Artiodactyla; family Cervidae; genus Muntiacus; species Muntiacus reevesi. The sequence goes on from NC_089250.1 coordinate 277,036,227, forward strand.
ATTATTATTATTATTGTTAATTTTTTGTTGTTGCTGCCGCCGGCGGAATCAGAGACACGGACGCAGGCAGGATCACGCGAAATCAGAATTCCTTCCGGAGAGCAAATCCGTACAGAAGGTCGTGGGGGGAGAGGGAGAGGACTGGGGGGGCAGGGCGGGCCCAGGAAGGGGGAGTTGGGCACACAAGGACGGACGGCCCTGTCCGTCCGGATCTGCTAAGCCACCCGAACCAGCCCCTGTCCCTCCCCCACCCCACCCCGCAGACAGACTGATCAATAAATAAAATAATAAATTAATCAATAAATAAAATAGAAACGGCTCCCCCACCCGCAGTCCCCCAGAAACCCCCCCTCGTTGGGCATGGCCCCCGGAGCCCCATCCTCCAAGGGCAGGGCCGGGTGTGTTGTGACTCCCCCCTCCCCACGGACGCCTTGGGGCCTATTTACAGATTCACAGTTGGGGGGGCAGGGAAGGGGGGTGGAGGGGGCGCCCCTCCTCCCCGGCCCCTGGGGTCAGGGCAGGGGGCTCCCGTTGGTGGCCAGGAGCTTCTTGTCCTTGGGGGGGCCTCGGCGGGGAGAGCTGGTCAGCTCCGGGTCTGGGCAGCTGGGCGCGGGCTGCAGGCTTCGGGGTGGGGTCCCGGCGGGCCGGGTCTGGGCCCCGTTCTTCTCTTGTGTGCAGGGGCAGGGGGGGGGAGCGGTCAGGCCTCAGGAAGGGGTGCCACCCCTCTGGTGGTGAGGGGGCGGGGGGCGGCTGCCAGGGCTCACTCACACCAACCACCACGAGGCTGCCGGCCCTGCACCAACAGGGCGCAACCCTGCAGCCCGTGGCCGTGGAGACCAGACCAAGCCCTGGGGCGTCCTGGTGGGCCCAGCTCAGGAGACAGCCGAGACTCTGGTTACTGCACTCTGCGAGGCCCCGTATCGGGGCCAAAGCGCCCCCTTCCCTTTGGGAGCCTTGGGGAGCCCCCACCAGGTTGTTCTGGCTCTCCCGCAGCGCCTGCATGACTGGGCCACCCGCCAGACCTGGCCGGGGCTGATTCCCAGTGGTCAGGCAGCAGTTTCCGTGGGGCCCGAAACAAGGCCTGAGGTCCCGTACCAGAGACCACCCCTTAAGAGACACTGACGCTGGAGGCCGTGCTGCCATAGCAACCCCCAGGGCTGCCCCTCCGGGGCTCAGTCGGAGGTCCCGCACTGCCCCACTGCCCGTATAAGGCACGCGTCTCGGACCCCGGGTCCCTGCGGGTCCTACATCTCTGAAGGTGTGCCCTTTAAGGAACTCTGGTCGTCAAGGCCACCTTTCCTTGGCAGCCGGGTCTAGCGAGGTTCAGGGGGCCTTCCTGGCTTCTGGTCCCCCTGGAGAAGCAGACTCACAGGGCAGAATTCCTCTACCTGCCTATCGGGGCGGCCCTCCACTCGAGGCTAGCCCCGTTCGTCTGTGTCGGACCTCTGACCCCAGGGCTGCGTGATAATTAATTGATGTTGTAGGAACCACGGAGTTTGTCTGCGACCTTGACGTCCTTGATCCCTGGTGGCTAGGGGACTCCCCTCCTGACGACCAGGTGGGCACAGAGAAGCCCCTTCCCCCCGGAGCACAGACCTCACCCCCTCCCGGGGAGAGGCCCGAGGCTGTGAAAGCCAGGCCCAGCAGGGCCAGAAGGCTCTGTGAGACAAAGACCACCTCATCCTGGTTTTAGCACTGACAGTCCTTGGTGTCGGGAACCTCAGGACAGTTGGTCGCCCTCCTCCAGAACATAGGTCGAAAGCCTTCGGTGGCAGGGAGAGCCACCACCTCCAACAAGAGACCGGTGGCCCCTAAGGGACCCTGGAGGTTCCCTCCCTCCGTGGCGAGCCCTTCTCAGGCTCGGGAAGGCCCGGTTCCCTGGGAGCCCTGCAGCTGAAGCCTCGCCGGTAACACAAGCCCCTGTCCCGCTTGGCCACCAGAAGTGCCCCCTCCGCCCCACTGCCCTGCCCCCGCGGGTGCCCCAAGTGCCTCCCACCTGCCAAGGCCTGGACGGACGGCTGGTCGTGTGTGCTCAGCAGCTGGGCCTGGATGGTCTCCACCACCCGCTTGAACCGGCGGCTGGGACCTGCAAGGGGCAGGGCAACAGACCGATGAAGCAAGATCCATGTTTTCCGGCAAGAGGGGAAAAATGCAAACAGGAACAGTGTTCTCCGCCCGTTTGGGCCTCCTCTCCCCCCTGGTGTGTCTCTGTCGCACCCCTGCATTGAGCACGCCTGCTTAGGAGGTAACCTTCCTAATCCTGACGACGACCCATGACCCACAACTCGCTCTGCACCTGGATCGTGCAAACTGTCAGTAACGCATCATTTCATGTATGGCCCTCTGTCTCACAAACGCATATAACGGCGTGTGGACCGCTCATGAGCAGAACAGTTCTCAGACTTTCTGAACGGCTGCTCCTGGCTTATAGTACTCAGTTTGACTCGAATAAAATTGTCCATTTTTTTCTTTTTTTCTTTTTATTTTTTTTTCTTTTTTTAAAAGATTTATTTATTCTTGGCTTCACTGGGTCTTCCCTGCTGTGCGTGCCTTTCCCTCTAGTTTTGGGGGCGGGGGCCACTCTCTAGTTGCGGTGCTCACTGCAGTGGTTTCTTCTGTTGCAGAGCACGGCTCAATAGTGGTGGCAGACCGGCCTACTTGCTCCGTGGCATGTGGGATCCTCCCGGAACAGGGATTGAACCTGTGTCCCCTGCATGGGCAGACAAATTCTCAACCACTCAACCACTCGACCGCCAAGGAAGTCCCTCCATGTTTTTCTTAAATCAACGGATTCATCTTTTCATGTGCCGTGCTGGGCTAACTGGCTGGATATGACAGGCACCCACCAGAGGGCACCGGGAGTCCGCCAGAACCAGCACGGGCCCGCCGGGCTTCTCGGTACTTCTCAGGTGTTCTGATGAGTTCTCCTGCTACCCAGCGCTCACTGTTTGAGTGATGATCCTGAGAATTTTATTTGCACTGTTTTCACTTAAGGCTTGAAATCTGAAGGGGCTTCAGTGCATTTCCTAGGCAGGACCTGGGCAAGAGACCCAGGGAAACATTACTGGCTGGGTTTTTGTTAAATCTGACTTAAATTCAAAATTAAACAAGTTGCTATATGGCTTGACAAGAAACTTTTGCAAGTGAAAGGAGAGCCTGAGTTGTTCAGCTCTTAATGATACCAAGCAGGGCCCTGTGGGGCTCCTGGGCACAAAGCCTCTCTGTGTCCCCCATTTCTCTGATTTTAGGAAACAGCCTTCCTTCAGCCTTCATGACCTTGCCTGAGTTCCAAGGGGCAGATTCAAGCAGTTGTTAATTAGGGAAGGGAGGCGGTGTGAGACCTGGGAGAAACAAGCGTCAAGAGCAGCCTTGGGGGCTTCCCTGACGGTCCAGTGGTTAAGAATCCAGCTTACCAGGCAGGGGCCCCCATCCGGTCCCTGGTCTGGGAGATCGCACATGCCACGGAGCAACTAAGCCTGTGGGCTGCAACTACTGAGGCCCGCAAGCCCCCGAGCCCGCGCTCCCAAACAAGAGATGCCATCACAGTGAGAAGCCCGAGGACCGCAAGCAGAGAGCAGCCCCCACCCCTGCAACCAGAGAAAGCCCATGCCCAGCAACAAAGTCCCAGCGCAGCCAAAAAGTATCTTTTAATTAAAACACGTAAAAAGTTGAAAAAAGTAAGCCAGGGTAACTCCTTGCTAGATTCGGAAGCAGCACGCAGGCGATTTGCCACAGGGCCCTCAGAAAGTTGCTTAGGTTTTATCTGAATATCTGAATTAGGCTACAAAATTAATAATGGGAAATTGCGCCTCAAAGGCCAAACAGCTCCTGTACAGACAGCCACTGATGGGAATACTAGCTGGGCTTATGTATGCTTGCAACCACTTAATTGAGAATGAAAGGAAATCCTGCCCTGAAATGGCCAACATAGGTCTTTTCAGCACCCTACAACGGATTTTTCACACACAGTTAAAAGCCTGCAGTCTCCTGGACCTCTGCCTGCAGGGTGTACTGGAAACAACAGTGGTAAGAGTTTTTCCTCTTTTTAAAAATTAGGTTAGCAGGGAAAATATTTGTAGGGCCAGCTTCTTGGATCTTTCGGATTGGAAAAACTCCTAAATTATAAAATGTTAGCGAGCTCTCATCACATTTTCCTATTTTCATACGTATGCAGAAGCCCCCAAAGTTTTCCAAATTCCAAAAATGCCTCATTGAGGGATTTCCCCGGGGGCATCTGTGGTTTAGACTCTGCCTGCCAATGCAGGGGACACAGGTTCAATCCCTAGTCGGGGAACTGAGACCCCGTGTGCGTCGGAGCAAGGATTGAGCCAGGACATCACAACCAGAGTCCGTGTGCAGCAGCAAGGATCTCGTGCCTTGCAACTGACACGGGACAAAGCCAGATAAATAGGCAAATGAATATTGAAAAATAATTTTTAAAAATGTAAAACGGAAACTGAAAATTGAAGGCAAGGTAACTCTGAAAGAGAGAACAAAAGGGAGACAGGGGATCTGAATCCAACCTCTTTTCTAACTGTTGTGTTTTACATTATTGTAACTGACTCCTGGCTAAAATTCTGAAATGGAAACTATGGGGTGTCTATTGGTGCATTTGTATGGCAACTATGTGTGTGCTGTAGATGTCTCTTACTGCCAAAATTAATCTGTAAATAAACTCTATTTATTGGCTTACAGGAAAATAGGCACTTATGTAAATGCTCAGAAATGGAAAAGAAACTAACCCTAATGACTTTCAGGTTTGCATGCACTGGGAACCATTCAGTATAGCATTAATACCTGGTACTAAATTTAGCTTAAGTTTGTTGCATTAATTAATACAGACATGTTTCTAGAGTCATCAACATTAAGCATAGTATTTTTATTGTATCTAGGCTTCCTAGAAATCAAATAAATAAGATCTTATTATTCCTGTTACAAAGTTTGTCCACAAGAAAAATAACTAGATATGATAAAACTTTTCAGTTAATAAAATAGACATAAATAAGTGCCTTTAGGTAAACTCTTTGGGGATAATTATGTTTGGGGAATGTCTGTCTAAACTAGCCCCTTCAGACTTTGATAACCTGAAACTTTAGAGGACTGCTACCCTCAGCGGTCTTGAGCATCCCACAGAGCAGGGGGCAGCCGCGGCACGGGACGCTTACCGGAGATGAGCGTAAAGGTGACTGAGTAGATGCCACCACCACCGCTGCCGTCCCGCCGGGGGGAGGGTTCTGGACCCTCAGAGGAGCTGATGTCCACCTGGAAGCGGACGGGCTTCTGGAAGACGGAGGGGCCACCGCTGGCCTTGTACTCAGCCCTGAAGCTGGTCTGTGACAGCACGCTGTGACTCAGGCTGGGGATCTGACAGGGACGGGAGCAAGAGGAGAGGGTGATTTCAGTGACCTGACTCCAAGGCACAGATAAGCAGCCCTTGACCAGCTCTGCCCCAGGAAACACCAGTCCCCTCAGCCACCAGGGGGAAAGGATAACAGAAGAGGCATTAGAGGCCCCACTGCCTGCTGGGATTTATAGTTTTCTCTATCTTATAAACAGGGCATCAGAAAAATGGCTGAGCTACTGAATCCCATGGTAATATGGACTTTCACATGTGGTGCCAGCCCCAGGCCCCAGGACCACCTTCAACGAATTCCTTCCTTCTTCCACAAACCCTGCCCAAGTCGCATCTGTCTCAGAAACGTTAAGTCCCATGAGCTCCTTGGGCAAAGAACCACAGGACCCAGCAGACAACCCCAGAGTGCACTAGAAGAAGTATTGAGAGTTCCTTTTGCCAATCTCAGACCTGGTGGTAGGGGAATGGCAACTCACTAGTCCTCAGTAGATGCTAACATGCAGGGAATAGTAATTCCGGATCTCATTTCTCACTTCCAGGCCCCAGGGCGCGATACACCTGGCTTCTTGTCTCCACAGTGACCACAACCAACTCTGGCTAAGAAACTACAAATCCCATGAGCCCCAGGTGGACCCCAGGCCAGCACTAAGGAGGTGGACCCCAGAGGCTGCTGGGATTTGTAGTTCTGTGGAAGCCAGGGTGCATGGGGACCCACGCCCCTCACCGACAGGAAGGCGTGGACAATGTCCGCTTTGATGCTGCTGAGAGGTTTATCCTTCAGCACGAGGAATATTTGTTCTTCTTTGTCCAAGGAGATGAAGTTCCCGAACCAAGAGCGTTTGGCCAGCCTGAGTGGGAACAGATAGGTTGGAGGTGGGTTGGGAGGAGGCTAACGGAATCGCCCCTTCCATCCACTCTCTTCCCTTCCCTGTCAGACTCACTCTGGAGAGGACTCTGGCGTCAAACTGGACATCTCCTCGGCAGTGGGGACTGGGGAAGACAGAGCAAGGTCAGCACGTGTCCATCACCTGGTGCCCAGCACACAGGCCAGCAGGGACCTCCACCCAGGGATTCCAGACCCCGGAGTCGGTCCACTTCCCAGCAGTTAAACCCCAGAAGGCATGTGCGCTGCGTGACGTTCTCCCCAGGGATGTGGCCCCTCCCTGGTTGGGCCACGCCTCCTGGGGGTGGAGCTTGTTCGCCATGAGCCAATGGGAAGGTGAGCCACGGCACTGAAGGGGGATGGCCTTCTGACGAGCTCCTCCTCCAGAGTTGGAGGCCCGACCTCGCCTCTCCCCAGCACCTTAACCTCTGCTCCCAACAGCATCTTCTCATAGGTCGTGGGAGTCCAGGCCCCCAGCCTGGTCCTTCCTGGGGACCCAGATGTTGGATCCCCGCCCCCCGCCCCACATTAGGACTCAGGAGTACACGTCCCACACCCTTCACGCTCCAAGGACCCCCGTACCCTGCATCTTGCGCCGGTGAAAGCGGGGGGAGCCCAGGAAACTGTTGCGGATGGAGTTGAGACGACTCCTCCAGGCGGCTCCCCCGACTCCGCCGCCAGGGCTGGGGGGCGGCGTTGTCCCTGGGGTCCCAGTGGGGCTGGCCCGGGGCGTGTGCAGGGGCGAGTGCAAAGGGGTCCCCCCGGAGGAGCGCGGGGAGCCAGGGGGGCCGGGCAGGGGTGTGGAGCGGGCACTCGGGGGCGGGGGCTGCTCCCCGGCACCCCCACCCCTGGGGCCCCGAGAAGGCAGCGTCTGCGTTTTAGAAGTCAGTGAGCCCCCACCCCGGGCCTCATCTCCAGTGGGCTCCGGCGAGAAGGAAAATACTGGACTCTGTAGAGCAGTGGAGTCGAGTGAGAGAGTGGACTCCGACTCCCAGGACATCCTAGGAGCCCCACAGGCGCGTGCTCGCGCGAGCACACACACACACACACACACACACACACACACACGGTGCACCCCAAAGCAGGATGGAACTTGCAGTCCAATAATTTCCCCAACACCCCCACCCCACCCCCACTGCTGAGTTGGGGGCAGGGACTTTTTCTCTCATGCTCAGGGACTGTAAATCCAGCAGTGACAAGAACAGAGGAGGTGCTCTACTAACTTTAGCTAAATGAACAAATGGGACCCTTGAAGCGCACTGAAAACCCCACATGGGAAATGACGTGGGAAATGGGCGGTCTGGACTAGGATTCCAAAGAGGCCTTGGGTCTTTGGCTCTTTGGGGACAAGGAGGCAATGTCCCAGGACTTCATGGGAATTATAATTTCTGCTGCTTCAGCTTTGCTCCACAGGGTCTTCATTCCCTTACCCCCCTTAACCCATCTGGGACCTGGCCTTACCCTTGGGCTGCTCAGAGGACTGGACGACAGACCAGTGGAGGCTCCACTGACACTGCGGGATCTGTTTCCAGAAAAGATTAAGGGGAAAAAAATCAGGTGGGAGGGTTTCAGAAGGCTCGGATGTCTTCTCCCTTCCACACTCCTTCAAGATGAGGAAATGAGGCCCAGAGAGGGAAGGAGACTTGTCCCAGTCACGCAGCACCTCTGAGGTGGCCACAGCGTTGGAGCCCTGAACTCTCTCTCCACCCAGGGCTGTGCATTCCAGTGGAGGGGCAGGGGCTCCCACCTCTGGCTGTGCTGGGCCATCTCCAGGGCCCGTCGAGTGGGCACTGGGGAGCCACCACCCCCAGCATCTGTGATGCTCAGGACCTCCATGGACTCCCGCTGTGGCCGCCGCTTACCGTGACGGCTCAGCATGGGGGAATCCACACGCTTCCGAGGTGGGTCTGCGGGCCGAGAGTATCATCCTGATCAGTGGGTGCACTGGTGCAGCTGGGCATGACACTCATACAGACGCGGACACTGAGGCTCAGAGTGAAGAGGGGCTTTGACAAGGGTCTCGGGGCAAGTCAGGGAGTCTAAAGATAGAAGCTCAAAGCCTGCAGCCCCTCCGTCCCTCCCTGGGGAATCTGGGGTCTGGACTCCCCCGCCTGCCCTTCTCACCAACATCATTCCGGGGAGGCAGGTCCTGATCCTCACAGCTGGGGTACCGCTCCTTCCGATCCAAAAGCAGGTAGTATATCATCTTCTCTTGGTTCTCCCTGAGTGGGGTGGGGGCAGGAGAGCACTGGGGTCAGAGGTCAGGTCCCAGGGTTGGTCTCATTCCCTCCTTGTGTCTGTGGCTCTGTGGGGCTCAGTGCACTCAGACTCTCTGCCGATGGCTGCACTTTCCTAGGTATCACTAGGGTTGGCCCCTTGGTCTCAGTATACAGCTCAGCCTCATTTTACTGAATGATGTAATAGTGACGCTGATGTGGCTCAGACGGTAAAGTCTGCCAGCACTGCAGGACACCCAGCTTCAACACCTGGGTGGGAAGGTCCCCTGGAGAACAGCACCCCACCCCAGCATTCCTGCCTGGAGAATCCCGTGGACAGAGGGGCCTGGCGGGCTACAGTCCATGCGGTGGCAACGTGTCGGACACCACTGAACACTAACACTTTGACTTCAGCCTCTGAGCACGTACTGTGCCTAAGCACCATGTCAGGTGCTGAGTCGTCCTCAGCAGCTCTTCATACCTTTCAGCATCCCTTCTTCTCCCCACTGGTCTCTTGAAGAGCTTTCCAGTTTGTTGTGATCCATACAAAGGCTTTAGTGTAGTCAGTAAAGCAGAAGTAGATGTTTTTCTGGAACTCTCTTGCTTTTTCTTTCTTTTTTTTTTTTTTCATTTTATTTATTTATTTATTTTTTTTCCAGTGGGTTTTATCATTCATTGATATGAATCAGTCATAGAGTTACACGTATTCCCCATCCCGATCCCCCCTCCCACATCCCTCTCCACCCGACTCCTCTGGTCTTCCCAGTGTACCAGGCCCGAGCACTTGACTCATGCATCCCACCTGGACTGGTGATCTGTTTCACCACAGATAATATACATGCTGTTCTTTCGAAATATCCCACCCTCACCTTCTCCCACAGAGTTCAAAAGTCTGTTCTGTACTTCTTGCTTTTTCAATGATCCAACAGATGTTGGCAATTTCTGATTCCTCTGCCTTTTCTAAATCCAGCTTAAACATCTGGACGTTCATGGTTCATGTACTGTTGAAGCCTGGCTTGGAGGATTTTGAGCATTGTTTTGCTAGTGTGTGGGATGAGTGCAATTGTGCAGTAGTTTGAGCACTCTTTGCCATTGCCTTTCTTTGAGATTGGAATGAAAATGACTTTTTCCAGTCCTGTGGCCACTGCTGAGTTTTCCAAATTTGCTGGCATTAAGTGCAACACTATCACAGTATCTTTTAGGATTTGAAATAGCTCAACTGGAATTCCATCACCTCCACTAGCCTTGTTCGTAGTGATGCTTTCTAAGGCCCACTTGACTTTGCATTCCAGAATGTCTGGTTCTAGGTGAGTGATCACACCATCATGATTATCTGGGTCATGAAGATCTTTTTTGTATAGTTCTTTTGTGTATTCTTGCCACCTCTTCTTAATATCTTCTGCTTCTGTTAGGTCCATACCATTTCTGTCCTTTATTGAGCCCATCTTTGCGTGAAATGTTCCCTTGGTATCTCTAATTTTTTTTGAAGAGATCTCTAGTCTTTCCCATTCTATTGTTTTCGTCTGTTTCTTTGCCCTGATCACTGAGGAAGGTTTTCTTATCTCTCTTGCTATTCTTTGGAACTCTCCATTCGAATGGATATATCTTTCCTTTTCTCCTTTGCTTTTTGCATCTTTTCTTTTCTCAGCTATTTGTAAGGCCTCCTCAGACTACCATTTTGCCTTTTTGCATTTCTTTTTCTTGAGGATGGTCTTCGTCACTGCCTCCTGTACAGTGTCACGAACCTCCGTCCATAGTTCTTCAGGCACTCTGTCTATCAGATCTAATCCCTTGAATCTATTTGTCACTTCCACTGCATAATCGCAAGGGATTTGATTTAGGTCATACCTGAATGGTCTAATGGCTTTCCCTACTTTCTTCAGTTTAAGTCTGAATATTCAAGGTTAATTTCCTTTAGGATGGGCTAGTTTGATCTCCTTGCTGTCCAAGATACTCTCAAGCGCCTTCTTCAGCCCCACAGTTTGAAAGCATCAATTTTTTTTTTTTTTTTTGCTCAGCCTTCTTTAGGGTCTAACTCTCACATCTTTACATGACTACTGGAAAAACCATAGCTTTGATCATGGACCTTTGTCAGCGAAGTGATGTCTCTACTTTTCAATATGCTGTCTAGGTCTGTCATAGTTTTCCTTCCAAGGAGCAAAATGCATATAATAATTGAATAAAATATAGGCAGTACATATGCTAATTTATATACATATTCCTATATCTGTATATAGATATGCATACCTGTGCATATGCACATATGCACATACACATCTATCTGTAAAATCATCCTCATCAGGCTCAAAATTCTGCAAGGGATTCACACCATGGTGGCCAGCCCCCAAGATGACCTTCACTCCGCACCCCACACCCCCCCCCGCCCCCCCCCCCCCCCCCCGCCTTTCCACAATGAACAGGGCTGAGCTCTGTAACCAACAGGATTTTGCAGAAATGACTGCAAGTCCATGGCTAGGATATCAGAGACACCATCCTCTGTGGCATCACTCAGTCCTCTAGAGGAACTCAGCACTGCGTCAAAAGGTCATTGCAGCCACCTCATGGCGAAATCTACGAGGTAGGGAGGCCTCATGCCGGCAGCTAGAGAGGGACTGAATCTTCCTCCGATAGTCTGACAGTCATGTGAATAAACCACCCCATAAACAGCCCTCCCATCTGAACTGAGTTTTCAGAGGATGATGTCCCATCCACAGCTTGACAGCCACCTCAAGGGAAATACCAAGACAGAACCACACATCTAAACCATTCCTGACCCAGAGAAACCACGGAAGATAAGTATTTACCGTCCTTCTAAGCCACAGGCAATGGATACACACCTAGATCAAAATCCAATGTCATTACAATGGCCTCTTTTCTTCCTCTGGTCTTATCGCTGACTATTTTTTCTGATGCTGAAGCTGAAACTCCAATACTTTGGCCACCTGATGCGAAGAACTGACTCATTGGAAAAGACCCTGATGCTGGGAAAGATTGAAGGTGGGAGGAGAAGGAGATGACAGAGGATGAGATGGTTGGATGGTATCACTGACTCAATGGACATTAGTTTGAGTAAACTCTGGGAGTTGGTGATGGACAGGGAGGCCTGGCGTGCTGCAGTCCATGGGGTCGCAAGGAGTCGGACACGACTGAGCACCTGAACTGAACTGAATTGATTCTTCCCATTGCTCACTCTGTTACAGTCCCATTGGCTTCCTACAGTTCAGTCCAGTTCAGTTCGGTCGCTCAGTCATGTCCGACTCTTTGTGACCCCGTGAATCGCAGCATGCCAGGCCTCCCTGTCCATCACCAACTCCCGGAGTCTTTTTAAACTCATGCCCACCGAGTCGGTGATGCCATCCAGCCATCTCATCCTCTGTCGCCCCTTCTCCTCCTGCCCCCAGTCCCTCCCAGCATCAGGGTCTTTTCCAATGAGTCAACTCTTTGCATGAGGCGGCCAAAGTACTGGAGTTTCAGCTTCAGCATCAGTCCTTCCAGTGAACACCCAGGACTGATCTCCTTTAGGATGGACTGGTTGGATCTCCTTGCTGTCCCAGGGACTCTCAAGAGTCTTCTCCAACACCACAGTTCAAAAGCATCAATTTTTTGGCGCTCAGTTTTCTTCGCAGTCCAACTCTCACATCCATACATGACCACTGGAAAAACTGTAGCCTTGACCAGACTACCAAAACCCCCAAACCTCCACAGGTCTATCCCTGCCATTCTCTCTGCCCACCGATATCCACAGGGTTCACTCTCTCACATGCTCCGTGTCTTTGCTGCAATGTCCCTTCTTCAGGGACGCCTTCCCTGGCAGTCCAGGCTGGAAATGCCCACCCACCTCAGCCATGCCCTCACTTGGCTCTGTTTTTTCATGCTGTCAGGTTTGTGGGGTTTGTTACAACATTCGCAGGAAGCTAATACAGATGGTTGATTAAGTGGACTGGATCAATGGGAAAGTGGGTGATTGGAGGGATGGGTGGATTGTAGGACAAATGGGAAGAGGGAATCGATAGAATGGATTAAAGAATGAAGGATCTTATGGGTGGATGAATGGATAGTTGAATGCATGGAGCTTTGGTCAGCTGGAAGAGTATCTAAAGAAATGATGGTTGGGTAGATAGGCAAGTGGATGGTTGAGTGGATAAATAGCTAGTTGGATGAATGCATGAAGGCAAGAATATATACACAGATGAAAAGGTGGGTTGGGCGGGAGTTTGGATGGATAGACGTGTGGATGGGTATTCAAGCAGGAAACATGACACACTGGGAGAGAATCAGATTTATTATTTTATTTTAAAGATTTATTTATTTATTGACTGTGGTTTTTCTTGCAGCTCAGTTGTGGCAGTCAGGGTCTACTCTTCATTGCTTCATATTGCAGTGGCTTCTCCTGTTGCAAAACACAGGCGCCAGGGGCTTTAGTAGCTGCATCATAGAGGCTCAATATTTGTGGCACATGGGCTTAGCTGTCTGCCCCCTCCTGCCCCCACCCTTGCCCAGTATGTGGGCTCTTCCCAGACCAGAGATTAAACTGGTGTCCCCTTCATTGCAAGGCAGATTCTAAACCACTGGACCACGGAGAAAGCCTTCTTATTTTATTTTTTAAATTGAAGTCTAGTTGAATCACGATGTTGTGTTAGCTTCAGGTGTACAACAAAGTGATTCAGTTATTAATATATATAATATATATAATTCAATATAACTATAAATAAACATAAACATAAAATATAATTATATATATTCCTTTTTTGGCATTGGTTCCTTCTTTTTCATGGCCTAGTAATATTCCATTGCACAAACATACTGCTCTTTATCCTTTCGTCTATCAGTGGACACGCTGATTGCCTCCACGTCTTGGATGTTGTAAACAGTGCTATGAAGAACACTGGGATGCATGTATCTTTTCAAATTATACTTTTCTCTGGATATATACCTAGGAGTGGAATTGCAGGATTATATGGTAGCTCTGTTTTTATTTTTTTAAGGAACCTCCCTGCTGTTCTCTGCAGTGGCTGTAGCAGTTTACATTCTCTCCCAACAGCGTAGGAGGAAGAATCAGATTTTAGAGCCAGACAGAGTTGGGCTCTGACCCCAGCTCCCCATGGTGATATTGTACAAGCCTGGAAGCCAAGGTGGATCTCCATTCAAGAAAGAACTTACTTAACTGTGAGAAGTGTATTTGGCCAAATGCCCCCAGCTACAGTATGTGTAACTGGTTTGTTTTGTTTTGTTTTAATCAAGTTTCTTTCCAGGCAGCCCCCAAGCAATGAATAAGCCTTAGGGTGGGGGCCGTGCTAGGGCCTGACCACTTCCATCCAATGTGGGACTCATCTAATAGCAATCTCTCTTGTTTTTCCTTTTTTTCCTTCTTCCCTTCCCCCCCTTCTCCCCCTCCCTCTGAAAGTGAAGTGTTAGTCGTTCAGTCCTATCTGACTGCCGCCAGGCTCCTCTGTCCATGGCATTCTCCAGGCAAGAACACTGGAGTGGGTTGCCATTTCCTTCTCCAGGGAATCGTCCCAACCCAGGGATTAAACCTACCTCGCTTATGTCTCCTACATTGGCAGGCGGGTTCTTTACCACCAGCGCCACCTGAGCTGAGGCCCCCGCCCTCTACTCCTCCCTGTCTCTTTCTTGATCTCTCTTTCTCCCTTCCTTTTTTTTTTTTTTTTTAACTTTGAATTGAGATAAAATTCAGGCAACACAGGACTTCCCTGGTGGTTCAGTGGTTGGGACTCAGCTTCCACTGCAGGGGTCACTGGTTCTGCCCCTGGTGGGGAAACAAATCCCACATGCACGCTGTGTGGCCAAAAAGAAAATGAAAAGAGAAACAATTCACAGAACACAAAATCATTCCTTTTAAGTATTTTAAGTAGCATTTAGTATCAGTCTTGTCTCGAGATCATGTCTATCAAGTTCCAAACATTTTCACCACCCTGAGAGGTAGTGATTAAGCAATCACTCCGCACCCATCCGGCAACCGCTAATCTGCTTTCTGTTCCCATGGATTAGTCCACAGTGAATCTTTGCATTGCCTCTCCCCTCGGGCTGAGGGATCTTGCAGGTGCATGGTCTCAGGCTCTTCCTAGCTATACTATCTTCCTGCCTTTCCTTTCACAGGTGGCAGAATGACTTCCTGCCTCCTCCTGTTCTTCCTCATCTTTATCTTTCACTTGTTCAGTGGCTCAGTCGTGTCTGACTCTTTGCGACCCCATGGACTGCAGCACGCCAGGCCTCCCTGTCCATCACCAACTCCTGGAGCTTGTTCAATCTCATGTCCATCAAATCGGTGATACCATCCAGCCATCTCATCCTCTGTCACCCCCTTCTCCTGCCTTCAATCTCTCCCAGCATCAGGGGCTTTTCCAATGAGCCAGCTCTTTACATCAGGTGGCCAAAGTATGGGAGCTTTAGCTTCAGCATCAGTGCTTCCAGTGAATATTCAGGGTTGATTTCCTTCAGGATGGACTGGTTGGATCTCCTTGCCGTCCAAGGGACTCCCAAGAGTCTTCTCCAGCACCACAGTTCAGAAACACTGATGTCATCTCAAAAAATCCCTTGCATTGCTAACGCCGCAGCATCTGCTTCCTGGAATAGCCAGCCACGCCGCTAAGCCTCTTGCTCTGAGATCCAGCTCCCCACCCTACACAGCAGCCCAACCTCTCAGCGGTGCAGGAGGCTGAGTGGGGGTTCTGAACACCTCCTGGAGGAGCCGTCAACCTGAAGACTGAACCATGTGCTGCTTTCGCTATGTGCCAGGACCGCTCAAGTCCCTCCGTGACCTCACTCCTTATATATAAACATGTCCTCTGGGTGTGTGTGTGTGCGCGCCCGCGTGCTCAGTCACTTCAGTCGCTACATCTGACGTTTTGTGACCCTATGGACTGTGGCCCGCCAGGCTCCTCTGTCCATGGGGATTCTCCAGGCAAGAGTACTGGAGTGGATTGCCATTTCCTCCTCCAGGGGATCTTCCCGACCCAAGGATGAAACCCACGTCTCCTGCATTGCACGCAGATTCTTTACTGTTGCGCCACCAAAGAAGCCCGTATGTGTGTGTGTGTGCACGCGTATATTATGTATTTATTTAATTTTGGCTGCTCTGGGTCTCCACTGCTGTGCGGGCTTCTTGTCTAGCTGTGGCATGGGGGGGCGGGGTTACTCACTTTTGCGGAGCACAGGCTCTAGGCGTGAAGGCTTCAGCAGTTGTGACTCCTGGGCTCTAGAGCACCGGCTCAGGAGTCGCGGCTCACCGGCTTTGCTGCTCTGCGGCCTGTGGGATCTTCCCGGACCAGGGATGGAGCCCGCGTCTCCTGCAATGGTAGGCGGATTCTTTACCACCGAGCCACCAGGGAAGCCGGGTGGACTCGCTCCTGAACCCCATGACGGAGGCACCATTATGACCCTCGCTTTTACAGATGAGAAGACAAACGCCTGAATGCCTCCATCCCCGAAGTGGGCGGTTTCCCTTTTCTGGAGAAAATGATCCGACCACCGAGCGGAAGGGAAAGATTCCTGAAAGCGAAAGTGTAGTGTGGTCTCACCCAGAGGAAGACCTCTGGGGCCTCCTCCCCTCAGCTGAACCAGGGTAGCAGAAAGATCCAGAAGATTCCAGGCCCCCAGCCTGCATGTGGACATGGGCCAAGCCTGGTGCCCACATTGAAAGCAGCCCCCAGAGCAGCCTTTCCCTGCCCCTGGGTCCTCGCAGGGGTGTCCCGAGGCTGCTTCAGGCGCTGCAGGGGACACCCGTCAGCCTAGCCTCTGTGCCAATGTGGGCGTGTGGGTACCAAGGCCCAGACCATGGGAAGTGTCGAGCGGGGGTTTGTGTTTTGCCTAGGATCACCTGGAGGTCGGCATCTTTATTTCCTTTTGATAGAGACACGCGAGGGACTCCCCTCGTGGTCCAGAGGCTGAGACGCCACACTTCGAATGCCGAGCTGGCATGGATTCCATCCCTGGTCAGGGAACTAAATCCCACATGCCACCACCAAGACTTGTCAGGCCCCCACTAAAGACCCCACATGCTGCAACTAAGACTGGTACAGCCAAATAAGTGAATAAATACTTAAAAAAGAAATTAAGCCATAAGCTAGGATACAGAGAAGTTGGTAACCTAAGATGCATTTAAAAAAAGAAAGAAAGAAAGAAAGAGGAGCAGGAATGAGACAGGCACTAGCAGAGACGGGGCAAGGTGCGTGTGGGGGGTCGCTGCCCGCGGCGGGGGTGAGCCCCGGGTAGTGTCCAGCACCCCCACCCCGCCGCCCTCCCTGGGTCCATCCTGATCTCCAGGACGGGTGGCTGTGGTACCTTCCACGGCGAAAGGGACTTTGCAGATGAGGTTAAATTAAGGGTCTTGAGATGGGGAGGTTGTTCTGGATTTTTAGGGTGAGCCCAACATAACCACAGAGGGAGGTAGGCACCGCGAGCCAAGGAATGTGGGCACCACCAGAAGCTGGGAAAGACGAGGAAACGGGTCCTCCAGAAGGAACGCAGCCCTGCCCGCCCCTTGATTTCAGCCTACGGGGACAAAGACTCGTTCCCGACTTCTGACCTCTAGAGCCAGAAGCTAGCAAATCTGTGTTGCCTTAAGCCACTATGCTTGTGGTTTACTGGTACAAACGTCGCAGTGCTCTCTACGGGCACCCAGCTCTTAACTGGCAGAGGTGGAATTCGAAAGCAATCTCACGGAGCTGCTTGCGGAGTTGAACGTTCTGGATCTTCTGGGGTATCGCTTAGAGATGTGAAGCGTGGAATTATTCCAGGTGCTTCATCCTCAAGATCGCTGGGCTGTGTGCATGTGTGTGTGTGTGTGTGTGTGTGTGTGTGTGTGTGTGTGTGTGATGTAGAAGTGAGTCAAGAAACCAGGAATTCTACTTTCATGAGGATTAGGGGATCTGGTGAATAACTCCAGCACTGACAACTCAGGCTGTCGTGAGAGTTAGTGAGTTGACCCCCGTGGAGCACGGGAGCAGCAGGGGAGCCCAGTTAACACAGGGCAGGGCCTGACACATAAGATGAGTTAACACGTATTACGTCTCTTTCATGGCTACACACCACCAGTGTCAGCTCCTCTCTCTTCCCTGCTCAGGAACCTTCCTTGGCTCCCCAGTACTCTCAGGATAACACCCAAGCCCTTAATGATGACTAACAACTTAGGGTCCTGGCTCATTTCTCCTAGTGGGTCCCACACTCTGGAGCCCAGCAGACTGCCCCCTAAGGAATGTCGCTCTCCACCTGAGTCTAGACGCATGGAGGGGTTAGCCACCAGAGTCACTAACCTCTAACCCACCTTTAACTGGAGTCGCTAACCTTTAACACCCTTGGATGAGGCGCTCTGCACTCTGGGAAAACTGGAAGAACAGGCCTTCAGATATTTTCAGGAAAAAAATGTTACCAGTCCAAATTCTTGCATCTTCTTCTGCTTCGAAAAGCACTGAAGTCATTAACTAAGGTATCCGTGCCTTGTGACTAGCAGCAACCTTCTAAGGAGATATCTGTTGGGCTGCCCAAATCCCTTTTGCAAAATTACTGATATGCTGGTATCAGATCCTGAGAACTCCCTGTGAGGCGGTCTCACGGGCCACAGGACTCAGCATGACCCCAGATACAATGGAAACTCGCAGGTTAGCCGTTTCTATTTTGGTCAAAAGACAGAAGCACTCAACCCTCAGGGGCCAGGTTTCAGGAACCACCTGGGCCCTGCTGAGAAAGCCTTCCTGTAGCTCGCCTGCCTCCTCTCAGCACGCCTTGTGAGATTGTCCTAAACCTCCCCACAGCCAGACAGGCACTGGCCACCATTGCTGGTTACCCACTTCCCCTCTGGGCCCACCCTGCCCTGCTCTGCACTACTGTAACATCTCGAGTTCTGCCTTTTTTTTTTTTTTACTGCACCCTGCACCCTGTGGGATCTTAGCTCCCGGACCAGGGCTCCAACCCGTGCCCCCAGCAGTGGAAGCGCAGAGTCCTCACCACTGGATCACCAGGGAAGTCCCGAGAAATCTCGTTCTTCATTGGTCACTGGGCCTCCGCCTTCAAGGAATACCCGTGATCCCTGTCTGTCTGTTTCTCTGCTCTCTCGTCTTTGCTCTCAAGGAATCTGAGAGCTGAAAACCCTCCTGAAGTGCAAGGGACGAGAGAAGCGGGCTTCAGAAGTCCCCGTGATGGGGGGCGTTGATGAAATATTCTTTAGCCACGGAAAGGCACGAAGCATTGACCTGTGCTACAACATGCTGTCATGCTAAATCACTTTAGTCGTGTCCGACTCTCTGTGACCCCATGGACGGTAGCCCGGCAGGCTCCTCTGTCCGTGGGATTATCCAGGCAAGAACCCTGGTCTTCCCCACGCAGGGATCGAACCCATGTTTCTGAGGTCTCCTGCACTGGCAGGCGGGTTCTTTACCCACCTGGGAACATGGATGAACCTCAGAAACATCACGGACAGTGAGAGAAGCCAGACACGAAAAGGCACACACCATTTATATGAAATGTCCAGACGTGCCAAATCTATAGAGACAGGAAGCAGTTTGGATGTGGCCACGGGGTTGAGGTGTGGGGAGGAGGGAATTGGGGGTGTTAGCTTAACTGGTAAGGGGCTTCCTCCTGGGGTAGTGAAAAAGTTCTAGAATGAGCTATCGGTACTGGTTTCAAAACACTGTGAATGAGCTAAATGTCCCTGAACTGTATAATTTATTTATTTATTTATTTTTCTCATTAAACTTTTTTTTAATGGGTCTCAAATTCTGTGACAGATTTTTGGTGAAGTTGTTTTCATTAAAAAGTACTGATTTTAAAAACTAAGAACTTAAAATGCCACACACAAAACATATGGTCCACAAAAACTTTCTCCTTTCCTTCTGAAGGTTTTACGATGCATTGTTATCATTAACTAGTCTTTTACTATCAAACTTAAATGGCCAATTGAGACAAACAGTTCTGAGACAGTTCTTTCACCACTGAGTAAGACTGGGGTGGCGGGTGTTGGGGATAATATTCATTTAGCCTTCTGAGCTTTCTGAGCAGACTTGGTGACCTTGCCAGCTCCAGCTGCCTTCTTGTCCACTGCCTTGATGACACCCACAGCGACTGTCTGTCTCATGTCACGCACAGCAAAACAGCCCAGGGGAGGATAATCAGAGAAGTTCCCGACACACACGGGCTTTCCAGGAACCATACCAACAATAGCAGCGTCACCAGATTTCAAGAATTTAGGGCCATCTTCCAGCTTTTTCCCAGAACAACGATCAATCTTCTCCTTCAGCTCAGCAAACTTGCAAGTGATGTGAGCTGTGTGACAATCCAGCACAGGTGCATATCCAGCACTGATTTGGCCTGGATGGTTCAAAATAATCACCTGAGCTGTGAAGCCAGCAGCTTCCATGGGTGGATCATTTTTGCTGTCACCAGCCACATTGCCACGACGGACATCTTTGACAGACACGTTCTTGACATTGAAGCCCACGTTGTCCCCTGGAAGGGCTTCACTCAATGCTTCATGGTGCATTTCTACAGACTTCACTTCAGTTGTTACAGTGACTGGAGCAAAGGTGAGCACCATGCCAGGTTTGAGAACACCAGTCTCCACACGACCCACAGGGCAGTCCAATACCACCAATTTTGTAGACATCCTGGAGAGGCAAACGCAAGGGTTTGTCAGTTGGGCGAGTTGGTGGCAGGATGCAATCCAGAGCTTCAAGCAGGGTGGTTCCACTGGCATTGCCGTCCTTACGGGTGACTTTCCATCCCTTGAACCATGGCATGTTAGCACTTGGCTCCAGCATGTTGTCACCATTCCAGCCAGAAATTGGCACAAATGCTACTGTGTCGGGGTTGTAGCCAATTTTCTTAATGTAGCTGCTGACTTCCTTAACAATTTCCTCGTATCTCTTCTGGCTATAGGGTGGCTCAGTGGAATCCATTTTGTTAACTCCAACAATTAGTTGTTTCACACCCAGAGTGTAAGCCAGAATGGCATGCTCACGGGTCTGCCCGTTCTTGGAGATACCGGCTTCAAATTCACCAACACCAGCAGCAACAATCAGGACAGCACAGTCAGCCTGGGATGTGCCTGCAATCATGTTTTTTATGAAGTCTCTGTGTCCTGGGGCATCAATGATGGTAACATAGTACTTGCTGGTCTCAAATTTCCACAGGGAGATATCAATGGTGATACCACGCTCACGTTCAGCTTTCAGTTTGTCTAAGACCCAGGCATATTTGAAGGAGCCCTTTCCCATCTCGGCAGCCTCCTTCTCGAACTTCTCAATTGTTCTCTTGTCGATCCCACCACATTTGTAGATCAGATGGCCAGTCGGGGTAGACTTCCCTGAATCTACGTGCCCAGTGACAACGATGTTGATGTGGGTCTTCTCCTTTCCATTTGGGCTTAGGTTTAATGGTGGTTTTCACGACACCTGTGTCCTGGCGGCAAACCCATTGCGAAAAAGCTGAACTGTATAACTTAAAACGGTTAGGGAATTCCCTGGCCCTCCAGCGGGTAGGACCGGGTGCTCTCACTGCCGCGGGCCCCAGGTTCCATCCCTGGTCGGGGAACCAAGATCCAACAAGCCAGGACGTGCCGCAAACCATAATGCAATCAAAGTCAAATAAAGTACAACTTAAATAAAGCACAATAAAATAAAGCAAAATGGTTAATCTTATGTGAATTTTATTTCAATTATAAAAATATCAAAAGAGGTGGGAGCTGAGGGAGCGGGTGGCTGGCACTTCTGGGGCCTGGACCCTCGGGTCCTGGGGACGCAGGAGGGGGGCCGGGGCCCAGGCACCTGAGTGGTGAGAAGGGAGGAAGCCAGGAAGCCGAGAGCTGTTCTGTGGGAGAGAAAAGAAAATGGTCAGAGGAAGCAGTGGTTTTTGGAGAGGGAGGGTCTCCTGACGGGGACGTTCTCCGAAGGATCACCCTCCCCACTCACTCCCTGGCACCAGGTCCGGGCCTGGCCCCGCTGCGGCCACACAGAAACGGCACCCGGCAGAGCGGGCACCCGCAGACCTGGGTTCTCGGCCCCAAGGAGGGAACAGCGGGGAGGCTAGACCGCAGGGGCGGGAAACAATGGCGCGTGCTCTGGAAGAGGCTGGAGGTCCGGACTTCTGGGCCCCCCAGGGAGGAAGGATGGACAGAGCCGGAGGCTCAGATTTCTGGTTCTTGGGGAGGTCTCCCCGCCTGGGAGCCTGAAAGCTGAAGCTAGAAAGCTGGAGGAAGGGAGCTGGAGGGCCCTGGGAGCTAAGCCACGGTCCGAACTGAGACCGAAAGCGCAGTTAGTTTGAGGGTGAAGTCCCGGGACAGCGGAGGTCACCCTCTTGACCTGACAGTGTTCTGCTGGCGTTCGATCATGGACTTTGGCTCTGCTGGGGAGCGGACAGTCCTGCCCCCACCGCTCAGCCTTCTTCCCCAAACTCTCATGCGGCCCCAGGACCGAGAGAGCCTGAGAGAGCCTGGACCGGTGAGCATCTGGCAGAGGGGTGTGGGGGGAGGTGGAGGCAGGCGGACAGAGGTTGGCACTGGGGGAGGGGCTGGAGAGACTTGGGAGCTGGGTGGGGGCAGGACAGCCAAGAGACACTGGGACATCAGGATAAAGGACTGCAAAAAAAAAAAAAGCGAAAGTGCCCCAAGCAGAGAGCTGGTGCTATCACCCTGAACACTTGGCCACTATTTATGCCTGGGAGCCAAAAAGGGCCTCAAAGACGGTCCCAGAATACGACACACCTGAACCCTCAGGGCCGGTTCCTCACCTGGGACAGAGACGCAGAGGCAGCGCTGACCTCAGTCCCTTCCCCTCTCCTCCCCTGCAGACCCCGGCATGTGGGGATACTTGTCTCTGCTGCCCATCTGCCTGGCCTTCGGGGCTATTGCTGGCATCTGGACCGTGTGAGTTAGTGTCTGTGTTCTTCCATTTATTTACGTATGTTAGGCTGTGCTGGGTCTTCGCTGCTGTCCGCAGGCTTTCTCTAGCTGCGGTCAGCCGGGCGACTCTTCTTTGTGGTGGCTGCTCTGACTGCAGAGCGCCGGCGCTAGGCGCTTGGGCTTCAGTAGCTGCAGCAGGCTCAGGAGTCGTGGCGCACACGCGGGTTTTGTCCCCGGCAGCCTGTGGGATCTGCTGGGACCAGAGATGGAACCTGCGTCCCCTGCATGGACAGGCAGATTCCCGCCCACTGTACCACCAGGGAATGGACCGCGTGAGTGTTAGAGGCAGGAGACATGCCTGCGTCTGAGCCAAGAAGGGCTGGGGGCCAGGACCCCAGGTCTGAGGGAGGAGGGGCCGAGGGCCTGGACCTCCAGGTCTGGACCAGGGTCTGGAGGAGGGGCTGGGGGTCTGGAGGAAGGGCTGGAGGAGGGGCTGGGGGTCTGGACCCCCGGGTCTGAGGGAGGAGGGGCCGAGGGCCTGGACCCCCGGGTCTGGACCAGGGTCTGGAGGAGGGGCTGGGGGTCTGGAACCCCGGGTCTGGACCAGGGTCTGGAGGAGGGGCCAAGGGCCTGGACCCCCGGGGCTGGACCAGGGTCTGGAGGAGGGGCTGGGGGCCTGGACCCCCGGGTCTGAGGGAGGAGGGGCCGAGGGCCTGGACCCCCGGGTCTGGACCAGGGTCTGGAGGAAGGGCTGGGGGTCTGGAACCCCGGGTCTGGACCAGGGTCTGGAGGAGGGGCCAAGGGCCTGGACCCCCGGGGCTGGACCAGGGTCTGGAGGAGGGGCTGGGGGCCTGGACCCCCGGGTCTGGACCAGGGTCTGGAGGAGGGGCTGGGGGTCTGGAACCCCGGGTCTGGACCAGGGTCTGGAGGAGGGGCCGAGGGCCTGGACCCCCGGGGCTGGACCAGGGTCTGGAGGATGGGCTCGGGGCCTGGAGGAAGGGCTGGAGGAGGGGCTGGGGGCCTGGGGGAAGGGCTGGAGGAGGGCCTGGGGGTCTGGACCCCCGGGTTGGAGGTGCTGGGGGTCTGCACCTCTGAGTCTGAGGGAGCGGGGACTGGGGGCCTGGACCCCCAGGTCTGAGGAAAGAGGGGTTGGGGGCCTGGACCCCCGGGTTGGAGGTGCTGGGGGTCTGCACCCCTGAGTCTGAGGGAGCGGGGACTGGGGGCCTGGACCCCCGGGTCTGAGGTAGGAGGGGTTGGGGGCCTGGACCCCCGGGTCTGAGGCAGGAGGGTCTGGGGTTCCGTCTGGACCCCCGGGTCTGGAGGAGGGGCTGGGCATTGGTCTCCTGGGCCTGAGAGAGAGGGAGCGAGGAGCCCGGGTTTGTGCTGGAAAAAGAAGGAAAAGGGTCGTGGCAAGTCCTCCTTTCACCTTGGCGTCCCGCCCCCAGGTTCTCGCTGGCTGTGGTTAACAAGGCCGTGAACCTCACCGAAGGATTCCCGTACATCAGGTAGTCGCGGCGCCGGCGGGGAGGCCGGGGTCGGGAGGGAGCAAGGAGGTGAGCCTTTCTCTTCCCCCAGTGTGTGTGGAAACGCGCCTCCCCAGAGCTGCATCTTCAGCCAGGTGCTCAACTTCGGAGCCGCTTTGGGTAAACGCTCTGCGCATGCCTTCATGAGGTGCTAGCCCCGCCCAGCCAGGACCGTCGGGGTCCCTGCCTCCTCCGCCCCACCAGATCCTGGAGTTGGGCTCCCCCCCCTGGACCCACGCCCTACCCCCAAGTCTGGGGCTCCCGTCTCCCACCCACTTCCCTCTCCTCCCAGCCGCCTGGATCTGCATTCTGCGTTACTACCAGCTTCGGGACTGGGGCGTCCGAAAGTGGCCTAACCAGGTGATCCTGTGGACGGGGCTGCTCTGTGCCTTGGGCACCTCCATAGTGGGCAATTTCCAGGTGAGACGGGGTAGACCAGCCCGCCGGAGTGTGGGACTACAACTCCCAGCATGCTGCGGGGCGCAGAGTCCTCGTCGAGAAGGGCTGCTCCCCGCACGGCCTCCTGGGACTTGTATTTCTCTGTGGCTCTTGGGCCGTGGATGCAGTGATGAGTTCCGCTCTCTGAGTAGAGATCGCGCAGGAGGCTCTTTGTAATCATTCCGTGGACCCCCTAGGAGTCTGGGGTAATTCACTGCCGTACCCCTCCGTCTAATGATGAAATATCTCGGCTTTCTATTTTTTTTTTTTTTGGCCGCCACCGCTCGGCTTAGCGGAGGATACTAGTTCCCAGGCCAATAGAACCCAGACCCTTGGGGGTGACACCGCGGAGTCCTGACCGCTGGACCGGCCTGTGGATGGGTGCTCACTCTGCGGGAGGCACTAGCTTTACATCGTGCTGGGTTATTTTAACCCATCTCCGCAAGAACTCCCGGGAGGTTCTTTTTGGGCAAATGCCGCAGATATTTCTCTGTTACCAGGTTCTTGGTGGTCAGAGATGAACCCAGATTCCTTGATTCTTAGAGCCCACATTCTTAACCACGAAGCTCAGTAGGTATTGGTAGAATAAGTAAATGGATGAGTGATAGGAGAAATCTTTCTGATTTATCTTTTTATTTTTCTATTGTGATTACCTCTGACGCCAAACGTCTCCTACCAAAGGGCCAGGGGAGCTTCACAATGTTTAGACAAGAGGCTGCCTACAACTTGGTAAAAATTCCACATCATATTTGCATAGCAACTCACTCACTCACTGATGTATTCCCATGTTCCTTAAGCTTTCTTTTTCTGTAATCATGATTGCTCTCCACTCAGAAGCTTTCGTTGTTTTCTTTTTTGGCTACTCCACTTGGCATGCAGGATCTTAGTTCCCCACCAGGGACTGAACCTGTGTCCTCTGAGAGCGAAGCACTGAAAAAAGTGAAAGTGAAACTGTTAGTTTCTGGGTCCTGTCAGACTCTGTGCGACCCCACGGACTGTACCCCACCAAGCTCCTCTGTCCGTGGGATTCTCCAGGCAAGAATACTGGAGTGGGTAGACGTTCCCTTCTCCAGGGGATCTTCCCCACCCAGGGATGAAACCCAGGTCTCCTGCATTGCAGGCAGATTCTTTACCGTCTAAGCCACCAGGGCAGCCCTGAAGTGCTGAGTCCTAACCAATGAACCACCGGGGAATTCTCCAGGAGCCTCTTTTAGACATTTTCTCCTAATCATCCCTTCACCCATGAAATGCTGCTGCTGCTGCTAAGTCGCTTCAGTCGTGTCCGACTCTGTGTGACCCCATAGACGGCAGCCCACCAGGCTCGCCCGTCCCTGGGACTCTCCAGGCAAGAACAGTGGGGTGGGTTACCCATGAAATATTTCATATTAAAAATTTTAAATATAATACAAATGATATCAGTAAGGCACAAACCATTGCAATATTTAAGTTGTTCCTTTTTTTTTTCCTTCAGCCTCCAGGAGCTAATTTTTACCCCCTTCTTGCCTGGAGAATCCCAGGGACGGGGGAGCCTGGTGGGCTGCCGTCTATGGGGTCGCACAGAGTCGGACATGACTGAAGCGACTTAGCAGCAGCAGAGGCAGTGGCAATAATCTGCTCTCTCCCACCAAGGCAGAGAATGAAGTATTTATTCTCCTAATATTTGCGAGGCTCTATTATGCCTCCCAGGTGGCACTAGAGGTAAAGATCTCACTTGCCAATGCAGGAGGCACAAGAGATGGGGGCTTGGATCCCTGGGTTGGGAAGATCCCCTGGAGGAGGGCATGGCAACCCACTCCTGTATTCTTGCCTGAAGAATCCCATGGACAGAGGAACCTGGTGAGTTACAGTTCATGGGACCGAAAAGAGTTACCCGGGACAGAAGCCACTTAGCATGCACCATGTGCGAGGCACTGTTTTAGGGACAGCGGTGCCAGCAGGAAACAGCAGCTTTAAATGGGGGCCCTCGTGGGTGGAGCGGACAATAACCAGCCAGTGCACCGAATCAACACGCCTGTCGCCGGGTGTGGCAGGCAGTCTCCCGCACAGCCCGTGGTGGTGAGCCTGGCCCCTGGCTCTCCGCACGTCCGCCCCTCAACTCTGCACCCTCCTCCTTCCAGGAGAAGAACATGCACCTGACAGGCGCCTTCCTGGCCTTCTTCGTGGGGATCATATACTTCTGGCTGCAGCTCTTCCTCTCCTGGCGCATGAAGAACCTGCCCCAGCCTGGGGCTCCCTGGATCGGGCCACTCCGCCTGGTGCTCTGCAGCGCCTGCTTCGTCCTCGAGGCGGCCAGTATCCTTCCCTGGAGTGGGGGTGGCTCTCCGATGGGGTGGGTCTGCTCTGCGCCGTCCTGGGTGCCCCTTCCTTCCTCAGCCTCGGTCTCCGTCCAGCGTTACAGAGGATTGTCAGTGAGTCCCGGGTTGGAATCCCACCACCTCAGTGTACTAGCTGGGGGTGGGGGATGGGGGGCCACCTCTTCTTTCCTAACTTCTTGGTGCCTTGGTCTGTGTTGGGAGGTTGGTGCCGGGTGGGGGGGCTGCCTCTTCAAGCACGTGGTTGCGGGGTGGGGGTGAGGGG
Organism: Muntiacus reevesi; assembly: GCF_963930625.1. Lineage (NCBI taxonomy): Eukaryota > Metazoa > Chordata > Mammalia > Artiodactyla > Cervidae > Muntiacus > Muntiacus reevesi. The sequence goes on from NC_089250.1 coordinate 277,063,066, forward strand.
GGAGGAAAGCTGCCCAGGGGAGGCGAAAAGGCTGCTGGCAGGGCCAGAGGTCAGGCTCTCCTGCGGAAAAGTGAGGGGTTACAGGCTTGGGCTTCTGCCTGAGGGCAACAGGAAGCCCCAGAAAGCTTGTGAGCAGGGGAGATACAAGGTCAGGGCTGGGGTCAGCACTTGTGTCTGGGGGCTCACATTTTGTCTGAGGATCAGTGGAGCTAGGGGATGGTACTGGCCTTCCTCACTGTCTAAAAATCCTTGCACAAATGAAACGATGTCTAGTCTGATCTAGGAGAGGTGAGTCGGAGCTGGGTTGGCCGAGAGGAGGAGCACTTCAGTGAGGCGGGCGGTGGTCCCAGAAAATGAGGGGCGTCTCTGCCAGGCCGGAGCTGGGGGTGTGTGTTGGCCAGTGGTCACAGAAACATTTTATAAACAGCTGGGACTGCAGAGCTGGAGAAGGGATAAGGCTGGGCTGCAGAGACGCCAGACCAGAAAGAGATGAGCAAGACAGACAAGACTTGGAGTGACCAGCTGGCCAGGGGGCGGAGATGGGAGGGGGCTGGGGCACCGGAGTGGATGGGGTAGTCATGGAGGTAGGGACTCCCGGAAAGAGGAAGAGGGTTTAGGAAGAAGGTGAGCCTTTGCTTGCGACTGAGCAGGAGGGGCTTGTGAGCCACGGGTTGGGGAGACAGTTGCCAGCACAGCCTCAGGCTGGGGGCGGAGCGAGGGCAACTTTAGTGTTAGTTGCTCAGTCCACACGGCTGAGCCGACACGACTCTGTGGCCCCAGGGACTGTAGCCCGCCAGGCTCCTCCGTCCATGGGGATTCTCCAGGCAATAATACCGGAGTGGTGGTATTCCCTCCTCCAGGGGATCTTCCCTACCCAGGGATTGAACCCAGGTCTCCAGCATTGCAGGCGAATTCTTTAGAGAGTAGCTTTAGGACACCCTGCGGTGTTGGAGGTGGGAGGATTTTTGAGACGGTGGGAGTGCTGCCGCAAACAGGAGGAACGTGCGACGGGAAATGTTTGGGAAGCGACTGAGACAGAGCGGGACGAGGAGGGCCCCTCTGAGAGCGTCTGGGAGGAGTTGCCGCGGAGCGGGCAGGCTGGGCGGCTAGCGGGGCTGCTCCGGCTGGGGCGGGGTGGGCGTGTCGGGGCGGGCCCGCCTGTCGGGCCCCTGGGCGCCCCGCCAGCTCCCGCTCCTCCCTGCGGCCGTGCGCCCTTGACCCTGGCCCCAGTGGTCGTCCTGCACTCCTGGTCCATGCGCTCCGTCTCGGCCATCTGCGAGTGGGTCGTCGCCATGCTGCTGTTCATCCTCTTCGGCCTCCTCGCCGTGGACTTCTCGCGCCTGGACGGCTGCACCCTGCGTCTCCAGCCGGGCTCTGGCAGCCTCCGGCCCCCGCCGGACTCCCCCACCTCCCTGCACCTGCAGCTCTGAACAGCCGTCCTCACACCTCGGGTCCCTGCCGTCTGGTTCCGCCCCGCAGTCGGGGCCACCCAGGAAGCGAGAGGCCAAGGCCAGCCAGCCATCCCTGATCAAGGATATTTATTATTATTATTATTGTTAATTTTTTGTTGTTGCTGCCGCCGGCGGAATCAGAGACACGGACGCAGGCAGGATCACGCGAAATCAGAATTCCTTCCGGAGAGCAAATCCGTACAGAAGGTCGTGGGGGGAGAGGGAGAGGACTGGGGGGGCAGGGCGGGCCCAGGAAGGGGGAGTTGGGCACACAAGGACGGACGGCCCTGTCCGTCCGGATCTGCTAAGCCACCCGAACCAGCCCCTGTCCCTCCCCCACCCCACCCCGCAGACAGACTGATCAATAAATAAAATAATAAATTAATCAATAAATAAAATAGAAACGGCTCCCCCACCCGCAGTCCCCCAGAAACCCCCCCTCGTTGGGCATGGCCCCCGGAGCCCCATCCTCCAAGGGCAGGGCCGGGTGTGTTGTGTCTCCCCCCTCCCCACGGACGCCTTGGGGCCTATTTACAGATTCACAGTTGGGGGGGCAGGGAAGGGGGGTGGAGGGGGCGCCCCTCCTCCCCGGCCCCTGGGGTCAGGGCAGGGGGCTCCCGTTGGTGGCCAGGAGCTTCTTGTCCTTGGGGGGGCCTCGGCGGGGAGAGCTGGTCAGCTCCGGGTCTGGGCGGCTGGGCGCGGGCTGCAGGCTTCGGGGTGGGGTCCCGGCGGGCCGGGTCTGGGCCCCGTTCTTCTCGTCTGTGCAGGGGCGGGGTGGGGGGGCAGCGGTCACGCCTCAGGAAGGGGTGCCACCCCTCTGGTGGTGAGGGGGCGGGGGGCGGCTGCCAGGGCTCACTCACACCAACCACCACGAGGCTGCCGGCCCTGCACCAACAGGGCGCAGCCCTGCAGCCCGCGGCCGTGGAGACCAGACCAAGCCCCGGGGCGTCCTGGTGGGCCCAGCTCAGGAGACAGCCGAGACTCTGGTTACTGCACTCTGCGAGGCCCCGTATCGGGGCCAAAGCGCCCCCTTCCCTTTGGGAGCCTTGGGGAGCCCCCACCAGGTTGTTCCCGCTCTCCCGCAGCGCCTGCATGACTGGGCCACCCGCCAGACCTGGCCGGGGCTGGTTCCCAGTGGTCAGGCAGCAGTTTCCTTGGGGCCCGAAACAAAGCCTGAGGTCCCGTACCAGAGACCACCTCTTAAGAGACACTGACGCTGGAGGCCGTGCTGCCATAGCAACCCCCAGGGCTGCCCCTCTGGGGCTCAGTCGGACGTCCCGCACTGCCCCACTGCCCGTATAAGGCACGCGTCTCGGACCCCGGGTCCCTGCGGGTCCTAGATCTCTGAAGGTGTGCCCTTTAAGGAACTCTGGTCGTCAAGGCCACCTTTCCTTGGCAGCCGGGTCTAGCGAGGTTCAGGGGGCCTTCCTGGCTTCTGGTCGCCCTGGAGAAGCAGACTCACAGGGCAGAATTCCTCTACCTGCCTATCGGGGCGGCCCTCCACTCGAGGCTAGCCCCGTTCGTCTGTGTCGGACCTCTGACCCCAGGGCTGCGTGATAATTAATTGATGTTGTAGGAACCACGGAGTTTGTCTGCGACCTTGACGTCCTTGATCCCTGGTGGCTAGGGGACTCCCCTCCTGACGACCAGGTGGGCACAGAGAAGCCCCTTCCCCCCGGAGCACAGACCTCACCCCCTCCCGGGGAGAGGCCCGAGGCTGTGAAAGCCAGGCCCAGCAGGGCCAGAAGGCTCTGTGAGACAAAGACCACCTCATCCTGGTTTTAGCACTGACAGTCCTTGGTGTCGGGAACCTCAGGACAGTTGGTCGCCCTCCTCCAGAACATAGGTCGAAAGCCTTCGGTGGCAGGGAGAGCCACCACCTCCAACAAGAGACCGGTGGCCCCTAAGGGACCCTGGAGGTTCCCTCCCTCCGTGGCGAGCCCTTCTCAGGCTCGGGAAGGCCTGGTTCCCTGGGAGCCCTGCAGCTGAAGCCTCGCTGGTAACGCAAGCCCCTGTCCCGCTTGGCCACCAGAAGTGCCCCCTCCGCCCCACTGCCCTGCCCCCGCGGGTGCCCCAAGTGCCTCCCACCTGCCAAGGCCTGGACGGACGGCTGGTCGTGTGTGCTCAGCAGCTGGGCCTGGATGGTCTCCACCACCCGCTTGAACCGGCGGCTGGGACCTGCAAGGGGCAGGGCAACACACGGATGAAGCAAGATCCATGTATTCCCGCAAGAGGGGAAAAATGCAAACAGGAACAGTGTTCTCCGCCCGTTTGGGCCTCCTCTCCCCCTGGTGTGTCTCTGTCGTGCCCCTGCATTGAGCACGCCTGCTTAGGAGGTAACCTTCCTAATCCTGACGACGACCCATGACCCACAACTCGCTCTGCACCTGGATCGTGCAAACTGTCAGTAACGCGTCATTTCATGTACGGCCCTCTGTCTCACAAACGCATATAACGGCGTGTGGACCGCTCATGAGCAGAACAGTTCTCAGACTTTCTGAGCGGCTGCTCCTGGCTTATAGTACTCAGTTTGACTCGAATAAAATTGTCCATTTTTTTCTTTTTTTAATTTTTTTTTTCTTTTTTCAAAAGATTTATTTATTCTTGGCTTCACTGGGTCTTCCCTGCTGTGCGTGCCTTTCCCTCTAGTTTTGGGGGCGGGGGTCACTCTCTATTTCCCGTGCTCACTGCAGTGGTTTCTTCTGTTGCAGAGCACGGCTCAATAGTGGTGGCAGACCGGCCTACTTGCTCCGTGGCATGTGGGATCCTCCCGGAACAGGGATTGAACCTGTGTCCCCTGCATGGGCAGGCAAATTCTCAACCACCCGACCGCCAAGGAAGTCCCTCCATGTTTTTCTTAAATCAACGGATTCATCTTTTGATCTGCCGTGCTGGGCTAACTGGCTGGATATGACAGGCACCACCAGAGGGCACCGGGAGTCCGTCAGAACCAGCACGGGCCCGCCGCGCTTCTCGGTACTTCTCAGGTGTTCTGATGAGTTCTCCTGCTACCCAGCGCTCACTGTTTGAGTGATGATCCTGAACATTTTATTTGCACTGTTTTCACTTAAGGCTTGAAATCTGAAGGGGCTTCAGTGCATTTCCTAGGCAGGACCTGGGCAAGAGGCCCAGGGAAACATAACTGGCTGGGTTTTTGTTAAATTTGACTTAAATTCAAAATTAAACAAGTTGCTATATGGCCTGAGAAGAAACTTTTGCAAGTGAAAGGAGAGCCTGAGTTGTTCAGCTCTTAATGATACCAAGCAGGGCCCTGTGGGGCTCCTGGGCACAAAGCCTCTCTGTGTCCCCCATTTCTCTGATTTTAGGAAACAGCCTTCATTCAGCCTCCATGACCTTCCCTGAGTTCCAAGGGGCAGATTCAAGCAGTTGTTAATTAGGGAAGGGAGGCGGTGTGAGACCTGGGAGAAACAAGCGTCAAGAGCAGCCTTGGGGGCTTCCCTGACGGTCCAGTGGTTAAGAATCCAGCTTACCAGGCAGGGGCCCCCATCCGGTCCCTGGTCTGGGAGATCGCACATGCCACGGAGCAACTAAGCCTGTGGGCTGCAACTACTGAGGCCCGCAAGCCCCCGAGCCCGCGCTCCCAAACAAGAGATGCCATCACAGTGAGAAGCCCGAGGACCATAAGCAGAGAGCAGCCCCCACCCCTGCAACCAGAGAAAGCCCATGCGCAGCAACAAAGACCCAGCGCAGCCAAAAAGTATCTTTTAATTAAAACACATAAAAAGTTGAAAAAAGTAAGCCAGGGTAACTCCTTGCTAGATTCGGAAGCAGCACGCAGGCGATTTGCCACAGGGCCCTCAGAAAGTTGCTTAGGTTGTATTTCCTATCTGAATTAGGGTACAAAATTAACAATGGGAATTGCGCCTCAAAGGCCAAACAGCTCCTGTACAGACAGCCACTGATGGGAATACCAGCTGGGCTTATGTATGCTTGCAACCACTTAATTGAGAATGAAAGGAAATCCTGCCCTGAAATGGCCAACATAGGTCTTTTCAGCACCCTACAACGGATTTTTCACACACAGTTAAAAGCCTGCAGTCTCCTGGACCTCTGCCTGCAGGGTGTACTGGAAACAACAGTGGTAAGAGTTTTTCCTCTTTTTAAAAATTAGGTTAGCAGGGAAAATATTTGTAGGGCCAGCTTCTTGGATCTTTCGGATTGGAAAAACTCCTAAATTATAAAATTTTAGCGAGCTCTCATCACATTTTCCTATTTTCATGCGTATGCAGAAGCCCCCAAAGTTTTCCAAATTCCAAAAATGCCTCATTGAGGGATTTCCCCGGGGGCATCTGTGGTTAAGACTCTGCCTGCCAATGCAGGGGACACAGGTTCAATCCCTAGTCGGGGAACTGAGACCCCGTGTGCGTCGGAGCAAGGATTGAGCCAGGACATCACAACCAGAGTCCGTGTGCAGCAGCAAGGATCTCGTGCCTTGCAACTGATACCTGACAAAGCCAAATAAATAAGCAAATGAATATTGAAAAATAATTTTTAAAAATGTAAAACGGAAACTGAAAATTGAAGGCAAGGTAACTCTGAAAGAGAGAACAAAAGGGAGAGAGGGGATCTGAATCCAACCTCTTTTCTAACTGTTGGGTTTTACATTATTGTAACTGACTCCTGGCTGAAACTCTGAAATGGAAACTATGGGGTATCTATTGGTGCATTTGTATGGCAACTATATGTGTGTGCTGTAGATGTCTGTTACTGCCAAAATTAATCTGTAAATGAGCTCTATTTATTGGCTTACAGGAAAATAGGCACTTATGTAAATGCTCAGAAATGGAAAAGAAACTAACCCTAATGACTTTCAGGTTTGCATGCACTGGGAACCATTCAGTATAGCATTAATACCTGGTACTAAATTTAGCTTAAGTTGGTTGCATTAATTAATACAGACATGTTTCTAGAGTCATCAACATTAAGCATAGTATTTTTATTGTATCTAGGCTTCCTAGAAATCAAATAAATAAGATCTTATTATTCCTGTTACAAAGTTTGTCCACAAGAAAAATAACTATATATGATAAAACTTTTCAGTTAATAAAATAGACATAAATAAGTGCCTTTAGGTAGTAAACTCTTTGGGGATAATTATGTTTGGGGAATGTCTGTCTAAACTAGCCCCTTCAGACTTTGATAACCTGAAACTTTAGAGGACTGCTACCCTCAGCGGTCTTGAGCATCCCACAGAGCAGGGGGCAGCCGCGGCACGGGACGCTTACCGGAGATGAGCGTAAAGGTGACTGAGTAGATGCCACCACCACCGCTGCCGTCCCGCCGGGGGGAGGGTTCTGGACCCTCAGAGGAGCTGATGTCCACCTGGAAGCGGACGGGCTTCTGGAAGACGGAGGGGCCACCGCTGGCCTTGTACTCAGCCCTGAAGCTGGTCTGTGACAGCACGCTGTGACTCAGGCTGGGGATCTGACAGGGACGGGAGCAAGAGGAGAGGGTGATTTCAGTGACCTGACTCCAAGGCACAGATAAGCAGCCCTTGACCAGCTCTGCCCCAGGAAACACCAGTCCCCTCAGCCACCAAGGGGAAAGGATAACAGAAGAGGCAATCGGAGGCCCCACTGCCTGCTGGGATTTATAGTTTTCTCTATCTTATAAACAGGGCATCAGAAAAATGGCTGAGCTACTGAATCCCATGGTAATATGGACTTTCACATCTGGTGCCAGCCCCAGGCCCCAGGACCACCTTCAACGAATTCCTTCCTTCTTCCACAAACCCTGCCCAAAGTCGCATCTGTCTCAGAAACGTTAAGTCCCATGAATTCCTTGGGCAAAGAACCACAGGACCCAGCAGACAACCCCAGAGTGCACTAGAAGAAGTACTGATAGTTCCTTTTGCCAATCTCAGACCTGGTGGTAGGGGAATGGCAACTCACTAGTCCTCAGTAGATGCTAACATGCAGGGAATAGTAATTCCGGATCTCATTTCTCACTTCCAGGCCCCAGGGCGCGATACACCTGGCTTCTTGTCTCCACAGTGACCACAACCAACTCTGGCTAAGAAACTACAAATCCCATGAGCCCCAGGTGGACCCCAGGCCAGCACTAAGGAGGTGGACCCCAGAGGCTGCTGGGATTTATAGTTCTGTGGAAGCCAGGGTGCATGGGGACCCACGCCCCTCACCGACAGGAAGGCGTGGACAATGTCCGCTTTGATGCTGCTGAGAGGTTTATCCTTCAGCACGAGGAATATTTGTTCTTCTTTGTCCAAGGAGATGAAGTTCCCGAACCAAGAGCGTTTGGCCAGCCTGAGTGGGAACAGATAGGTTGGAGGTGGGTTGGGAGGAGGCTAACGGAATCGCCCCTTCCATCCACTCTCTTCCCTTCCCTGTCAGACTCACTCTGGAGAGGACTCTGGCGTCAAACTGGACATCTCCTCGGCAGTGGGGACTGGGGAAGACAGAGCAAGGTCAGCACGTGTCCATCACCTGGTGCCCAGCACACAGGCCAGCAGGGACCTCCACCCAGGGATTCCAGACCCCGGAGTCTGTCCACTTCCCAGCAGTTAAACCCCAGAAGGCATGTGCGCTGCGTGACGTTCTCCCCAGGGATGTGGCCCCTCCCTGGTTGGGCCACGCCTCCTGGGGGTGGAGCTTGTTCGCCATGAGCCAATGGGAAGGTGAGCCACGGCACTGAAGGGGGATGGCCTTCTGACGAGCTCCTCCTCCAGAGTTGGAGGCCCGACCTTGCCTCTCCCCAGCACCTTAACCTCTGCTCCCAACAGCATCTTCTCATAGGTCGTGGGAGTCCAGGCCCCCAGCCTGGTCCTTCCTGGGGACCCAGATATTGGACCCCAGCCCCCACCCCACATTAGGACTCAGGAGTACACGTCCCACACCCTTCACGCTCCAAGGACCCCCGTACCCTGCATCTTGCGCCGGTGAAAGCGGGGGGAGCCCAGGAAACTGTTGCGGATGGAGTTGAGACGACTCCTCCAGGCGGCTCCCCCGACTCCGCCGCCAGGGCTGGGGGGCGGCGTTGTCCCTGGGGTCCCAGTGGGGCTGGCCCGGGGCGTGTGCAGGGGCGAGTGCAAAGGGGTCCCCCCGGAGGAGCGCGGGGAGCCTGGGGGGCCGGGCAGGGGTGTGGAGCGGGCACTCGGGGGCGGGGGCTGCTCCCCGGCACCCCCACCCCTGGGGCCCCGAGAAGGCAGCGTCTGCGTTTTAGAAGTCGGTGAGCCCCCACCCCGGGCCTCATCTCCAGTGGGCTCCGGCGAGAAGGAAAATACTGGACTCTGTAGAGCAGGGGAGTCGATTCAGAGAGTGGACTCCGACTCCCAGGACACCCTAGGAGCCCCACAGGCGCATGCGCGCGCACGCACACACACACACACACACATACACGGTGCACCCCAAAGACACCCTAGGAGCCCCACAGGCGCATGCGCGCGCGAACACACACACACACACACACACACACACACACACACACACACAGTGCACCCCAAAGCAGGATGGAACTTGCAGTCCAGTGATTTACACACACACACACACACACACACACACACACACACACACACACACGGTGCACCCCAAAGCAGGATGGAACTTGCAGTCCAGTGATTTCCCCAACACCCCCACCCCCACTGCTGAGTTGGGGGCAGGGACTTTTTCTATCATGCTCAGGGGCTGTAAACCCAGCAGTGACAAGAACAGAGGAGGTGCTCAGCTAACTTTAGCTAAATGAACAAACGGGACCCTTGAAGCGCACTGAAAACCCCACATGGGAAATGACGTGGGAAATGGGCGGTCTGGACTAGGATGCCAATGAGGCCTTGGGTCTTTGGCTCTTTGGGGACAAGGAGGCAATGTCCCCGGACTTCATGGGAATTATAATTTCTGCTGCTTCAGCTTTGCTCCACAGGGTCTTCATTCCCTTACCCCCCTTAACCCATCTGGGACCTGGCCTTACCCTTGGGCTGCTCAGAGGACTGGACGACAGACCAGTGGAGGCTCCACTGACACTACGGGATCTGTTTCCAGAACAGATTAGGGGAAAAAAATCAGGTGCGAGGGTTTCAGAAGGCTCGGATGTCTTCTCCCTTCCACACTCCTTCAAGATGAGGAAATGAGGCCCAGAGAGGGAAGGAGACTTGTCCCAGTCACACAGCACCTCTGAGGAGGCCACAGCGTTGGAGCCCTGAACCCTCTCTCCACCCAGGGCTGTGCATTCCAGTGGAGGGGCAGGGGCTCCCACCTCTGGCTGTGCTGGGCCATCTCCAGGGCCCGTCGAGTGGGCACTGGGGAGCCACCACCCCCAGCATCTGTGATGCTCAGGACTTCCATAGACTTCCGCTCTGGCCGCCGCTTCCCGTGACGGCTCAGCATGGGGGAATCCACACGCTTCCGAGGTGGGTCTGCGGGCCGAGAGTATCATCCTGATCAGAGGGTGCACTGGTGCAGCTGGGCATGACACTCATACAGACGCGGACACTGAGGCTCAGAGTGAAGAGGGGCTTTGACAAGGGTCTCGGGGCAAGTCAGGGAGTCTAAAGATAGAAGCTCAAGGCCTGCAGCCCCTCCGTCCCTCCCTGGGGAATCTGGGGTCTGGACTCCCTGGCCTGCCCTTCTCACCAACATCATTCCGGGGAGGCAGGTCCTGATCCTCACAGCTGGGGTACCGCTCCTTCCGATCCAAAAGCAGGTAGTATATCATCTTCTCTTGGTTCTCCCTGAGTGGGGTGGGGGCAGGAGAGCACTGGGGTCAGAGGTCAGGTCCCAGGGTTGGTCTCATTCCCTCCTTGTGTCTGTGGCTCTGTGGGGCTCAGTGCACTCAGACTCTCTGCCGATGGCTGCACTTTCCTAGGTATCACTAGGGTTGGCCCCTTGGTCTCAGTATACAGCTCAGCCTCATTTTACTGAATGATGTAATAGTGACGCTGATGTGGCTCAGACGGTAAAGTCTGCCAGCACTGCAGGACACCCAGCTTCAACACCTGGGTGGGGAAGGTCCCCTGGAGAACAGCACCCCACTCCAGCATTCCTGCCTGGAGAATCCCGTGGACAGAGGGGCCTGGCGGGCTACAGTTCATGCGGTGGCAACGGGTCGGACACCACTGACCACTAACACTTTGACTTCAGCCTCTGAGCACGTACTGTGCCTAAGCACCATGTCAGGTGCTGAGTCGTCCTCAGCAGCTCTTCATACTTTTCGGCATCCCTTCTTCTCCCCACTGGTCCTACCACCCACCTCCGCCTGGTTCTCCCTGGAACAGCTCCACGCCCCTCTAGTGGCCAGGCCTCCCCACGAGGGGAATCTGTCTGTGGGCGCCCGGCAGGGTGCTGGGGGACCCCCTCACCCCACGTGGCCAGTGTGTCTGTCAGGATGGGGTTGTGGTCTTACTCCTCACTGCGCAGCTCCCGGTGTAGCCGCTCGCGGTCCCTGAAGCAGCCCAGTGAAGCCATGCTCTCCAGGACATCCGGGTCCAGCTCTCCGTTCGAGGGCAGGCTCCGCATGGCCACGCGGCGGCCTGGGGCTGGCTCCAGGCACGGATCCGGCTCGTGTTTCCCGCCCCTGGGGAGGAGAAGAATCGTAGGGAACCCGGAGTCTCCTATGTCTCCTAAAGCGGAGGCTCCGGGGTCTCCTGTCCCAGCCTGCTCCTTTATTGGGAACCCTGGAGTCAGGGCCCCATCACACCTACCTCCACCTCAGATCCAGGAGCCCAGACCCCCAGCCCCTCCTCATTCAGGACCCTTGGCACCCCACTCCCTAGCAGGCTCTCCTACTTTGGGGGCCCTTTATATTTGGGGTCCTCTCCTTCCCCCAGGACCCAGGTGTCCAGTTCCCCCATACTCACAGGTACCAGGGGTGTTTCTGAATTTGCTCCAGCTGTTAGGGGCGTAGTTGGTAGAGAAGCAGAAGTGAGGTCGTTTGAACACAGCAGGTGCACAATTAAAGTTGCCTAGGTGGCGTTGGGGATCCCTAATGCGACCCCCAAAGGGCGGGCAGCACGCCGGCTCATGTCTCCCCCTAGTGGCGGCTCGCGGCGCAGCCTGACTATTGCGGAGTGGGGGGGGCGGGACCCTGGCTACACCTCTCGCATGCGCATGCGCAGTGGCATCCTGCCCACATGGCCATGCAAGGGCCAGCATGCGCATGCGCCCTCCCAGGTTTTTTGCGGGGACGGGGGGAGGTGTGTGTTTTTTTCTGTGTGGGGTGTGTGAGTGAAAGTGTGTCAGTGTGTTTGTCCAGTACGCACATGCAGCCTCCCGGGTGTGTGTCTGTGTCTTTGTTTGTGGTGTGGCGTGTGTGTCCACTATGCACATGCGTCCTCTCACGTTTGTGTGTGTGTGTGTGTGTGTGTGGGGTGTGGTGTGGTGTGTGAGTGTGTCCACTATGCACATGCGTCCTCTCACGTTTGTGTGTGTGTGTGTGTGTGTGTGTGGTGTGTGTGTGTGTCCACTATGCACATGCATCCTCTCGCGTTTGTGTGTGTGTGTGTGTGGTGTGGTGTGTGAGTGTGTCCACTACGCACATGCGTCCTCTCACGTTTGTGTGTGTGTGTGTGTGGGGTGTGGTGTGGTGTGGTGTGTGTGTCCACTATGCACATGCGTCCTCTCACGTTTGTGTGTGTGTGTGTGTGGTGTGGTGTGTGAGTGTGTCCATTACGCACATGCGTCCTCTCACGTTTGTGTGTGTGTGGTGTGGTGTGGTGTGGTGTGTGTGTCCACTATGCACATGCGTCCTCTCATGTTTGTGTGTGTGTGGTGTGGTGTGGTGTGTGTGGTGTGTGTGTGTGTCCACTATGCACATGCATCCTCTCGCGTTTGTGTGTGTGTGTGTGTGGTGTGGTGTGTGAGTGTGTCCATTACGCACATGCGTCCTCTCATGTTTGTGTGTGTGTGGTGTGGTGTGGTGTGTGTGGTGTGTGTGTGTGTCCACTATGCACATGCATCCTCTCGCGTTTGTGTGTGTGTGTGTGTGGTGTGGTGTGTGAGTGTGTCCATTACGCACATGCGTCCTCTCACGTTTGTGTGTGTGTGTGTGTGGTGTGGTGTGGTGTGGTGTGTGTGTCCACTATGCACATGCGTCCTCTCACGTTTGTGTGTGTGTGTGTGTGTGGTGTGTGTGTGTGTCCACTATGCACATGCGTCCTCTCACGTTTGTGTGTGTGTGTGTGTCTGTGTGGTGTGGTGTATGTCCACTATGCACATGCGTCCTCTCATGTTTGTGTGTGTGTGGTGTGGTGTGGTGTGTGTGGTGTGTGTGTGTCCACTATGCACATGCGTCCTCTCACGTTTGTGTGTGTGTGTGTGTGTGGTGTGGTGTGTCCGTGTGGTGTGTGTGTGTGTCCACTATGCACATGCATCCTTTCGCGTTTGTGTGTGTGTGTGTGTGGTGTGGTGTGTGTGTGTCCACTATGCACATGCGTCCTCTCACGTTTGTGTGTGTGTGTGTGTGTGTGTGTGTGTGTGTGTGTGGTGTGGTGTATGTCCACTATGCACATGCGTCCTCTCATGTTTGTGTGTGTGTGGTGTGGTGTGGTGTGTGTGGTGTGTGTGTGTCCACTATGCACATGCGTCCTCTCACGTTTGTGTGTGTGTGTGTGTGTGTGTGTGTGTGTGTGTGTGGTGTGGTGTATGTCCACTATGCACATGCGTCCTCTCATGTTTGTGTGTGTGTGGTGTGGTGTGGTGTGTGTGGTGTGTGTGTGTCCACTATGCACATGCGTCCTCTCACGTTTGTGTGTGTGTGGTGTGGTGTGTCCGTGTGGTGTGTGTGTGTGTCCACTATGCACATGCATCCTTTCGCGTTTGTGTGTGTGTGTGTGTGGTGTGGTGTGTGTGTGTGCCCACTATGCACATGCGTCCTCTCACGTTTGTGTGTGTGTGTGTGTGTGTGTGTGTGTGGTGTGGTGTGGTGTGTGTATGTCCACTATGCACATGCGTCCTCTCATGTTTGTGTGTGTGTGGTGTGGTGTGGTGTGTGTGTGTCCACTAGGCACATGCATCCTCTCGCGTTTGTGTGTGTGGTGTGGTGTGGTGTGTGTGTATGTCCACTATGCACATGCATCCTCTCGCGTTTGTGTGTGTGTGGTGTGGTGTGGTGTGTGTGTGTGTGTCCACTATGCACATGCGTCCTCTCATGTTTGTGTGTGTGTGGTGTGGTGTGGTGTGTGTGTATGTCCACTATGCACATGCATCCTCTCGCGTTTGTGTGTGTGTGGTGTGGTGTGGTGTGGTGTGTGTGTGTCCACTATGCACATGCGTCCTCTCATGTTTGTGTGTGTGTGGTGTGGTGTGGTGTGTGTGTATGTCCACTAGGCACATGCATCCTCTCGCGTTTGTGTGTGTGTGTGGTGTGGTGTGGTGTGTGCACGTTGTGTGTGGTGTTTCCTTCTCCCCAGTCTGGAGTGGCAGGCGGGCAGGACGCAGGATGGGGCTCAGCCAGTGACCCTGCTCCCAGCCGCTGCCTCGGGGACGGAGGGACGGGCCCTGGAAACCTGTTCCATGACGCCCTGGGGACTCTGTCCCCACCTCCCACCGTCCCTCCGTGCCCGTCCCCCAACTCACGCTGAGCCTTTTCTCGGGCTCCACTTCGATCATCCCCCGCAGCAGGCTCTGGCAGTCTGGAGGGATGAAGTGGGGCATGTGGAAGACGCCCCGTTTCACCTTCTCCAGCAGCTGGCGGAGGTTGTCATCGTCGAAGGGCAGAGCCCCCTGCATGAGGAATGACAGGACCCCTTATACACAGAGCTCAGTGTATACCAGACGAGTGCCTAAGTGCTTCACACGCAGTGACACGGTCAGTCCTCGCCACAAGCCCCGGGAGGTGGGGAGCGGGGGCTGTCTCCATTTTACAGATGGGGAAACTGAGGCATGAAGGCATCCAACCATTTGCACAAGACCGCCTGGCTCAGAAGTGGCAGAACAGTGATTTGGCGATGGGCGGTGTGTGTCCAGCACCTAAAAGGCTGGGGTTGGAGCTTGGAGGCTGTCCTTTAAAAACATGCTTCTCCCCAGGTTAGGGAGGGGTCGGTAATCTTCATTCATTCCACAAAGACCGAGCTTCCTTACAGGTCGGGGATCCAGTGGTGAACAAAGCAAGCCCTTGACCGCCTGCAGCTCCGCCTGCAGGAGTGGCAGAGGCTGGTGATGCAGCAAACAGCTGTACAGTGACGGGGTGCCTGAGGTTACACTGGGCTGAACTAGGCAGACCAGGCCGAGCGAGGCCTGTGGGAATCTGGGGGTGTAGCAAGTTGAGTGGTGTCCCCCCAGAATTCCTGTCTACCCGGAAGCTCAGAATGTGACCCTGTTTACAATTACATCTCTGCAGATGTAATTCATTGAGGATCTGGACGTGAACTCCTCCAGGCTTTCGGGAGGGGAACCCTAAATCCAGTGCCTGGAAGAGGAGGGGCGAGCACAGAGAGAGACACCCTTCAAGGACTTAAACACACAATGACAACTCTGTTAGCCGCCAGGAGCAGACAGCCTCCCACTGGGAAATCTGACCTCATGGCGGGAGGGAGGGGGCCCCGGGGAGGCTTCCTGGAAGGGCGACGATTGAGCTGAGAGCTGCAAGAACTCTAGTGTTAACCAGGTGCGAAACAGGGCTGGCAGGGACAGGACAGTAGGTGCAAAGGCCCTGTAGTCAGAGCTCACGTTCCCCAGTAGGTTCTATTAATCCAGTTGTTGCTGTTCAGTCGCTGTCATGTCTGACTCTTTGCCACTCCTCGGAGTGTAGTCCACCAGGCTCCTCTGTCCATGGGATTTCCCAGGCAAGAATACTGGAATGGGTAGCCATTTCCTTCTCCAGGAGAATCTTCCTGGACCAGGGATTGAACCTGCGTCTCTTGCAGTGGCAGGCGGATTCCTGACCACTGAGCCACCAGGGGAGGCCCTATTAATCACTACACCCTAGGATCAGTTAGCAAGCAGCCGCTCGCCCGCGTGCTCCACGTCCTCCTGGCCGCCCCATCCCTTCCCAGGGGACCCTCCAGACTTTCTCACGGTTCTGTGGCTGGATAGTTAGCTCCGGGCACAGAGAGGGGTGCCCCCAGGATTTTGCTCTGTTGGTAAATAGCCCCCCCCCACACTTTCCTGGTACCAGTTAAATATCTGGGCGACAACCCCTGAGTTGAGGGTGGAAGTAGATGTTCTGTGCTTCCAGCAGGCGGAGGACTGTTCTAGAAACGGGGCGGGGAGAGGCAAGGACGGCCTTACCACGAGCAGGGCGAAGAGGATGACTCCACAGCTCCACATGTCAGCCCGGCGGCCGTCGTACTTCTCGCCCTGGGAGGAGAAGGGCGGCCTTGAAGCTCACCTCTCCCGGCCCCCCACCCCTGCCCGCTCCTCTTCCCCTCTGCCCGCCCCTCGCTCACCTTAATCACCTCCGGGCACGCATAGTGGGGGGACCTGAGGGACAGAGGGGGTGTGAGCCTCTGGCGGGCTTCTACCCGCTCCCTGGGGCGCAGGTGGCTGCCCCCCACTCACCCACAGCTGGTCTCCAGAAGGCTGTCCCCCACTTGCAGGGATGCCATGCCGAAGTCTGCGATGCGGATGTTGTTTTTCTCGTCCAGAAGCAGGTTCTCAGGCTTCAGGTCTCTGTGGCTGAGACAGGATGTTGGGGCTCAGGCCTCCATCCTCTTCCCGGAGTCTGAGGACCACCCCCCAACCCCACCCCCCGTTCACTATCTCTCAGAGGGGGATCGTGTCTGGCAACTTCTAGTTAGGGACATTTGCAAACACGCCCCAAAGCAGAGACAAGAATATAGGAAACCCCATGTACCCACCCACTAGCTTCACTGGTTATCAGCTCGAGGCGCATCTTATCTCCACCCCTACATACGCTCTCCTTTCCCCACTGGATGATTTCACAGGAGACCCCCAGATGGTGTATCATTTTATCCACAGATATTTGAATATGTGTGAAGTGATCTTTTTTTTGAGGTAAGCAGGGCTGGTACTGAGCTGGCTCTGAAAATATTCAAATATTTCAGGGCTTCCCTGGTGGCTCAGTGGTAAAGAATTCGCCTGCCAATGCAGGAGACTGGAGTCTGATCTCCGATCCAGGAAGATCCCAAGTGCCGCGGAGCAACTAAGCCCCTGGGCTACAACTGTTGAGCCTGCGCTCTAGAGCCCAAGAGGGGCAGCTACTGAAGCCCGCACTCCCGAGAGCCTCTGCCCCTCAGCAAGAGCCACCGCAACAAGAAGCTCTCGCACCGCAACTAGAGAGGAGCCCCCGCACAGCCAAAAAGAAATAAAAAAATTTTGAAAAATTCAAATATTTCAGAAAATTCCCTGGTGGTCCAGTGGTTAGGACTCCCGGCTTCTACTGCAGGCAACAGGGGTTGGATTCCCCGATCAGGGAACTAAATAAATAACAAAATAAAATAAAAGAACAAAAATAAAATATTTCAATATTGAAGAATAAATTTTAAAAAATACTGTCAACTAAAGCCCATCATTGGTTCCTCCTTCACCCCCCCCCCCCCCCGACCCTGGGACAAACTCCTTAGGATGTAAGGGTTAATGATGTCCCAGGGGAGGTGGGGCAGAAGGTTTATAGTTTCTGTTGGAAGAGGTCCTTAACTGCGTCAGACTTGATAAATCTGTTGACTCTCGCCCCCTGGAGGCCAGTGTCTTTAATGTCAGGGTCCTGACACTTGTCAACAGGGAGGTGTTGACAGTTTAAATGGGCTGCCTTTTCATCACCAAGCTTTGGTCCTAGGTCTCAGCCCCTTCAGCCTGATCCTCACCCCATCTCCAATCCCCTATCCCAGAGAGGGAGGTGTACAAACAAATGAGGCTGAAAGATGAACTGGAGGCTTCTATTTTGCACCTTAATTAATCATTAAAATGGTACATATTGAATATCTTGTTTTGAGAGCTGAAAGCAACTGAATGAGGAAAGGAAGATCTTTTCATATGGACGTCCTTATGCAAAAAAAAAAAAAAAAAATGACCCTCAGCTTTTACCCTCCACCATATACAAAAATTAATTTGAAATGGACCTCAAGCCTAAATGCAAGAGCTAAAACTACACAACTTCTGGAAGAATACATCAGAGGAAACCTTATGACTTTGAGCTAGGCAAATATTTCTTTTTTCTTTTTTTTGGCCACACCCCACGGCATGTGGGATCTTAGTTTCCCAGGGAGGGATCTATCCCATGTGCCCTGCAGTGGAAACATGGAGTTTTAACCACTGGACTATCAGGGAGGTCCTTGGGCAAATATTTCTTAAATAGGAGAGAAAAAACATGAATTGTAAAAGGAAAAAAAAAACCCCAACAAACTGACTTCATCAAAATGTGAAACCTTTGCTTTTCATAAGATATTGTTATAAAAATGCAAAAGCATGTCACAAACTGGGAGAAATTACTTGAAAAAAATATATGTTTGATAAAAAGATTTTTTTCTTAGAATAAGCAACTCTTGGGAGTTATTCCTAGAGTCATCCCTCATTCCTGGAATAAAGAACTCTTACAGCTCAATAATAGAAAGATAAATAACTCAATTAAAAATGGGCAAAGGATCTGAACAGACATTTCTCCAAGGAAGATATACACATGGCCAACAAGCACATGCAAGGATGCTCAACATCATTAGCCATCAGGGAAATGCACGTCAAAACCACGAGATACCACTTCACCCCCACTAGGATGTGTAGAATCAAAAAGTCAGATAATAATAAGTGTTGGCAAGAGATCGGAACCCTCAGAGACTGCCGGTGGGGATGCTGAATGACACAGCTGCTTTGGAAAATGGGCTGGCACTTCTTTCTTTCTTTATTTTTTGGCACTTCTTTAAAAGGCTAAATATAGAGTTCCCATATGACCCAACAATTCTGTTGTTGTTGTTTAGGCGCTAAGTTGTATCCGACTCTTTTATGACCCCATGGATTGTATCCTGACAGGCTCCTCTGTCCATGGGATTTTCCAGGCAAGAATACTGGAGTGGGTTGCCATTTTCTTCTCAAGGGATCTTCCCAACCCAGGGATCGAACCTGCGTCTCCTGCTTAGCAGGTTGATTCTATACCATTGAGCCACCTTGGAAGCCCTACCCAATAATTCTGATCCTAGGTATATACTCAAGAGAATTGAAAACATAGGTCACAGACCAGAACTTGTATGTAAGTATTCATATGTCCACATTATTCATTATAGCCAGAAAGAAGAAACAACCAAAATGTTCACCAACTGGTAAATGGATAAACAAAATATAGCAGAGCCATGCAATGGAATATTACTCAGTCATGAAAAGGAATGGGGTACTGATACATACTACAACACAATGAACCTTGAAAACATTTTGCTAAGTGAAAGAAGCCAGCCACAAAAGACCACATTGATAGGAAATGTCCAGAATAGGTAAATCCACAGAGACAGAAAGTAGATTAGTGGGGGGAGGTGCCTGCTTCAAGGGTACAGGGTAATGATTTTTGGGGTGATGAAATGTTCTAAAATTACATAGTAGTGACGCATATCATTGCAAATATGCACAAAACTACCGAATTGTAGGCTCTGAAGGATGGATTTTATGCTGTAGGAAGCTTTTTTGTTTGTTTCTTTTGGTTTTTTGCCACACAGCGCAGCTTGCATGGTCTTAGTTCCCCGACCAGGGATTGAACCTATGCCCCCTGCAGTGGAAGCATGGAATCCTAACGACTGGACTGCCAGGGAATTCCCTATGACGTGTGACTTATATCTCAATTTTGGAAAAGCGGGCTGTAGCACTCTGGCTTCAAGGCCTGCCTGTTGGGTAATGCTTGTCCCAGCCGCACCCCCAAGCTGCCCCTCACCAGATGGAGTAGCTGTGGCAGAAGTCCAGCGCTGACACGATCTGGCGGAAGAACTTCCGGGCCTCCTTGGGAGTCAGTCTCCCCTTCTTTACCAGGTAGTCGAACAGCTCACCTCCAGACACGTGCTCCAGAACCAGGTACCTGGGGGACACGGAGTGGGCAGAGGGCTGCAAGGGGCATGTGGAGGACCAAAGAGCCTGACCTCCTTCTTCCAAAAGTACAAGCCCTCAATGCCATTGGCCCTGGAGGCAGAGGACCCCAATTCCCACGAGTCCCCGGGAGGAGGAGGCTCCAATTTCCGTTCGCCTCTGGGAAGCAGAAACCCAGCTCCATTAGCCCTGGCCAGCATGCCAACTCCAGAGGTCAACAGTCTGACTAGTTTTCCTCAGGAGGTGAGGCAATTCCATTAGCACCTGGAGGTCAGAGATCCCAATTCTCACAGGCCCCTATGAAATAAAGCCCCGTATTTCCATCAGCCTCTGGGAAGCCAAAGTTCTCATTCTCATTAGTGTCTGGGATGCAGATAATGGAATTCTAATCTATTCTTGGGCAATCACACTCGCAACGTGTACTAATTCAACGGTCAACATCTGTGAGGTAAAGACTACAACTCCCATCAGCCCCTAGGAAGTAAAGACTTCAACTCCCATCAGTCCTTGAGAGAAAGAGACAGTCTCATCGGCCTCTGGGAAGTCAAAATTGAATTCTCATCAGCCCCCTGGCAGCACAGATTCCCATGTCAACTTCAAGAGTATTAATACTTTGAATCCCAGTTGTTTCCGGAGATAAGGCAACTTCATTAGCGCTTGGAAGAAAGAGATCCCCCTGATTCTCACAGGACTTTAGTCAGTAAGGACCATGCCACCCCCACCTACTCCCATTAGCCCCTGGGAAGGCAAGCCTCTTATTCCCATAAGTCTCTGAGAGGAAGAAACTAGAATTCTCATTAATTGTTGGCACCAATCTAAGTCAACTTCTGTGAAGTAAAAGACTGCAACTCCCTTCAGGTCCTGAAAGGTTAAAAACTCCCAACTCCCATAAGGCACTGGGACATGGAGACTCCTAATTCCCATCAGCCACCTGGATTTTAAAGACTCCAAATCCCATCAGGCTCTGGGAGGCTAAACCTCTAATTCCCATCAGCCCCAGGAAAACAAAAGCTCAGTGGAAGGCTGAGGTTCCTCTGTGAGACAGAAGTCCCACAGGCCCTCCCTCCCCACAAGGATGGTGGAGTGAGAGTGATAGCTCCACCAATGGGCAACAGTGGCCCCTCCCTGCCACCACACCTGGGGAAAGCCTGAGGACTACAAATCCCATGAGCGCCTGGGGCCGGGGCAGCTTCCTTCCTGGGGAAATGCAGCCTCTATGGGTGCTAGAGTCAGTTCAAACTGGGGACTGCGAGGTCGTGCAGTGGGGGGGGGGGGGGGGGTGTCCCCTCTCCTGCTGCCCAGTCCAGCTGTCCCTTGGGTCACCAGAGTCCAGACAAAGGCCTGTTGTCTGCAGCTGGGACAGCTGGACCCCACCCCCAACCTAAGGGGGTAATCGACTTCCAGATACAGACTCAGAACTTCTGAGCAGACCTATTGTTGGGGTGTCCAGTTATAGCACCCAGAGTTATGCTGCGGGAGGAAGGAAGCCTCCAATGCTGCAGAGAAAGGGTTTGGGAAGAGGCAGGATTCACTGAGCCTGGGGCTCAGTTAGGCTCCATTGCCCTAGCACATGGAAAGGGGAGGGGGATCTGCCCTTAGCAAGTCAGATCTGGCTGAGGGCACCCAGATTATGCCATACAGAGTGTTCCCCACAGCGCAGCAGAGCGAGGGACGGGGGCTGGGGAGGAAGGTGGAGGGTCAGCCTTGTCCCCCATCGGGCACGGGGACGGCTCAGGCTTAGCTGCCCTGCTGCCAGGATACAATCGGCCCAGAGCGTCAGGCCAGGTCAGCATGGGAACACAGAGGATTATGAATGTGTGTGTGGGGGGGGTTGTCCTTGTGCAGTAGACACGGGACTGGACCTTCAGTGGCCCGGCCAAGAGAGCTTAAGTTTCCCCTGGCTCCTCCAGGCCTTGATTCTGGAAACGTCCCGCCCTGGGAACTTGGGGAGGATGCATGGAGGGCTGGGTGTCTATAAATACCTACAAATATTTCTTGTTCTCGTAGACGTCGTGGAGTTTGAGGACGTGCGGGTGCTCAATGAGCTTCAGGATGGCTATCTCCCGCTCCACCTGGGGGAAAAGGAACAGCGGGCGGTCAGCCTTGCCTCCCTCCCTGTCCCCAGCCCCAAAGGGCCCCCTCTCCCCCAGCACACAGACACACCTTCATCAGCACCGACTCAGACAGCTTCTCCCGGTTCACGATCTTGATGGCCACCTTCTGGCCCGTGATGCAGTGGACCCCGAGTTTAACCAGACCTGGGGGAATGGGACAGAAAATGTGGGGAGTGCTCCCAGGGCAGTCTCCCCACCTCTGGCTCCTAAGCACCACCACGCCTCCCCCCCCCCACCACCCCGCTTCCTCCTTTTTCCCCTCCTGGCTTGTTTCATGGTGGCCCGAATCACCCTGACCTGAACTCCTGGGGGCTGACAGCAGCCATTCCCGCCACACACAACTCTCTTTCCACTCCCTGTTGTCCAATTCTGTCCCTTCTGGCTGTCCCTCCACCTACCTGCCTCCCCCTCCCTCCACAGCCACCCTAGACTCTCCATCCTTCCCGTGTGCCCCTTGGAGTTCGGCTCTCCACACCGTCTTGCCTCGCTGAGCCTCCACAGTTTTGTGTCCTCCAGTCTACCTCCTTCAGACAAATCTCTCCCTCTCTCAGCCCATCACTTCCTTGAGTTCTCTGCCCTTTAATCTTCTGGAGACACCATGTCTCCCAAGGAATATAATCTTGTGATTGCCCCCTTCCCAGACCATCCTCCTCCACCTCCTCTCAAACCCGGACCTCTCAAGTCCTTTCTTTGATCTTTTAAAAACAGCAGCTGCAGCTGGGAGCATGCACACCCCAAGGGTATGCCCACTCCCCAAGGTTAAGCCCCAAACCCAGGAATGCAGGCCCCCAGCCCCCTCCACTCTCAGACCCAGGAGTCCGAGCCCCTAGCCCCTCCTCCCTCAGACCCTCAAGTCCAGGCTTATGGCCCCTTCCTCCTCCACAACTCAGGAATTGAGGTCAGCAACACCTTCACACTTTTTGCCCTGGGATGCGGAGTCTGACCCTCCCCCAGGCCTGGCCCCTGATCCCGAAGCTCTGGCCCAGGACTCAGATATTCAGCTCCTGTCTTACCCCCACCCAGTGCCCACCTGGCAGGAAAGAGGTTACGGAGGTTAAGCAACAACAGAAGATGACCGCCCCCCACCACCAGGTCCACAGCCACCCCTGAGGGATTTGCCTCCTGCATCCACCTTTCCACCTCCCTGTCCCCACTCTGAGCCAGCATGCTGGAGAAAGGGCAGGATGCTGGAGACCCCATCGCCCCAGCCTCAGTGCCCCTGTCACCCCAACAGAGGCCCTCTGCGGCCAGAGGACAGTGCGGAGAGATGCCGCTTCGGGAGGCGCACCCCCATGCCGGCACCTCACCCCAGCCTGCGGCTGTACTGCACCAAGGACCTGGGCTCTCGGGATCCTGGCTGCAGGCCGAGGTTCCTTGCCCATGTTGGGGCCGGACCCTCCAACCTCTGCCCCCCAAAGCAGAGGAGCCTTTGGGCCCCGCACCTCCCCCAGAAGTCGGGACCCCAGAGTTCGACCCCTCACCCCCTCAGCCTGGGGATCCGGCAGTCTGGCACCCGAGTCCCTTCTCTGAGAGGGGCTCGGGGGCCCGGGAGTCCCGCCCTCTGCCCGCATCCCCCCTGGCCCCCACCCCGGGTGCCCCCTCCCCTGGCTCACCTGTCTGTCCTTTGCCCAGCGTCTTCTCCAGCCGATAGGGGCCCACATATTGGGCGTGCTGGGGTGGGTGTGGGTGTGGGTGTGGGAGGTGGTAGGCGGGGGAGCCCCCGCCCCCATCCTTGCCCCCGGACGACATGATGCCCTTGGTCCCGGCCCGACCGGCCCCCCGGCCGCCCCCCCTGCGGCCAGTCGCCCCGTCCCTCCGGTGGGGGCCGGCGACCGCTCCGTCCCGGCCCCCCCGGCTGCCCCCCACCTCTCCGGGCGTCCCCAGGGGGCTGGGCTGGGCCCCCCCGGTCGGCGGGCCGCGGAGTTGGGGGAGGGGGGGCTGGCCCGGGGGGGTCAGGCCCCGGGAGTCAGCATGGCCCGGGGGGGCTGCGCGGCCCCCCCTCCCCAGCCCGTCTCTGGCCGGCCCCGCCCTTCCTGCGCCTCCCCCCGCCGGGGGGGTCTGAGGTGCGGGCCGGCGGATGCTGCAGGCCGAGGTCCCCCCCGCCCCCCCACGCGCCCTCTCTCCTCCGCCTCCTCCTCCTCTCCGCCTCCCCCCGCCACCTCGTCCTTTCTCTCCGGCACGCTGACATCACCATCCGGGGACTCCGGGCCCTTCCCCAAAGTTAACCCTTTCGGAGGGGGAGGGGGAACGGGGGCAGGGGGCGGGCCTGGGCGCCGGAGCCGCGGAGACGCGGTGGGAGGATGCTGGGAGCGACGGAAGGATGCAGGAGGGCCCGTGGAGGCGGACGAGCGGGACGCACAGGAGGGGCAGAGTCGGGGCGACACAAAGGGAGACGGAGCCGGACACGAGTGGGGAAAGGAGACAGCCGGCACGGGAGACGGGGACCGGCAGAACCGGGGCTGGGGCGGGACAGGGAGACGGGGGGCCGCAGACAGGGAGACAGGCGGCCAGAGACAGGACAGAGCCAGGGGCAGCAGAGACACGGGGAGAAGGAGGAGAGGGGAGAAGGTGCCTGGGAGAGACAGAGGGATGGAGAAAATCAGAGAGAAATGGAGAGAGATAGGGGAAGGGAAGGAGGTAGAGAGACAGGGGATGGGGGGAGGGGTGGTGGTGTTAGAGACGCACAGATGCGGAGGGACGGCTGGGCAAAGAGATGAACCGAAAACAGAGCCAGAGACGGGGGGAGACTGAGCGTAATGGAGGAGAGAGGCAGTGGTTGAGAGATGGGGAGAGAAATGGACAGAAATAGACAGACGGGGCAGAGGGGGCAAGATACAGAGGTGGGGCACTGGGGGAAGATGACAGGAACGTGGAGGGTCAGAGAGAGGAGAGAAGTGGGAGAGAGAGGGAGACCCACAAGGGAGGAGGAAGAGCAGAGAGACAGGTGGACAGAGGGAAGACAGACAGATGGAGAGAGCGAGCGACAAATAAGTATAGGGCTGGGAGCCCCAAGATATGGGGGGTAAACACAGGTGGAGGTCTAGATGCTGGGGGGAGATAGGACAGATTGGAGGGACAGAGGAAAAAAGGAGACAGAAGCGGGAGAGGGAAAGAATTTGGGGAGTTGCTGATCCAACGCCTGTCTCTGTTCCCCTTGACCCCCAATCTGCCCATCCCAGCCTCCTTTCCCACTAGCATTGGGGCCCCATATCCACCCACAGATCAGGGTGCATGTTTTTAAATATCTTGGATCCATACCTCCATTGAGAATACTTCACAATCCTCCTACAGAGAAATTTCCAGAACCCCCTGAGGTCCTTGTGAATTTTCTGGTCACTATCTATTCTCTGTGTCCATTACCAGATTCCCTAGTTCTTCATGTGGGCTCCACTATATGTCCCCAGTCTAGGTCATCCGTGTACTATAATCATGTATCCCCACTCTAGGTCATCCATGAACCTGTGCACAGCTGGATTTCCATGTGACCTGGGATTCCGCTATGTCAGATACCCAAGGATGTTAGGTCCCTGTTTCATCCCCAAGTCTCCTATAGAGTGTACCCATGAGCCTTAAGTCCCCTAGTCAACCACTTTCATTCCATGATGCTATACTCAGTGCCGAATCTGAGCCAGACACTGTTCCAAGTGGTGAGGCTACAGCAGTGGACCAGGTCAACCAAGATCCTTGTCCCACGGACCGCTCATTGCTGTGGGTGAGGCCGGAAATAAGCAAGATAAACAATCAACATATATGCGGGGAATTCCCTGGCGGTCCAGTGGTTAGGACTCCGTGCTTCCACTGCAGAGGGTACTGACTTCCATCCCTGGTTGGGGAACTAATACCCCACCAGCTGTGAGGCCAAAAATCAAAGCAAACAAACAAACGGAAAATAGATGGTATGTTACTGAGTCGTGATCAGTGACAAAAAGGAAACAAGGAAGGAGGGGGTCTTTAAATTTTTATTTATTTCTTGGCTGCACTGGCTCTTCATTGTTGCGCACAGCTTTCTCTAGCTGTAGTGAGAGGGGGCTACTCTCTAGTTATTGTACGCTGGCTTCACTTGCAGTGGTTTCTCTTGTTTCAGAGCACCAGCTCTAGGCACACGGGCCTCAACAATTGTGGCTCTTGGGCTCTAGAACACAGGCCCAGTAGTTGTGGTGCACGGGCTTAGATGCCCCACAGCAAGTGGAATCTCCCGGACCACGAATCAAACCCATGTCCCTTGCTTTAGCACGTGGTTGCTCAACCACTGGACCACCAGGGAAGTCCAGTAGGTGCTTCTTGAGTGATTTTTCTATGTGATTTTCAGTTACAGTGCCAAGAGAGGCCTCCTCAGTGAAGGGACATTGAAGGAAAATGAGACCATGTGGATTAAGCACCAGGAGCCTTCCAGGCAGAGGAAGCAGCTGTGCAAAGGCCCTGGGGCAGAAGTGTGCCTGGTGTGTAATGGAAAGGCTGAAGCGTGGCTGGAGGGGCACAGTGGAGAGTGCAGTGGGAGGAAATAAGGTGAGGAAGGAGACCCAATAGGGCCTTAGAAACAGGATGACCAGGGGATTTCCTGGCAGTCCAGTGGCTAGATTCAGCATTTTCACTGCTGGGGCATGGGTTGGATCCTGGTCAGGGAACTAAGATCCTGTAAGCCGTATGATGTAACACAAAAAACAAGACAAAACCAAAAAAACCAGGGTGACCATATGTCCTGGTTTATGTCTTTTATTTTGTAATTATTAATAGGGTCTGTTTTCACTCTCAAGTGTCTTGTGGATGAAAAATTATATGATCATCCTTCTTATTGGTCATTGTAAAGGCTATGGCTTTTATAGGGTACCTGGGGAGTTTTCATCTAGGCTACCATTGTATTACACTTATGTTCATATGTGTAATGACATGTACAATTACACGCCATGGGTATATATACAGCATTATGTACCATAATGTATGTAAATCATATTATAGTTAGACGGACTTTTACATACATGTACATAGGTACAGTAGGCTGCATGTGTGTGCTCAGTCACTTAGTCATGTCTGATTCTTTGCGACCCCACAGACTGTAGCCCACCAGGCTCCTCTGTCTATGGGATTTTCCAGGCAAAAATACTGGAATGGGTGATCATTTCCTCCTCCAAGGTGGGGAATCTTCCCAACCTATGGATCAAACCTGCATCTCCTGCATTGCAGGCAGATTCTTTACCACTGAGTCATCAGGGAATCGGAGAAGGCAATGGCAACCCACTCCAGTACTCTTGCCTAGAAAATCCCATGGACGGAGGAACCTGGTAGGCTGTAGTCCATGGGGTTGCCACAAGTGGGACACGACTGAACGACTTCACTTTCACTGTCACGAATTGGAGAAGGAAATGGCAACCCACTCTAGTGTCCTTACCTGGAGAACCCCAGGGACGGGGGAGCCTGGTGGGCTGCTGGGTATGGGGGTCGCACAGTCGGACACGACTGAAGCAATTTAGCAGCAGTAGCAGCATCAGGGAATGCCCAAAGATGTCCACGTTGTAATTCTGTGAACCTGTGAATATGTCACCCTACTCAGCAAAAAGGTCTTTGCAGATGTGACGGAGCTGCAAATCTTAGATGCGCAAATTTTCCTGGTTATTACATTTGTGCCCTAAGTGTAATCACAAGCATTCTTATGAGGCGGAAGCAGGAAGATCAGTCAGAGGAGGAGACGGGATAAGGAAGGAAACCGAAGCCAAAATGGGGAATTCTCTGGTGGTCCAGGAGGCTGGGTTCAATTTGAGGTTAAGGAAATAAATTCCAGATGCCGCAACCACAGCTAAGACCCAGGGCAGCCAAAAAAAAAAAAAAAGCCAAAATGATGCAGCCACAAACCAAGGAATGTGGGCAACCTCTAGAAGCTGGAAAAGGCTGAGAAACAGATTCTTCCCTGGAGCCTCCAGAAGGAACACAACCTTGATTTTAACTACTTGAACTCAGTGAGACCCTCGTTGGGCTTCTGAACTGTAAGTAGGCCACCAAGCTTCTCAGTAATCTGTTAACAGCAGAGATAGGAAATGGAGTACCCAGGGGCCCAGATCCATGTCTGACAATCGTCTTCCTCAGTGCCACACACAAAATCGTCTTCCTCAGTGCCACACACACACACACACACACACACACGTTTGGTCTTCCTATCTCTGTCCAAAAGATCTCCAGCACATCCCACACCCAGCAGTGCGCTCAATATACCTTTGACTGGGGGCCCCACCAAAGTTGAATATAACCTTCTCCTAGAGTGGGAGGGCCTTGTACGGAAGAAT
Organism: Muntiacus reevesi; assembly: GCF_963930625.1. Lineage (NCBI taxonomy): Eukaryota > Metazoa > Chordata > Mammalia > Artiodactyla > Cervidae > Muntiacus > Muntiacus reevesi. The sequence goes on from NC_089250.1 coordinate 277,090,833, forward strand.
TAGGATTTCTTTAAGCCTAGCCCACAGTCCCAGACCTGAACCCTAAATCTGGTGCAGGGAGGCCTCGAGCTGCCTGAACCACCTTGCGCGGGCATTTTACTTCCCCGCTTCAAGAATCACCTCTGGCGCACCTCGCAGGACCCAGAGAAGATCCCACGAGGGAGACGCTGGGGGAACGCTAAGAGTGGTCTGCACAGGAAGTGCAGTGGGGAGAATGGGGAACACCCTACGAGGAAAGGGGAAATAGAGGCCAAGAGCGGTCTGGGATAGGCCAGACGCCGCCCGGCTCAGATATTATTGCTGACAACACAGTGAGGCCCAGGCAGAGTTCAAAGACCCCCAAGGCTGCAGGACTCCAGCTGTTAGCTATAACGGGGTGGGGGGGGGCGGTGACCAGCGTGGGGCGGGGTTTAACGGGGAGCGGCGGGCCCTCCGGCCCGCGGGGCGGGTCTTAGCTGGGAGTGGCCGAAAGCCCTGGAACAGGGGCGGAGCCTGAAGCGGCGGGGCGGGACGGAGCGCAGAACCGGGGCAGTGGGCGTGGGCGGGGCCTAGCCGGGGCGGAGCCGGCAGGAGGGCGGGGCCTACGGGGCAGGGGTGGAGCTTGTCGTGAGGATGAGGAGGTGGGGCTTATCGGGGGCGGGACCCGGGCCGGGGCGGGGCTTTGGCCGGGGTGTGCGCGCGCCGGGCGTGGCCGGAGCGAGGGGCCGGGCAGAGCCAGGTGTCCCGCAAGGTGGGAAGAACTTAAGAGCCCGGGGAAGCCGCCTCACGGCCCCAATTGGTGTGGCTGCGCCAGGAACTTCCGGGCCAAACCGTGCGTATTTCCGGTCAATATGGCGGCGCCCAGTAGAGTCAGGTGCGGGCGAGTCTATCTTCGGTAGCGGCGGCGACACGAGGCTCGGGGAGGTGAGGTCCGCCCCGCTCTGGCTCCCCTCGTCGGATAGGAGGGAGGGGACCTGTCGCTAAGATGACCAGAGGGAGGGCTTCTTGCTCTGAAGGCTGGGCAGTGGGGTTGCTAAGAGATGGGAACGACCGCGCTGGAGATGGAGGAGGGGGTTGCTAGGGATAGTGGGTGGGGCCTGTTGCTAGGGAGGAGGGAGGGACTGCTGACTTTGGGGAAGGGGCCTGTTGGTATGAAGGAAGAAAAGGGGGCCATGGTTAAAGGAGGTGTGGGCAGCGTGGTTTGGAGTCATGCGGGGTCGCCGAGCTCCCCTAAAACGCCACCTTCTCAGCAGACCCCCAGGAGTCGACCCGTCGGGACGCCAGAGCTACTTCAGCGGTGACCACCCCCTACCCCAACACATTCTTCCTTTCTTCGCAAACTGCCCATGGCGAACCAGGGCTCTGGGGGCAGTCGCCTTCCCCTGGCTCTGCCCTCAGCCTCCCAGGATTGCTCGTCAGGGGGCAGCGGCTCCTCCGAGGGCGGCTCGGGCCATCCCCCGCCCCCGCGAAACCTCCAAGGCCTGCTGCAGATGGCCATCACGGCGGGCTCTGAAGAGCCAGACCCCCCTCCAGAACCCATGAGTGAGGAGGTAAAGGGCGGGGGCCCAAGAAGGTGGGGTGAGGGGTGTGGGAACAGAGAGATACGGGGAGGGGCGGTCGTGCCGGTGTGAAGGTATAGGAGGCTTTATTTGTGCTCCATAGGGTTACTGTAGACTGAAAGTTAGATCCCGGGACCCTGCACTGTGCGGGAAGGCAGAATAACTTCATGGTAAAAAAAAGAAAACGCCAAGGGCACCGCCATAGCGAGACAGACATGGCTTCAGTATGTTACAGCTGTGTGACCTTGGGGGTATCAGTGCATCTTTCTGAGCATCAATTCTCAATTGCAAGTTGAAGTTGATGATAAGAAGGAGAGTGGCCCTTCACAGGGTAGTTCTGAGAGTCCTGTTGAAGTGGGTCTCAACATGCACCTGGTACACAGGCTGTGCTCCCGAAGGCAGCAGGATATTCTCATTAAGAAGAGACTCTCATAAGAGTTCTGTGGACAGACCTTAGGTTTGACTTAGGCGTTGTGGATGGCTGACTGTGTGACCTTGGGCAATTCACCCTTTTCTGTGCTTCCATTTTCTCATCTGTGAAGTGGGAATAGCAGTAATATTAATACTTATCCATGGAAGGTTGCTCTGGAAGTCGAGAACAGTATTTTCTATATGTGATGTTTACTTGGAGGTGACAATTGCAGTGTATGAAACATTCTAATACAGTAACGTCCATGAAGTCGTTGAACCTCTAGGACCACGATGTGGGCCAACAGGCACGGAAAAGATCAACATCTTGCCCAAATTTATCCAGGACTATGACTTCAGATCCTTCATATGAGCACTTAGTACAGAGTCGTGCCAAAAAGAAAAAAAAACCCAGTGGCCAGTTCTCAGTGCTTATCTTATTTGACCTACTAGCAGCATTCAATGACGACCCTGTCCCCTTGAGCTCTTTCTTCATTTGGCTTCTGGAACATGGACCAGCGTGGTTTTTTGGTTTTCATCCCACTCACTGGCTCTTCTTCCCCATTGCCTCTGTTGGTTCATCCTCATTTTCCAGTTCCTCGACCATGGAGCACAGCAGCACTCTCTCTTCTACACTCACTTCCTGTGTGATCTCACGTTGGGTTGAGGTTTTACTCTGTCGACTCTCAAGTTTATATCTAGGCCAGTGGTTCTCTCCTGGAGGAACGGTTTTAACCACATTTGGCAATGGGCGGAGAGATTCTTGGTTGTTGCAAACTGGCAGGTTGTGCGGGTGGGGGCAGTGCTGTTGGCATCTTGAGGGTGGAGGTCAGGGATGCGGCTCAGCGTGCTCCAGTGCACAGATGACCCCCACTGCAGAACGACCCAGCTCAGGGTGTCAGTAGGGTCAAGGCTGAGAAATCCAGGTCCAGGGTGACTCTCCTTCCTGAGCTTCAGGCGTCCTTCTCAATATTTTGCCTTGTGTGTGTCATGAATCCCTCAAACTTAACAAGTTCAGAAAGGAGCACCAATTTCTACTCGTCTTACTCCACACCTGCTTCTCTTGCCATCTGCCCCGTCTCCTCCTAGTTGCTCAGGACAAGAACCTAGGTGTTGCTGACCCTTCTTTTCCTGTCACGCCCCACAGCCAGTCTCTCCATAGGTGCAATGTCCAGAAAAGAGTGTTAGTGGGAAAGGTGCCTGGGAGGTGTCTGTTGGTTGAAGGACACCCTGCCTTCAATTTTGGCTGTTACTATAATTTTTTTCTTTGCCCGTGCCTCTTGGCATGGGGAACTTCCCTGACCAGGGATCAAACCTGTTTCCCTTGCAGTGGAAGCGCCAACTCTTAACCAGTGGACCACCAGGGACGCCCCGGCTGTTATTAGTAATGACTGTTACTCCTGCCTGGAGAATCCCAGGGATGGGGGAGCCTGATGGGCTGCCGTCTATGGGGTCACACAAGAGTCGGACACGACTGAAGCGATTTAGCAGCAGCAGTTACTCCTGAGTCGATTATTGATAAGATTTGCTTCTCTCTCCTGCCCCGCCTGACCCTGCAGAGGCGCCAGTGGCTGCAGGAGGCCATGTCAGCCGCCTTCCGGGGGCAGCGGGAGGAGGTGGAGCAGATGAAGAACTGCCTCCGGGTGCTGTCCCAGCCCACGCCGTCCTCGGCTGGCGAGGTTGAACTGGCCGCTGACCAGCAGGAGCGCGAGGGAGCCCTGGAGCTGCTGGCGGACCTGTGTGAGAACATGGACAATGCAGCAGGTACAGCCAGGCCCGCCCCGGCCTGCCCCCGCCGCCAGGGTCCTGCCCTTCTGCCTCTCCGTCTGCCTCTGTCTCTTGCCGCCTCTTCCTTCTCCCCTCCAGGTCCTGCTGCAGCCCAGGCCTGTGTCCTTTGCCTCAGTCACCATGCAACCCACCTCCTCCCCAGCCTCCCAGCCGCCCCCCTCCAGTCTGGCTCTGACTCAGGCCCCAGTTGAGACTGCCCTGTGCCTCCCTGCTTGATCTGCCTGCCATCAGGGGCAACGATGGCACCAGGTCCCGTCCACTGCCTCCCTGATGGGACTGACCATCTCACCCTAGTCCGCCGGGAGCCCCGTGGCATTCCCCAGAGTAAGAGACATGAGGTGGTCCTAGATGGGGTGGTCAGGGAAGGCCTCCCTGAGGGGTAACACGTGATCAGGGACCTGAAGGGAGGCCATAAGTCATGGGATCAGCTCCGGAAAAAAGCATCCCAGGCAGAGGGAACGACCCATGCAAAGGCGCTGGGGTGGGAATAGCAGTGAGGTGGGCAGAGCAGAGCGGAGTGAGTGAGGGGCGAGGGCCGGGCAGTGACCTGCACTGGGCATACAGCGGCTCCCAGGCCAAGGATGGCACTGTGGGTTTCATCTCAAAGGCTGAGAAGCCGCTAGAAGGATGACTCGCCACTTCCACTTGGAGTGGTGTGGCATGGCGTAGTTGTTGAGGATGTGATTTGTCTGTTCTGGACATTTTATGTATGAGGGATAGTAGAATTTATGACCTTTTTGCTACGGGCTTCCTTCTGCAAGTGTGATATTTTCAAGGTTCTTCCAGGTCATAGCTGTATCAGAAATTTATTCCTTTTTGCAGCTAATATTCTAGTGTATAGCTAGACCATGTGCCATTCATCCATTGATGGACATTTGGTCATTTCCCCCTTCGGTTATTGTAAATAATCCTGCTGTGGACACTGGGTACAAGCAAGCATCTGTTCCAGTTTCTTTTCTTGAGGCTTGTGGATACATATGTTGGAGCGGTCACGTGGTAACTCTCTTTCACTTTCTGAAATACAGCCAGGCTGACCAGTTCAGAAAACAGGTGTTGGGCTGTAGACGGCAGACCTCTGGTGTGGTATGGTCTGTTTCCCCAGGGGATGTTCAGATTGTCACAGACTGGGTGTCAGAACTGGCATTGGTGGGCTGGACCCTGGGCCCCTGACCTTGTTGAGACACGCTGGCTTTGGACAGACCCCCAGTTGGGTGCCTGGGGAGGGCCAGCCCTTGGAGGCAGGCTCCCCTCAGCTTCAGCCGGTTTTCCTTCCATTCTCGCTGCCCTAATAAAGCAGCATGGACTGCGGGGCTTCAGCACCAGAAATCTGTTCTCTCACAGTTCTGAAGGCTGGAAGTCCAAGGGTCAGTTTCTTCTGAGGCCCCTCTCCTTGGCTTGTATGTAGGGAGTTCCTCGCTGTGTCCTACATGGTCATCCCTCTGTGCCTGTCTGTGTCCTAGTCTCCTCTTTTTATAAGGGCACCATTCCAATTGGATTAGGGCCCCATCCTGTGACATTATTTCACCTTGCATGCATGTATCCTGAGTCGCTTCAGTCGTCCCAGACTCTTTGCGACCCCATGGACTGTAGCCCACCAGGCTCCTCTGTCCATGGGGATTCTCCAGGCAAGAATACTGGAGTGGGTTGCCATGCCATGCCCTACTCCAGGGGATCTTCCCCACCTAGGGATTGAACCTGTGTGTCTGCATTGACAAGTGGCTTCTTTGCCACTAGTGTCTCCTGGGAATCCCCTGGGAGTTGGGGCTTCTGTGTAAATCTGGGGGTAGGACCGAGCTCATCCCATCACAGCTGGCCTGCCTGCTGCTCTCTCCCCCCAGACTTCTGCCAGCTGTCGGGCATGCACCTGCTGGTGGGCCGCTACTTGGAAGCAGGGCCGGCGGGGCTGCGGTGGCGGGCGGCGCAGCTCATCGGCACGTGCAGCCAGAACGTGGCGGCCATCCAGGAGCAGGTGCTGGGCCTCGGCGCCCTGCGCAAGCTGCTGCGCCTGCTGGACCGGGACCCCTGCGACGCAGTGCGCGTCAAGGCCCTCTTCGCCATCTCCTGTAAGTGTCCGGGCCGCGGGGGTGGGGGGTGGGGCCGCTCTGCTCAGCGAGCGGACCCTTGGGACGAGGGCCGAGGCCCAGCCCCAGCACTCTGAGGCCCCTCAGGGCCGTCGGCCGCGGCGCTGTGGACGTCCGGGCTGATCAACCCCGTCACTGGGGTCCTCCGGCGGGGGTGGGGGTGGGGTTCCTGAGGCGGGAGGGTGCTCGGGCGGGGGTGCTGCGGGAGTGTCCCGACAATGTGGCAGTCCGCTTCTGCAGAGAACGTACGCAGTCCCGGACACCCCGCAGGCGCTCAGAAAGCAATGCCTCTTACTCATGTTTTTTGGTACCTTTAAAACCCTCCCCGCTACCTCACTGGTAGCCACTACATTTGTGAGTCTCCTTTTTGGTTACATGCAGTAGTGGTTTTACTTCTTAGATTCCACACATAAGTGATAGCACACAGTATTTGTCTTTCTCTGTCTGACTTCCCCAAGCCTAAACCCTCCAAGTCCATCCATGCAGTTGCAAGTGACGAGATTTCATTTTTCTCTCTTATGGCTGAGGCCTTTTATCTTTTAGAAAATTGAGGTGGAATTCGCATAACTGTTTTAAAGTGTACAATTCAGTGGCATCTGTGGTCTTTTTTTGGGGTGGTGGGCGTGGTTGCGGGGTTCGCCGTCGTGCAGCAGATACCCTCTGGAAAGTGCGTGGGACCGGCCAGCCCTGGGGCTACCAGCCGCTTTGGTGGTCGGGCTCCTGACTGCTCCTGCTGCCCGGTGCGCCGAGGCTCACAGCGGGTGACCTTCTGGCAGCAGACCAAGAGGGGGTCAGATGGCAGATGCGGCTCCAGGCTCCGGCACCGGCTGGGCTCAGACCCGGGGTGCCGCTCAACCCCCTCCAGCGCACGGCGCAGCCCCGGGACACAGGGAGCGGGCCCAGCGGAGAGGCCCCGAGTGGAGGGGAGCCGTTGCTCCTGGATACGGCCTGACGGCAGAGCCAACAGGCTGTGCCCACTGAGCAGACGCGGAAGGTCATCAGGTCTACCTCCCCATCTGCCGGTCTTTTTTTTTTTTAAACTGAGTAACAGTTTATTTAACCCCACATAGCCAAACTACTATCGTTTCAGCCCATCGTTATGTGGCATGTTAATAAGCTACTTTAGATCTTTTTTCCCCCCCCCCACATTACGTCTTTGAAACCTGGTGTGTATCCTACACATAAGCATCTCAACTCAGGCTGCATTTTCAGCGGTCAGCATGGAGTGAAGTTCTAGTGAAGGGACAAAGTTGTGCTTCACGGGATAATATCATACCATCGCTTCACCGCTTAACTTAAGTTGAAATGAATGAAACAACTGAGATTAACAACTCAGGTCCTCAGGGGCACTTGTCAGGTATTTAGTGGCCACGGGTTTCTGGAAACTCCCATCTGTCCTGGCCTAGACCCTGCCCAAGGGCGGGCACCTAACTGGAAGTGCACCCTGCAGGCTGGTTCTCATCGTGCGTGGAGGCCGTGCAGGATTCCTGGCACCCTCACGATGTAGTCTGGGTCTCTGCTCTCAGTTTCCTCATCAGTAAAATGGGAGTCACCTCCTAGGGTGGTGTGGAGAGTTAAAAAGAGATAATGTGCTCATCAGAGGATGCAGAAACAAAATGGATATTCATACAGTGGGTACTATTCAGCCATTACAAGGAAAGAAGTTACTGATTCATGCTGTAACCTGGATGAGCCTGGAAGACATTATGCTGAGTGGAAGAGGCCAGGCACAGAAGGCCACAGAGTGTATGATTCCATTCTTGTGAAATGTGCGGGATGGGCAAATCCACGGAAAGCAGATCAGTGGTTGCCAGTTGCCGGACAGGCCACTAACCAGTACAGGGCTTCTTTTGGGAGTGATAAAATCATTCTGTTGTTAGATAATTATGGTCAGCCAACCTTGTGAATATACTGAAAGCCACTGAATTGTATACTTTAAAAAGGTAAATTGTACAGGCTGTGGAACTGTGTCTCAGCTAAAAATATTTAAAAGTGATGCTTACGAAGCATGGACCCATAGAAATCCACGGTGGTGATGATGGTGATGGTGGTGAGAATAGTGGTCCAGAAGGTGATGATTGTGGTGTTTATGGCGGTGGTGGTGATGGTAGTGGTGATGATGATGATATTTGTAGTTGATGGTGATGAGGGTGGCGGTCTTGCAGGTGACGGCTGTGGTGTTTATGATGGTGGTGGTGGTGGTTGTGATGGTGATTGTCATGATGATGATATTTGTAGTGGTGATGGTGCTGAGGGTGGTGGTCTTGCAGGTGACTGCTGTGGTGTTTATGATGATGATAGTGGTGGTTGTGGTGGTGGTGGTGGTGATGACTGGTGTTTCTAGTGCTCATGGTAGTGGTAACAATGATGGTACTACTGGTGGTGATGATGGTGACTGGGACCTCAAGGCCCTGCCTCCCCCCTCCCCAGGCCTGGTCCGGGAGCAGGAGGCTGGGCTGCTGCAGTTCCTCCGCCTGGACGGCTTCTCCGTGTTGATGCGGGCCATGCAGCAGCAGGTGCAGAAGCTCAAGGTCAAGTCGGCGTTCCTGCTGCAGAACCTGCTGGTGGGCCACCCTGAACACAAAGGTGGGGCGGCCCGGGCGGTGAGCTAGGGTGGTTCCCGGGGGAGTGTACGGGAGGATGGCTACTCCTCTGACCCCGTGGCTCTTCCCCAGGGACCCTGTGCGCCATGGGCATGGTCCAGCAGCTGGTGGCCCTCGTGCGGACAGAACACAGCCCCTTCCACGAGCACGTGCTTGGAGCCCTGTGCAGGTGCGCTGAGGCCCCAGGGGACCGGCCTGGTAGGGGATGAAGGGTTTAGGGTCAGAGAAGAGCAGAAACCAGGGTGCTGGTCCTCCCGGAATCTCCGTCTCCTCACTGTGGGGGCTGACATAGCAGCCTGGGGAGGAGGGAGACAGTCTTCCTCCCACTCACTCTCCCCATCCTGCACATAAAGCACAGGCAGGTTAGAGCCGTAAGACAGCAGAATGGAGCAGCCGAGTGAGCAGGCGGCAATGCTCATGTGTGGAGTGGGCTCCAGGCCAGGCACTTTGCTAAGCGCCCTGTTCCGTACGAGTCTCATCCAAGTCCCTTGGGTAGGGTGGGGGCAGAAGTCCACATTGCAGACGGGGAAACTGAGGCCCAGTGTGGGGGCAGCGGCTTGCCCAGGCTCGGTGGAGGGGGTGGGGTGGGGTGGAGGGCAGCTGGGCAGAGGGAGGTCCCAGGGACGGCTGTCCTGTCCCTGCAGCTTGGTGACAGACTTCCCCCAGGGCGTGCGGGAGTGTCGTGAGCCCGAGCTGGGCCTGGAGGAACTTCTGCGGCACCGGTGCCAGCTGCTGCAACAGCACGAAGAGTATCAGGTACTGCTTGGGGGGGGGGTGGGCAGCCTGGTACCTGCCTTCTAGGCCTCTGTGGTCTAGTCGCCCATGCTTTTAAAAAAAAATTTATTTATTTTTGGCTGTGCTGGGTCATTGCTGGGCAGGCTCTTCTCTAGTTGTGGCGAGCAGGGGCTACTCTCTACTTGTGGGGCGCAAGCTTCTCACTGCAGTGGTTTTTCTTGTTACAGAGCACATGCTCTAGAGCGCCGGCTCAGTAGTTGTGGCTCACAGGATTAATTGCACTACAGCACGTGGGATCAGCCCGGATCAGGGATCGAACCCATGTCTTCTGCACTGACTGGCTGATTCTTAACCGCTGAGACAGCGGAGAAGCCCGATTTGCCCATGCCTTTGTTTACACCTTATTTCCAATTCATGTGTTTCTCTAGGCAGCATTCAGCACACATTTATTGCCCCCTCCCACATGCTTCATGCTCTGTTAGCACCAGGGGGACGGCAAGGAGAAACAGCAGCTCAGGGTCTCTTAAAGTTAACAAATTCATCTAATTAGTATCCAAATTAATATCATTATTTATATCATATCATTCAAATACTTAAGTATTTATTAGATTGATAAATAATAAGTAAATGATAAATAGCAACCAGTTAAAATATTGACTTAAATAGATAAGTAAGAAATATGTGATAAATTACAACTCATTAGCTTTTTAATTAGATAAAGGATAAATAATAAATTACAAATAATAAATAACTCACCAGATGGTTAAATAGATAAGTAACAAGTGATTAACATAACTCAGATATTTAATTATATAGATAGTAATGTGATAAATAACCACTCAGATATTTAATTAAATAGGTAAGTAACTAGTAAGTGATAAGAGCAACAAATAACATATTCAGTAGTTATTTAGTTACTTAAATGACTAAGTTATTTAGTTAACTGTCCTTAGTAATTTATTCAGCCCTTATGATACCACCCAGATGCTGTTGCTTCAGCAAAGCTTGACACAGAAAATGTACCACCCTCTTGGGACGTACCTTCTGCTGAGATCATGCTTCAGTGAACACTGTCAGGCATTTCCAGAGGGGTCCTGGGTACTGGGTGTGAGGAGCAGGGGTGACTGGGAGAGGCACAGTACCCACCCCCTAGGGGCTTGTCCTCTGACTTTGTCACATGAACCCGTGGAGATATGTGCCTGGGAGTGAGCAGGGGATCCCCTGCCCTGGTCTGTCCTGAAGTTTCAGCTGGCCTTGCTTGATGCATCCAGGCATCTATTCTCTGAATCTCTGGTGTGCCAGACCTTGGTACCCGACCGTGAGCACCAACCTGGTGAGGGAAGCCTCATGTGAACTGGGAAACATGCCCGCTTTTTGTTTCCAAAAAAATTTTTAACAGCTTTATTGATGTTTAACTTGCTATATTGAAAGTGTACAATTTGAGAAGTTTTGATATATGTATACACCTGTGGAAACCTTCATTTTTCCATCAGGGGTGGGAGGGAAGAGGAGCCGTTTCTGGGCGCAGAGCTGGTGGAGGCAGGGTCTGGCCTCTACACTCAGGGCTTCCAATTTCCCACCCCAATGCAGGAGGAGCTGGAGTTCTGTGAAAAGTTGCTACAGACCTGTTTCTCCACCCCAACTGATGACAGTATGGATCGGTGAAACCCGGTGGCTTCTCTCCCCTTCTTCATGGGAACCCCAGGCCTCCTACCTTCCCCTCATCCATGAAGCCCTCTCCCAAAGGAGAGAAGGGCCTTGTTGGTGCCGTGCCCGGGCGTGTCAGCCTCTCTCTACTCAGCCCCCAGGGTGGGTGCTGAAAAAGGCGCTGGCTCCTTGGATCCCGCCTCTCACGCACTCTCACTCCACTCCCTCTTCTCGTGTCCACACTGCTCTTCCAGTTAAGGTGTTCCTCCACCTCCTTCACTGCCACCTTTGTCGCCTCGCCTGGAGAGTGCCTTGGTAGGGGAGGAGGGGCACAATCAGGGGATCTAGGGAGCCAAGGAGGGAACAGCAGTGGGCGGAACCTTGGAATAATAAAAATGTTGCTCTCTAAAGTCTGGAGCCATTGTCTTTCATCCTCCCAGCATCTCTAAGAGGGAGTGTGTGGGATACTCGTCCTTCTCTTTGCCCGCCCTCCGCCGCCCGCCATCTCTAATAACGTCTTTGAAGAAATATGCTTTTGACATTCACGCTTCCGCGTCTGAGGTGGAAGCCATGTTCTTTCCCAGCATGCAGTGTGGCGTGGCTTCTGCTCCACCAATCAGATCTCGCCGCCCGCAGGCTCGGACCCGCCGCTGGGGAAGGCGGGAGCAGGTACTGGAGGCAGGGGGACACCGCCCACGCCAGCAACGGAGGCCGCTCTGGGCGCCTGGGGCAGGCTGGAGGTTGGGTGTGTGCTTCGTCCTGACAGGAAAGCGCTAGGCCTTTTCTCCAGCCTTCTCTGAGATTGGGGAGCAAACGGGACAGGGAAACTGCCCCCGCCTTTTATAAATTCCTTTCAGTTTAACCAGAGGAGCTTTCCATTACACCCGAGTCTTGACTGACGGTTTGTTTGAGACCAGGAAGTGGAGCCCAGGGTGGCTGATCTTGTGGCCAAGTTCATAGCCAAAATTTATACCTGGGCCACATCCGAAGCGGTGTCACTCCCTGTTTTCTGGCTTCCTAGCCCCGTTTAATACCAGACTAATTCCTCTCCTGTGGAATTTAGTTGTGTGAGAGAGGTTGATTATATTTTTCACTCCCCAAATTCAGAATAAATCAAAAGGTAGCTACAGGATCCGAGAATTGGAGATCAGATGTCACTTGTATCATTTTTAGAGCAGATTTGAGAAATTTGAGCATTGGTCTTGCTGCTTCTTCATCCCAGCATTAGACATGGTTGTCCGACTGGTCCCAGGCAGTACTGGAGAAGTGCAGTCCTTTCCCCTAGGTACAGGCAGCAGGCCAGAACACTGGGCAGGATGGCTCCAAGAGGAGGGAGCTGGAGGACTGAGCGCAGATGCCCATCCCATCTGGTAAATCATTCCTCAGCCCCTGGGAAGAGTGGAGACGAAAGGGAAGAGACTGTAAGAAGCAGAAGTTTAGCAGAAGTTTTTCCCTGTGGAAACTTGTAAGAAGCTCCTTCCAACTCTAATACAGATCACAGCATCATCTGCCTGTGAATTTGGACAAGGTGAAGACCCAGACTTCTGTCCTAAACCTCTGCCATTTCCCAGGTTCTTGGAGGAGACTGACTTTGTCAGCTTCTCAGGTTCCATCTGGTGGTTGAATATGGCCAACCTCCTGCCCCCTCAGTTCCCAAGTTTATGTGTGAAAACAGCGTGGCAACTTCAACCACATTCCGGGGTGGGGGTGGGAAGGTGGGGGATGGGGCGTGGGGTGGGTGTCTGCGTGGGGGAGGCAAGGAAAATGCTGCTCATATGACAAAAGAACCTGATGTAGAAAACCACTCAAGGAACAGAAGGAAATGTCTCACAATTGCTTTAAGCTGTATAACAGTAGGAACCTTGGTCCATTTTAAAACAAGACCTCAAAGATGAGAAGGTAAGATTAGCAAACCTAAAGAAACAAGTTGAGGACTGTGGCAATTAATTAGAGGGTTTAACAGGTTATCTGCTCCCTCTCATGCCACCTCCAAGAGAGAAGTACACTTTCCCACACGGTGGTGGCTGAGGTGTAGGTGCTAGCCCCATGATTTTGGGTTTGACCGTGTGACTTGCTTTGGCCAATGGATGGTGGCAGGTGTGAGGCAACCTGAGGTTTGAAACTGTGCTAACACAGTTGGGCTTGGTCAAGAGTCGTCGGACAACTTGCAACTGAATGACAGGCACCTCTGCCTTTTCCTGTGGGATAGTAGCCTGGGATGCCCACTGGTGCCCAGAGTATGAAAAGACAAAGGGGAATAGAAGCAGCCCCACCAACCTTCACACCTGCAGCTCTCAGCTGTGAACACGACAGGCTGTGGCTGCCTGTCAATCAGCAGTAGCTAAGAACATCGCATGCAACACAGACACTGGAAATAGCAAGGACCGGAAAAGACTTGGCTGGAAAATGACTTTACTGACATGTGGTAATCAGCAAATGCAGGTAGAAATGACAAGGATTAAAGCAAATAGAAGCTAACAGATGTGAAGCACAAACGCATGATTGACATCCTTGAAATAGAGAACAAACTAGAATAGGAGTCAATAAAAATGTCCCTGAAACGGGAAAGGTAAATATGCGTTTTTTTTTTTTTTTTTGGCCGAGTCCTTACAAGCACCCACAGCCCCGATTCTGGCCTGTATCATGGAAAGCAAGGGCTATGAAAACTGAGGAAACTGAGGCTCCCAGCTAGATGGGAATCTTAAAGACTATGGATCTAAAGTCTAGGAGAACCTAGACTTAGCACCTAGACTTATGTTAGAGGATACTTGTGCAGCAGCTGCAACAGTAAAGACACGGGCTGGGCGAAGGCCTAGAAATGGGACTGAAGTCAGCCTGAAGCTCAGAGAAGGCAGACGTCGAGAAAGATCGCGGCGGGACAAAAGCTCCTAGCCGGGGTTGGAGACAAAACCCTAGCTGGATTCCTCAGGAAACGAGCCTGGAGCTAAAACAATAATGTGATTGGAGGAGATAGACTAGCAAGTGGATGTCCAAAAGGGGGCGAGGGGATAGAGAAATCCTGGAGCAGAGTGGGCTGAGGAACGGAGTCGCAGAGAAACGCTGCCAGCGTGTGCAGCGGGGCCTGCGCGTCGGGTGGCCCGGGTTTACTCAGGGAGAGACCGTTGGCACAAACCGGCGCGAGCGCTTTTGCGGCGGAGTTGCTCAGGCTGGGCGTGGCCCGGCGCTGCTGGTCCGGCGCGCACGCGCACTGCAGGGCCCGGGCGCGCGGCCTCCACACACCTGCGCAGGGAGTCGCCGGCGGGAGGGCGGGGCCTCCTGCGTGCCCCCGTACCAGGGGGATTGTGGGATAGTGGCGGACGGAGCCGGGCGGCGGAGGCCCTGAAGCCGATTGCAAAGGCCCCGGGACCTCGCCGCTTTGGGGAAGGGGGCGGTGGAGGAAGTGGGCCTCGGCTTCCGTCAGCCGTTGCTCAGCATTGCGGCCTGTTGGGACCGCGGAGTAGGACGCCTTTCCTGACCAGCCCTTGCTTTCTCGCGGGGCGCCGGGCCGGGTAAACCGGGGCGACTTCCCAGCCGAGGGCCTACGCGGGCCTCGCGACCCCACCAACCTCCCTCAGCCACCTCGCCCGCGGGCCCCGGACCCCCGCCCGTCCGGCGCTGACCCCCAAAACTCTGGAACTCGTCGCTCGAGGGCCCCCCTAGGCCCGAGACGCGTGCGCGAACCCCGGCGCAAGCGCGAGCCCCCGCCGCTGCCCCCCGCCCCCACATACCGGGTCCCTGATCGGGGCCGGAGCCGCCGGTGGCGGGGCGGGGGGGGCGCCCCGATGAGCCCGGAGTGCGAGGAGCCGCCGCCCCCCCGCGCAGGTAAGCGGGCGGCCCGGGACCCTCCCCGCAGTCTGGGCACCCGAGTCACCTCCCCACCCCCGAGAACACCGCCCAGGTACCCTCGAGTCTCCTCACCCCTTCTTCTTCGAACCCTTCCCTTTGTCCATGAGGGCTCCCCAGCCCTGGTGTCTCCCCCTCAGCCCCTCGATTCTCTTAGTTTCTCCTCCTCAGCCTCTCGACTCCTAGTCTCTCCCCTCAGGCTACTCCATCTCCCCTCAGCCCACCAAGACTCCACGTCTATCTCCTTCAGCCCTCCAAGTCTTTTAGTCTCCCCCCGCGCCGACCCCAAGTCTCTTAGTCTTTCCCCCTCTGCCCCCCAAGCCTGTTAAGTCTCTCCTCCTCAGCCCTCCAAGTCTCCCCCCTCAGACCCCTCAAGTCTCCCAGTCTCTCCCCCTCAGCCTCTCAAGTCTCCTAGTCTCTCCCTGTCAGACCCCCAGTCTCTTAGTCTTTCCCCCTCAGCCTCTCAAGTTTCCTAGTCTCCCTCTCAGACCCCAAGTCTCTTAGTCTTTACCCCTCGGCCCCTCAAGACTCCAGGTCTCTCCCCTTAGCCCCCCAAGTCTCTTAGTCTGTTCTTCTCAGACCCCAAGTTTTCCCCCCTCAGGCCCCTCAAGTCTCCTAACTTCTCCCCCTCAACCCCCAAGTTTCCTAATCTCTCCTCTCAGCCCCCCAAGTCTCTTGGTCTCTTCCTCAGCCCCCAAATCCCCTGGCTCCCCCCCCCCCAGCCCCACTTCCTTCCCCTCTCAGTCCGTACCCCTGCCTCAGTGTCTCTTTCCCACCTCCCCTGCCGCTCCTGACTCCCACCCTCGCCTCCTTAGATTCTGCGGGCTTCCCCTCTGGTTTCTTAGTCTTCCCCCTCCGACCCCCGGGGCTCCCCCTTCTCTCTGCTCCTCCCACCCTGCCCCGCTCGGGGCCCCTTCCCCGGCCACCCTTGGCCTTCCTCTCCCTGCCTCACCCCCTCCTCCCGAGGCCTGCCTGGGAGATCCATGGCCTCGGACTGGCACCCTGGGGCTCAGGAGACTCGAGGAGCGGGGCTTCCCCCTCACCCTGCCTGGGGCGCGGCCCCTCTCTGTGAGGTGAGTCCTGCTGAGGGCCAGCAGGGGCCTGGTGCCGGCGCGGAGGGAGGGCCGGAGGGAACAAAGGCCGGGGGGACAGTCACAATTGCTGGTGTGGTGAGGGGGTACCTCAGGGCACTGTGGGGGCCACCTCGGAGCGACCGGGGAGACTGACTCTGCGGGTGGCTTTTTCTGTCGAGGAAGGATGAGTAGGAGTTGACAGATGGAAAGTGGGAAGAAGGGCCTTCCGGGTGGAAGGAATAGCACAGGCAGATACGTGAAGGTGGGAACGCAGCCCCACGGGCTGCGGGGGAGAGGGGCTGCCCGCCGGGCCCTGGAACGTGGCGGCCAGGGTCTGTCTTGCTCGGTGATTTACACACTCGGCCATCTGTGCTGAGGACACAGACGTTAGTTACCGGTCACACCAGCCTGAGAGGCAGGATGTTTCTGGAAGGAAGATGTGTTGTCAGGTGTGGGGCGGGCTTCAGAGTTGCAAAGACACTTCCGTGGGGTGTGGAGAGGGCGGTTCTGGGGATTCTGTGTGCGTTTGTAGAAGCCCGCAGCACAGGAAGTGCTCCAGGGTCAGCAGCTTTAAGGTTATAACTCAGTTTGGAATTGTCTTGCCTGGGTTCTCAGCCGGGGGTGGTGGGGGGGAACAACGATGGTATCCCCCAGGGGACCTTCACTAAGAGCAGTGGAGATGGTTTCAGTTGTTACAACTCGGGATGCTACTGGCAGGTGGCGAGTGAGAGCCGGGATGCTGTGGGGCCTCCTCCAGGGCAGAGGACAGCCCAGCTCAGTGGTGCCTGGGAGCGGTGGACAAGCCCCGCTCTCCTGCTCCAGTGTTGGGTACAGTGTCACTTAACCTGCTCTTTTGCGACTGTGAGTGGCGTGTGTTGAGTTGTGTACTTCGATTTCGTGTTTTTGGTAGTTAGTGTCATGGGGCTACCTACTGATTCTCTCCAGTAGGGGAGCATCTGCTGGTCTCCACCCACCCACCCAATGTTTTTTTCCCAGGATCCATGGCCAAGTGACCGTAGCAGGTCACCGGCCCCTTCGGGACTTTAATTCCAGAAGTAGCTCTGGTCAGGGGGCCTTGCCTTAGGCTCGGTCCTGGGAATTGGCGTCCTGCTGCCAGAGGCAGGTGCCTGGACAGGCAGGTCCTATCACCGAGCGCTCCGATGCCGTCACAGTGTGACCACGGAAGCCGTGGAAGTGTGGAGCAGGCCTCTCACGCAGTCAGGGGAGGCTTCCTGGAGGAAGTGGTGTCTGTGCTGAAGCCTGAAGGACCCAGGAGGACCTAGCTAGTCAGGCTCGAAGAGCTGGAGGGAAGGCAGAGGGAGCAGCCGAGCCGGGGCAGAGCCAGGGCGCAGGGCGCAGACGAGCAGTCAGGAGTGGCGGGAGTGTTGAGCGCCATGCGGGTTGCCGCGAGAGATGAGGTGAGAGAGGCGTGGATGCCTTGGTGGAGATGCCCGCCTTCCCCGCCTCCCCGGCTCCTGCAGGGTCCCTGGGCAGGTGCAGGCCAGGGGTGGGGATACACACTCTTTTCCAGGCTGAACCAGGGTGTCCCTAGAACAGCGGTTTTGTGGATCTTGCCAGGGGCAGGGCAGTCCTCTGCGGGGTGTTGGGAGAGACCGGGGTTTAGTGGAGTCGGGTGCCTGCTCTGAGGCCGCAGAGCCTGGGGTCTGGCGAGGCAGGCTGGGAGCGCAGGCCTTCCTGACTTTGGATCTCCCTAGAACACTCAGTCCAGCCCCCTGTTCCCCACGGACTGTTTCAGAACCTCCTCACTGCTCTTTTCCCCTTTGAAGCCCTGGCTGATCCAGGAGGTGCCCCTGATGGCGAGCTTTGGGGCCCCTCCGCACCCTCAGCCGCTCTCCCATTCTCTTGAATTTCTTATTGCTCCACGCCCTGGGCAGGAGCAGAGTTGCCACCCTACCCGGGCGAGCACGGTCTGGGGCCCCTCACAGCCGCCACCACCCCCAGCTTTCCTGAGTCCCCGGGAAAGTCCCAGCCCGTGGTCGCATGAGGCCTGGCCAGGTCCCTCTCCTTCTCTGGCCTCCGTAACCCCGACTTCCACGTGGGTGTCCCACGGCTTCCCTTGCCGAGTCTCTGGTGGGTCCTGAAGTTACCATGGTCCCGTTCCTGGAGTGGAAGTCCCCCACCCCCATCTCACATTTGGCTGAGAGCTGATGGATTGCAAGGAGTTAGAGGGCGATGGTCTCACTGTCCTCTGACCTGTGGGCCCTGTGAAGGCTGGGGGCTGGTCAGCCAGCAGCGGGGTCTCCACGCCTGGCCGGCACCTTTTAGGGGCCTGTGGCCTGTGGTGGCTGAGGGCTGCGGGCTCTGGCCTCTGCCCAGGCTGGAGTTCCTCCTGAGCCTCAGGGCATCTCAGGGGGCCACCCCAGGGCCCTCCCAGCGGCCTCTTCAGACTCAATCTCCACTTCCGGTGTGTGGGGCCAGGGCGGGCGAGAAAGGGGCGGCAGGTAAAGGACCCGCCCCAGGCTCCCAGGCAGGCAGGGCCCTGTGTGGATAGACCGCTGCTGCGGCTGTGGGGGCACTCGGTGGGGGCTGCAGCTGGGCCCTCACTGAGCCCGCACTGGGCGGGGGCTGCCGGCTCCCGAGAGGGGCCGCTGGTGTCCGAGGCCTGAGAACCACGCAGTGAAGCCGGAAACCCGGGGCGATGGTGCGGAGCTGGCGCAGAGAGAGGTAGTTTTCGTTCTTAATGGCTTCCTTTCTCATTTACAGTTTCCCCTTCTTCCGTTTGCAGCCAGAGTCATGGTTTTCAAACGGTCGCTAAAAGCCAGTGGTATTCACTTCCGTTTTCTTGAAGTTTGCTAAAAGTTGCAAAGCACGGGGGTGGCGGGGTGTGGGGCACCCACCAGAGTATTTGAGTGAGCTCAGCCACCCAGGCGAACGGGCCATCTTCCTCAGGGCTCCTGTTTTTAGCGCTGTCTCCCTGGGTAGTGGCTGCACCTACCCTCCTGCTCAGAAGTGTCCAGCCTTCAGCCTGGTCCCAGGGACATCTGCTGAAGGAGACCTGCCCTGTCAGGACCACGGGCCTGACCCCGCTGTTCTCAGACCGTGCCCCTTCCTGGCGGCTGGGCCTGTTTCATGGACGAGGAGACAAGGCGTGGCATGCATGTCACTGTTAGAGAGTGAGGAGGAAGCTCCTCTGCTGTCCGCGTCCAGGGCTTCCGGGAAGTTGACCGCTGGGACCTGAGGCTAGGTGCACTGGAGTGTGTGGTGGGGGAGAGTGTTTTCTGTGGGATGTTTTCTTTACTCCGTGCCTCCTGCGTCTGCATCTTGTCCCGTGTAGAGCTTGGGAGCTGACTTTGGGAGGGAAGGGTACTGACCACCCCTCAGCTACATCTGATCCTTGCAGCCTCCTCTGACTTTCGGAGGAGGACCTGAGGTTCTGAGAGTTTAAGGGACCGCCTGGTTTCTGAAGTCCCTGGAGTCCACACCCCACTCACCCCCCAGCCCAAGCCAGTTTTGGGAGGGAAGTCCTGCCTGTGGTCCAGGGCGGGTGGCAGGGTTGTGGGGGAGGACGTAGCCTGTGGCATCGTGCAGGTGCTTTGGACACGGTCAGTGGGCCTCAGCCCCGAGGCTGTCCTCCTGCAGCCTGGAGAGTGCGCCGAGGCCTGCTTCTGCTGTGGCTGACGCCTGCGGGCCCCCTGCGCCTCGGCTGTCAGACGGAAACGAGAGCAGTGCTGTCCCTGGCCGTCTTGACGAGGGACACAGTGCTGTGCGGGTGCACAGGCTCTCTGCAGGCTTGTCCCCCAGCTGAGGGGGCCTGCTTAGCTCGGGGACCCGGCGGGTAGTGAGGGTGGGGGAGCCTGGGCGTGCGCCTGCAGCTGCGCCTTCTCACCCCGGCCCAGTCCAGCCCGGCCCTGGCGGTGTGTCAGCTCCCGGCTTCTTGGGCGCAGAGCAGGCCAAGGCCTGGCCCTCTCACGGCAGCCTCAGGCAGCTTCGGTTCTGTTTGTTTTGTAACAAGTTGTGTATTTATTGGTTGTGCTGGGTCTTTGTTGCTGCATGGGCCTTCTCCAGCTGCAGCAAGCCGGGGTCCTCTTGTAGAGGTGTACGGGCTACTGGCCGTGGCCCCTCATTGAGGAGCACAGGCTCCAGGTGAGCAGGCGTCAGGAGTTTGTGCTCATGGCTCCGGAGGGCAGGCGCAGTGACTCTGCTGTATGTGGTATCTAGTTCCCTGACTGAGGATCGAACACGTTCCCCCCTGCATTGGCAGGTAGATTCCTATCCACTGTACCACCAGGGAAGTCCTGGTCTTGTTGTTGACGATAGATGTGTGTGTGTGTGTGTGTCTGTTGGGGGAGATGTAATTTATGTAATGTAACATATGACATCCATTTAAAGTACACAATTCAATATGTAGTCTATTCAGAGTTGTGCAACCAGCAGTCACCACCATAGATTTTTTAAAGTGAGTTATAGTATCAAATAAAATTGTGTATAATTTATTTTAGAACTTTTTTTGAAAAGAACACCCCTTTCCTAAAAGGAAACCCCATACTTGCTTGCAATTGTCTCCCTGCATCCTTGTCTTGTCCCCAGCTCCTGAAAAACACTGATCCCAATTCTGTGTCTACGGATTTGTCTTTTCTGAATGTTTCGTTTAAATGGAAATATGAGACATGTGGGCTCTTCCCTGGTGGCTCAGACAGTGAAGAATCTGCCTGCCAGTGCAGGAGACACGGGTTCAGTCCCTGGGTGGGGAAGATCCCCTGGAGAAGGGAATGGCAACCCACTCCAGTCTTCTTGCCTGAAAAATCCCATGGGCAGAGGAGCCTTGTGGGCTAGAGTCCACAGGGTCACAGTAGAGTCAGACACGACTGAGCGACTGAGTGCGCATGCGCACACATTTGACATGTGGTCTTTGTTGGCTGGCTTTGTTCATGCCCCCGGGATGACTTTTTGACCGCTCTGGTCTTTTTGTCCTCATGGGGGGGGGTTGTGCCTCGTCCCTTGGGCCAGGTCAGCGACTGCCCCATGCAGTGGTTCTGGCCCCACGAGCACCCAGCTCAGGAAACTGTCTAGGCCCGCCGTCTCTCCAAGTGAGGTGGGTGGGCCTGGGGCCCAGGCAGAAGTGGGGATGGCCCTCGTGCACTTGTGGGGCTGCCCGCCTGCCTTCGGGAGCAGTGTCCCCACTCCGAGACAGGGCCCCGCGTTCAGCACGCGGAGCAGCCCACTCTCCTCCCCTCCCCAGCCTGCCAGCCCTGGCGGTCCCCCACCCCACCTGGGCTGGTTTATGGGAGCCCTTGGGTGTGGCTGGGGCTGTCGGGGCGGGAGCAGTCCCCCTCCTGATGCCCTGACAGGTCCTTCAGCCTCCCGCCTCCAGAGCAGGGCCCGCCCTTCAGTCCCGGCCTCCGAGCTCGTGTCCCCACGTGGTGCTGTCCAGGGTGGCCATGGCCGCCAGGCAGGAAGGTTCTGTGCTTTGTCCACAGCCTGTGGGGGACGTGCGGGGTGCTTGCTCTACAGGTCTACAAGGCTGCGGGTCTGCACCCAGGCCCCCCCCCCCCCGGCCTCAGAGACGGTTGCTGAATGGGCGCCTGAGCCCTGCGGGCCGGGGGGAGGGCCGGAGCTCGCTGGCTCTGTCAGCTTTTGTTGGCGTGGCTGGGCTCCCCTGCACGGACGAGGCGCCTGCACTCTGAAAAGGGACCTCGTGGGGCTCACACACTGCTCCGCAGTTCAGCAGCCCTCACACCCTGTACGGTGGGGCAGGTTGTGGGAATCAGCTGAGGTGACGGCTGAGCAGCTCACGTGGTTTGCCGGCCTTGTGTGTCTGAGCTTTGTCCGCGTGGCGCCGCTGTTCTCGCCCCGAGGTCTGGGGCTGGGTTAGCGACGGCATAGGGGGCACTGCTCGGGGGCTTCTGGCTGGGATGGAGACACACCCCAAAGTGGCAGTCTTGGGGTGATGTGTGCAGAGCCAGGCCAGGGCTCTCTGGGGGTCAGGGCGGTCCAGGGGCCGTGGTCTGGGCTTGGCCCGCACAAGTTGTTGGTCAAGGGGAGGTGGGTGTGAGGGCCTGGGGTGCAGACTCTGGCAGGACTGAGTGGGGGGCTCCTGGGGGGCCAACTTGGGGCCTTTCGCGGTACCATGTGCTAGATGCGCAAGTCTGTTTCAGAAAAGCGTCCTGAGGGGGTGGGGTGCAGGCCAGGGGGCGAGTACCAGAGTGCGGGTGGCCAGGCCCCAGCCCTGAGAGCTCTCAGGTGCCCCCACGTCCTCCCCCTCTCTGGGGCCCGTGTCTACTGCTGTCTCATGAGGTCATAGCCCCTCCGCTTCACCTGCAAGTGACCAGGGCTTAGGAACCAGGCGAGTCCAGCAGGATCATTGCACCTCGGGGGCCACTTTTCCCCGTCACTGAGAGGTCGTCCTGGGGGCTAGGAGGAGACACGAGAGGCTCCTGAGGAGGCTGGATGGGAGAGCTGGCTGCTGGCAGCCTCCTGGGGGAGCTGAGGGTCGGAAGGCAGGTGCCCGCCCTCAGCCTCTCGGCTCTGCCCCGGGCTGCTGCCTGTCTGGTGGGCGAGCTCTCCACGGCTGGGATGGTGCCAGCAGGGCCATCCTGGCCTCCGGGTCTGGCTGCAGCAGCCTTGGCCTCGGGTGGTCTTCAGAAGGCAGGTGACACTTGAGTGCTGGGCAGTGCCAGCATTGTGCTCGGGGGCCCATCTGACCTGGGTATGGTTGTCTGCCGTTCCGTGGGGCGACCAGAGCCCTCAACAGGGCCGTAGGCACAGCCCCGGTGTCTGGGGGGATGGCTGGACAGAGTGGCCGGGGAGCTGGCGGCCAGCTCAGGGCAGCTGTGCACCCTGGGGTCGAGTCTGGGGGCTGCAGGAATCCCCAGAGAAGCAGCCAAGTCTGCTCATCAGGGCTTGGACCCTCCAGGCACGTAGCGCATGCTCCACCCGAAATGCTCCTGAGGCCAATGCTGGGTGGGCAGGCCACAGCCGCCGTTGTCCCTTGGAGGTGCTTCCCTGTCTGATGCCGGTGGGCCCCGTCAGTGGCTATTTTGGGGGCCAGCGCGCTCTCCCCTCCAACTTTTCCTTGTCCTGTCCTGGCACTGGGTACAGGGGTTGGGGCGCGCGCGCGCGTGTGTGTGTGTGTGTGTGTTTGTGTTTGTGTACAGCCTGGAGATTGTGTCTGTGCACACACGCAGCCTGGAGACACTGCATACCTCCCTCTCCCCCGCCCTGCACACAGCCTGGAGATTTCGGGCATCATGGTACACTTAGTTTGTTGAGCAGATACAGGCTGAAGCAAGCGGTCTTCCCCAGCGCTGGGCAGTGGGCAGGAAGTCACCCGTGGAGTGGCCTGGCAGGCTGGGAGGTGGAGGGGGTGGGCGGGCGGGCCCTCATGTGACAGCGCTGCCTGCAGGGCGCCATGTTTTGGAAGTTTGACCTGCACACGAGCTCGCACCTCGACGCGCTGCTGGAGCGGGAAGACCTCAGCCTGCCCGAGCTGCTGGACGAGGAGGACGTGCTGCAGGAGTGCAAGGTCGTCAACCGCAAGCTGCTGGACTTCCTGCTGCGGCCGCTGCACCTGCAGGCCATGGTGGCCTGGGTGACCCAGGAGCCGCCGGCCAGCGGCGAGGAGCGGCTGCGCTACAAGTGAGCCCCCGACTTGCCGTGGACCTTGTTGGCCCGGTTTCTGACTTGCCAGACCTGCCCCGCCTCCGGAGGGGTAGGAGGAGCCCCTGAGGACCCTCCCCCAGCAGTGAGGGGGCGGGCCATGTGTCTCGTTGCCCCGCCCCGCCCCCACTTTATCTCCTGGTGGTTCTTTACTTGGATTTCTGTTCCTGTCTTAGAACTCGGGAGGGAGCGGGAACGTGAGGACTGTCCCTCAGCCCCACGTCCGGCCCTGAGGGTATGGCTCTGCCCCTCCCACCAGAGGGGGCAGCGGGGAGGGAGGGAGAGGCGGGCAGGCGCTGTCCAGGGCACCTGTCTGCCCTGGTCTCTGCTGCCCCTCTCCAGCCCTGCCCCGCCCGTCCCAGACAGGCCTCCTGGTTCCCCGGGTCGCCCTCTGCCCGGCCCCTCACACTGACATACGCACCGGGCCTCACAGGTCCTGCCTCTGTCCCCAGAGGGCTCGAGCCAGATGGGCAGTGGTTGACTCCTGCTCAGTTTTCTCTGTGTGAAGTGGGGGCTCAGTGCGGTGTTGTCAGCCTGGGGCGGGGAGGGGCTCAGTGTCCACCTGTCCGTCACTGCTCCCTCATGTCTTCTGCCTCTCCGGCTTTGCTCACCTGGCTCTGTCCCCTGTCTACCAGCTTGAGCGTGTCCCACGCCTCAGTTCTGACTCCTGTGCCCGCCTGGCCCTGGTCTCCTTGCGCCGCCCCGAGGAACTCACTTGCCAGGGCCTGACAGCTCGCGAGGCAGAGCTGAGCAGGCTGGGGTCCCCGGGGCCTGGGTGGCGCTCTAGGCAGGCAGCCCTCCCTTCTGGTGAAAGGTCCTTGGGGCCGGGGGGGTCAGCCTGCAGGGTTGGGGTCGGGGACACTTAGTAGGGGTTGGGTCCAGGCTTAGGGGGCCCGACGCTGGCTTGGGGGGAGGGGAGCTTGTATGGACCGGGACTGAGGGTCGGGGCAGCCGGGTCCCTGCCGCCCTTTCCGCAACCCTGCTGGGTTGACAGGTACCCCAGCGTGGCCTGCGAGATCCTGACGTCGGACGTGCCCCAGATCAACGACGCGCTAGGGGCGGACGAGTCCCTGCTGCACCGCCTCTACGGCTTCTTGCAGAGCAGCGGCAGCCTCAACCCGTTGTTGGCCAGCTTCTTCAGCAAGGTCATGGGCGTCCTCATCAACCGCAAGACTGACCAGGTGCCTGGGCCGCGGGCAGGGCGGGCAGGTGAGCGTGGGCTGGTGGGCCCGGGGGTCCAGCGCTCACCCGCGGCCCGCATCCTCAGCTCGTGTCCTTCCTGCGGAAGAAGGACGACTTCGTGGACCTGCTGCTGCAGCACATCGGCACCTCGGCCATCATGGACCTGCTGCTGCGCCTCCTCACCTGCGTGGAACGGCCGCAGTTGAGGCAGGACGTGGTCAATGTGCGTGCGGGGCGGGGCCGGGGCGGGGCCTGGAGCAGGGTGGGGGCAGCTGGGCGCAGAGCCCCACCCTCTCGTCCCTCCACAGTGGCTCAACGAGGAGAAGATCGTCCAGAGGCTCATCGAGCAGATCCACCCGTCTAAGGACGACAATGTGAGTGCCGCTGCCCGCGAGCTTAGGCCCCGTGCCCCCTTAAATGAGTGGTGAGAGAAGGGAGCCTTCGGAGCTTGGGCGGGGGGGCTCCTGGTGAGAACAGGTGAGGGTTATGCCCCCGGACCGCTCCTCAGGAACCAGCTCCTCGTCCCAGGAGTGCTCGGGGTTCTAAAGACCGCCCTCTGACCCGGCCCTCACTGCCGCCCTTCCCTGGGCGCCCCTCCTCACCTCTGGGCCTGGCGGCTCTTCCCATCTCCTGTGCATGGGTCAGCCCTGCTGGTCCTTCAGAGATAATGCCAGGGGCCCCACATCTGTCCTCCTGGCCCACTGGCTGGCAGAGCAGAGGTCCATGCGCATGGGTCATCACCCCAGGCACTCAGCCAGGGCCAGGCCTGGGGCAGTGAGGACCACCCTGCCTTCGTGGCAGAGGGACAAGGGGCGTCTGCTGGCAGCCAGGTGGCAGGGCACAGCGCAGGGCTCTGAGGTGCAGCGGTGGCCTGGGAGGGCTCTGCGGGTCTGCGTGCTGGGCTCTGGCAGCTGCCTCTGCCCGGGCTGGACTCCGGGCTCTGCCCGTGCTTCTCTGAGTTTATCTCGGAGCAACTTATCACACACTGTGAGGCCCACCCAGTGAAAACACAGAACCGAGTGGCGTTTAGCGCACACACAGGCTCGTGCAGCCTTCATGATGCCGGTTTTAGAGCGCGCTTCATCGCTCCACAGAGGAGACCCAGTCCCAGTAGCTGCCACTCCCTGTTCCCCTGCAGACACCTGTCTGCTTTCCCTCCTGCTTTGCCGCTCCCGGTGGTTTCCTGTGGGTGCAACGGGTGACGCGTGCTTGCCTGTGACTGGCCCCTGGCCTTAGCACCAGGTTGCTGTGTTCATTGGAGCTGGAGTGTGTTCAGTGCTTTGTCCTTTTCCAAGGCCGAGCAGTGTTTCACTGTATGGACGGACCTCAGTAGCTTCTCCAGTCACGAGTTTGTGGATGCCTGGGTCACTGCACCCCTTGGCCACTAGCTGTGATGGCATGTGTGGGGTTTGCGTTGGGGTCTCTTCTTCCAGGAAGTCTTCTTTGGTTTCCTTCTCTCGGCCATCTCTCCTTCCCAGTGTCTGTGTTCTCTCCCTCCCACGTGTTTCCCCGGGTCTGTGTGGCCCTCTCTCCTCGAGGGCAGGTGCCCCCCTCCAGCGCGCAGGGCTTCCTGACACCAGGGCGGACCGGGGTCCTCAGCTCTCTCTCCCTCCCCAGCAACATTCCAACGCGTCCCAGTCCCTGTGCGACATCATCCGCCTGAGCCGGGAGCAGATGATCCAAGTGCAGGACAGCCCAGAGCCCGACCAGCTGCTGACCACCCTGGAGAAGTGGGTTGCGGGGTCGCCCAGGCAGTGGGGGGAGCTGTCCCAGGCCCTCCTCCCTGACGCCCCCGCGCCTGCCCCAGGCAGGAGACCATTGAGCAGCTCCTGAGCAACATGCTGGAGGGGGAGCGCAACCCATCCGTCCTTGTGAGTGGGATCCAGGTGCTGCTGACGCTGCTGGAGCCCAGGAGGCCCAGGTGAGCACCCCAGGCACCGCCCCCCGCCCCCGGTGTGTGCACGCATGCACGTGCACATGTGTACACAGGCCGCCTGGGTGGCTCACACTGCCCTCCGCCATGCCTGCTGCAGGTCTGAGTCCGTGACCGTGAACAACTTCTTTAGCAGCGTGGATGGGCAACTGGAGCTCCTGGCCCAGGCGACTCTGGACGGCACCGTGTCCAGTGCGGGGGTCCTGCACGCCCTGCGCCCGCGTCTTAGCTGCTTCCACCAGCTCCTGCTGGAGCCGCCTGAGGTGGGCAGGGTGCTTGGGGGAAGGGGGGACAGTCCTGGGGTCAGGGCATAGCCGGGGCAGGAACCGAACCCCACCCTCCACCTGCAGCTGGAGCCGCTGCGCACGACGTGGGGCAGCCTGGCCCCACCCCTGGGCAACACGAGATTGCACGTGGTCAAGCTGCTGGCCAGCGCCCTGAGCGCCAATGATGCTGCCCTGACCCAGGAGCTCCTGGCTCTGGATGTGCCCAACACCATGCTGGTAATGGGGGCAAAGGGCGGGGGTGCAGGGGGTGGGGGTTGGGGCAAAACTGGGGGAGCCGCTCAGAGCCAGCTTGTGCCTTCACCCCCAGGACCTCTTTTTCCACTACGTGTTCAACAACTTCTTGCATGCCCAAGTGGAGGTGTGCGTAAGCACGATGCTGAGCTCCGGGCCACCTGCCGACAGCGGCTCAGACACGCCCTCGGAGAACCCTGTCATGAAACACGTGAGCTGGGCTCCTGGATCCCGATCCCCTTTGGTCTGTGGGGGGCTCTGCTCCAGGTCTCCCCCTGCCTGTCATGTGCAGCCAGGCTCCTCAGGGGCGGAGTCTTGGTCTCTTCCTGAGGTCCAGAGTCTTGGAAAACAGCCGGTGTTGTGCGAGGGTGGGGACTGGTGGAGCGGTGACCTCAGGGGCAGTGGGTGTCCTGGGGGACCAGGAAGGCTTCTCCCAGGGCGATGGCCCCGCGCTCCTGGAGGTGCCTGCCCAGGTGTGGCCTGGGCCTCAGGGCGAAGCTGGGCCCTGGGGCTTGCTGTGCAGGCTGAGTGGGCCCCGAATGGCTGAGCAGAGGAGGCGTGCCTGCTCACACCCACTGCACGCCGCCCTACCCCCACAGCTGCTGCAGCGCTGCCGCCTGGTGGAGCGCATCCTGACCTCCTGGGAGGAGAACGACCGCGTGCAGTGAGCAGGGGGTCCTGGGCCAGGGCTGGGGTGGCGGCAGGGGCCGGTGCAGCCCGAGTCCAGCCCTGGTTTCCCTCTCTCCAGGTCCGCAGGGGGCCCTCGGAAAGGCTACATGGGCCATTTGACGAGTGTGGCCAACGCCCTGGTGCAGAACTCGGAGAAGGGGCCCAATGCAGAGCAGCTGCAGCAGCTCCTGAAGGGTGAGGGTGGGGCATGCCTGGGGGCGGGTGGGGCGGGTGGGGCCTTCGTCCTCACGTTGCACCGCCCCTTCCGGCAGAGCTGCCGCAGGAGCAGCGGGAGCGCTGGGAGGCCTTCGTGTCGGGCCCCCTGGCAGAGACCAACAAAAAGAACACGGTAGACCTGGTGAGTCTCCTGCGCCGGTTCTCCTCCTCCCAGCCCGGCCCCGACCCCCGCCCCGTAACCCCAGCCTGCCCCAGGCTTCCCCGGGGACCCCGCAGACCCTGACCGCTGCCCACCCCTGCCCAGGTGAACACGCACCACCTGCACTCCTCCAGCGACGACGAGGATGACAGGCTCAAGGAGTTCAACTTCCCGGAGGAGGCGGTGCTGCAGCAGGTGCGGGCGGGGAGGGCAGGGGAGGGAGGCTGCGTGCAGGCCTGCCCTGACTGCCGCCCCCCCGCAGGCCTTCATGGACTTCCAGATGCAGCGCATGACCTCGGCCTTCATCGACCACTTCGGCTTCAATGACGAGGAGTTCGGGGAGCAGGAGGAGAGTGTGAAGTGAGTGGCCAGGCCGGGTCAGGCAGGGACACAGAGGGCTGCGAGGCGGTGGGACAGCACGCGCTCGCCTGGTGCGTACCTGGCGTCCCCGTGCCCACCCAGCCCAGGTGGGCTCAGCCTGCGGGCTGCCGTCCTCTCACCCTCCGCCGTGGGCAGGAGCGGCGTGGGCGTCCTGGGACACGGGGCTGGCTGCGCGCCCTCGCAGACTCAGATCTCGTCTGCCTCCCCTCCACTTCAGAGGCCTTGGGCCCACCAGGGAGGGTGCTTTTAGTGACCAGTTCTGATTCTCCGCATGTGTTGTACCGCATGTCGATATCGATTGCTCTGATATCGCCCTGGAATCTTTTTCTTGAATGTCTGAATTCTCTGCCACGGACATTGGTTGTTTTAACTGAGAAAAAGTTCTGGAGTTCTGCTGTCGGTTTCACGAGCAGCCTTGTGACGGTCGTGGGTGGACAGTGAAGGGAAGGGCAGGCACCTGGGATCCCGGGGGGAGACTGGGGGTGCGGGCCAGCTGCCCGTGGCCTCGCGCTGGGCCCTAGGGCCGTGCGTAGTAACGGGTGCGGCCAGTGTGCAGGAGCAGATGCGCCTGGGATGCCCAAGGGAAAGCTGCGGATGCCGCAGGGCGAGGTTTCCTAGTCGTTGGCCCTTCGGGCTGCGTGGGGGCTGGGCCCTGGCCCCACCCGTGTCGTCTAGGGCAGCGTGTTGGGCCCCTGTTGGGTGTTGACCAATTACCTGTCAGGACCACCCTCGGCTCAGGGCTCAGGAGCCCGTCTGCAACCAGGGAGATGGTCCCAGCTGCTGTCTGTTGTGCCTTGAGGTGGACAGAGACCCCCTGGGAGCAGAAGTGCAACCCGTGTCAGCTGCCACTCTGCCCGGCCGGTGTGTGCTGGGAGCCCCTGGAGAAGACCCTGGCCAGGGGGCGGCCACACTCAGTGAGTGGCCTGGGCACAGCTGGCTGCACTTTTAGGACGAAACTATCAGCTCTTCCATCAAGATAAACGCCAGTGAGGTGAAAAGCTTTTAACTGTAAAAAAAAAAAAAAAGGCTAAAGTATGAAGTATCCTGGAACAGAAAATATGCTTGCAAACTCAGGGCTGAAGGCGCTGCTCACTGGGCCTCCAGCCGTGCCCGCGGCTGCTCCGTCCCCGTAAGGGCGCTGAGGGGACCTGCCTCAGTGGGGGTTGTGAGCCCGTCTGCCCCGTGCCAAGTCAGCCCGCAGGGGTTGTGAACGTGCTTCCTCGGTCGGAGGCAGCAGCTGACAGCCTGGAAGCAGCCCCGTCACAGGAGGGCCTGGACCTCGGTGCAGACCCACGGTGCTCTTCCGCTCTGGGAGAAAGGCCAGGGGGACAAGCAGGCGCTGCTGGGAGATTGCAGACTGTGCGGGTCGGCGTGTACGTGGACAGAGCTCTTCCCGCGGCGTCCGCCAGTACTTAGAGCGAGTGGATTCGATTCCTTCATGCAGGAGTGGGGCTTCTGTGCGGCTTCCTGGAGGACAGAGAGCCGAGCAGAGACTGGTGTGGGCGCGTGTGGACGCAGACAGGCCGGGGGTGCGCGGTGGTGTGGGCGCGGGCGCTGCCTGCGACCCCTGGGCTCCCTGGCCCCCACCTGGGTCCTGCCGCGGGGACCTGTGCGCCTCGAAATAAGTGTCTCCCTCAGGCTGTGATCTCAAAGCCTGAAAGCCTCGCCTGCCCGGCGAGGGCCTGTGTCCCTTCTACTGTGAAGAGGAAGCAAGGGGCAGGCGCCTCAGGTCTCTGTGTGGGGCCTCGCTGACTGGGACGCACAGGCCGGGCGGCTCGCTCTGCAGACGTCCCGCCCACGGGGTGCCGCCAGGGGCCCCTGCGGTTCACAGGCAGCCCTGGCAGCAGGCGCATCTGCTGGAACCGGGCCCAGGAGAGAGGGTGCCTCACTGCCTCTGTGCCTCCCCCGCAGCGCGCCTTTCGACAAGACGGCCAGCATCACCTTCTCCCTGAGCGCAGACGATGACAATGTGAGCTGCCCGACCGCCTCTGGGGGCGGGGCTCGCTGCGGGCAGGCGGCCCTCCTCACCCTCCTGCCCGCCCCGCAGCCCAACGCCAACCTCCTGGAGATCTGCTACAAGGACCGCATCCAGCAGTTTGATGACGACGAGGAGGAGGACGAGGAGGAGGGCCAGGGCTCTGGGGAGTCTGACGGGGAGGACGGTGCCTGGCAGGGCGGCCAGCTGGCCAGGGCGGGCCGCCTGGGCCAGCCCTCGGGCGTGCGGTGAGTCCCCCGCTCCCCTCCCCTCCTGCAGGTTCCCCAGCGCAGTCGGGCTGCAGGACTTGCCAGCAAAACAAGGAGAATGCATGTGTGATGTGGGGCGCTGTCAACATTGAGCGACAGAAACCCAATTCAGATGAGCTCAGGTCGAAAAGGAATGTGCGTGTGGAGGCAGGTGCAGGTCCTTCGGGCTTGGTCCAGGTGTCAGTGGGGCTATCAGGAGGCGCTCCGTCGGGCATGGCTTGGTCCAGAAGTCAGTGGGGCCGTCAGGAGGCGCTCCGTCGGGCATGGCTTGGTCCAGAAGTCAGTGGGGCCGTCAGGATGTGGTCCTTCGGGCACGGCTTAGCCCAGTGGGGCAGTGGCCTGCCCGCCCCCGCCCTCTACTCCGCTCTCGCCTGCGGCAGCTCTCTCAGTATTTTTGCCGAAAGGGCAGTGGGGTGTGCGTCAGCTCCCTCCCATCACGCCAGTGAAGTGGGACTTGGCGATTGTCCTTGCTCACAGTCTGCCTGTGGGTCTGTGAGCCGTGTCCAGCCCTTTGTACGAGCCGTGGCTGGCGCGGGAGCACTGACTGGCTGCTCTTGGGCAGCACGGACTTGCCGGCGTGAACGCCAGCTCGGGACCTGACCCCTGTGACATGTGCCTGGCACAGAAACAAGGAGATAGGTCGTGAGTGTTGGCCGCAGGGCCCCCCCGCTGTGGCACCCAGAGGGAGAGCGCGGCCCTCCCCGCCCCCTGCTGGCCGCCCGCCGCCCCCTGAGGCTGACACTCTTCTGACCCTTGCCCTTTGGGTTTTTGCGTCTTTATCCTGTGACTGAGGCCTGTCCCTCGGGTTGGCGTGGTTGTCCGTCACTTGCCATCAGCTGAGTGTGTCCTGTGTGACTGCCAGGTTGCTTTGCACTTACACGTGTCATTGCCAAATCCAAGGTCGTGATTCACCCCTGTGTTGGTAACATCAGTTCTTAACGTTTAGGTTTTTGACCTGTTGTGAGCTAGTTTTTTAGGTGTGTGAGGTGGGGGTCCAGCTTCATTCTTAGGTGTGGAAATGTCCATGTCCCAGCTCACCGGTTGAAGAGACTCCCTGCTGGCTGGTCTGGGCACCTTTGTCAGAAGTCTTTTGGCTGTTCGTGCAAGCATTTAGTTTGGGCCTGTCTCTCCTGGCCCCTTGGTCTATACATCTCTATGCCAGGGCCCCTGCCCTGATTACTGTTGGATCATACTGAATTCTGAAATTGAAAATGTGAGCGTCCAATTTGTTCTGTTTAAAATTGTGTTGATCATTCTGGGTTCAGTTCCTTGAAATTCCGGGTGATTGTCAGTTTCAGCAGAGAAAGCCGCCTGAGGTTGAGAGGGATTGCCTGGAATCTATAGGTCATTTGGAGAGTGTTGCCATTTTAACAATATTTTGTCTTTCAGTCCATGAACTTGGGCTCTCTTTACATTTGTTTAGGTCTTAGTTACTTCCGACAGTGTTTTGTAGTTTTCAGAGTGTTCAGTTTTATGGTGCTTTTGTTAAATTTATTCCTAAGCAATACATTTTTAAATTTATTCTTAAACATTTTTGATGTAATTCTGAGAGAAATGTTTTCCTCAGAGTTGTTTTGAAGTGGCTATAAGTGTATAAAAACACAAGTACACTGATCCTCGCGGGACTTGCTTGTTCCCGCAGCTTGAGAGGACCCTTGGTTTCCTGCACGCAAGCCACGTTTGCCACAGTCAGAGTTTTGCTCCTTCCCCTCCAGGTGGGAAGAGCCGCACCACGCCCCGATCTTGGGGGCCTCAGGGCTCGCTGTTGAGTGTGGCTTGTGGGCTCTGGAGACGCCGTCCCAGGTGTCCAGGGTGGGAAGCTCCCTGCACCCCTTTCTGGGGGCATCTGGCTCATGTGCACTGTGCGGCCGGCGGGGCAGCGTCTTACGAGCCTCTGGGTTTCCTTCGCGGTTCCCGGTTGGACACGGTGTCGAGCCTCCTGTCTGTCGGCACTCGGCCGTTAGGTTTGGGGCCCAGGAGGCTGCAGTGACAGAAGTCCAGCGAGGCTGCAGGTGGAGGAAGCATGTGGGGTCAGCCTTCCCTGGGGGCAGGTGGTGAGGGGCCAGTCCGCCAGAGCCGGACGGGGCTCGTGGCCCCCCACCCCCGACCCGCAGGGGGCGCACTCTCCTCGGCATCCTCCCACTGCCCGGCGGCCCCCCCCAGCCCCGCTCCTTGGATGCTTCCGCGGGGCGGTGCTGGGGGCGGTGCTGGGGACTGGCCGGGCGCCCGCACGGCAGTGACGGCAGGTGCTCCATGGAGCAGGAGCCGGGGCAGCACGGACAGCGAGGAGGAGGACGACGACGAGGACGAAGACGAGGACGGCCGGGCCCGCGGCAGGCCCGGGCCCCCCTGCTACCCCAGCGCCGGCCGCCAGCCTCCGGGTGCGTTAGCGCACAGCGTGGGCGCGGGCGGGGCCCTGCTGTCTGCCTCTTGCTCACAGCTTACTGCCCCCAGGCCCCAGCTGGACAGCTGCTTTTGACCCAGTGCCTACGGATGGCCCGGCCGGCCCCCAGGACTGCAGGGACAGGGAGCCCCGTGGGGAGCATCCGGACCTCCCGGCCCCGAGCCCGGCTGGCCCTGCGACCCCCGGCACCCTGCAGCTCAGGTGAGGCCCGAAGCAGGGCCGGGGGTCTGGGGCGCCAGCGCCAGGCCCAGTCACCCCTCAGGCTTCTCCTGTTGCCTCCTAGGTCTCAGGATCCCGCCCCCCACTCCGCACCTCAGGAAGCCACAGACGGCAGCAAAGCAGCGGAGCCCGCGGGTGAGCCACCCCGCCTCAGCCCCAGTGCCCGGCCTGTCTACCCCACCTCAGCCCCGGTGCCCGGCCTGTCCACCCACTCTGAGGAGGGCGCTGGTGCTCGGCTTCCTGAGTCTCACTGCGGGCCGCTCTCCTCCGCACAGCCCCCTGCCAGGCCCTGCTCAGCGTCGGGGACCTCCAGGCTGGCCTCAGAGGGACGCACTCCACCCCTAGCTCCTTGGACAGGTACTGACTGCTGGGGGGGCCTAGAAGGCGAGCCTCTGGGGAGGCAGGGGGCTGGTCCCCGGCTGTCCCCTTTTACAGGGCCCTGGAGCACAGAGCTCCCGCTCAGCCCTGGGGTGGGAGGGCTGGGTCGGATCAGAGAGGGCAGGAGCTGGGCGCTGACCTGCAGCTCATCCGGCTGGGCGGCTGGGCTGCTCCCAGGGGCCCTGGGATGTGAGGGCGTCTGTGACGGTAACCCCGCGGTCCCCCTGCAGTGCAACCAGAGACCCTGCTACCTCTGTCCCGGCCCCCGGGGCCCACCAGCCCCCCCAGCCCCCAGAGGGGGAGAAGAGCCCAGAGTCCTCGGGGCTTCCCCAAAGCCAGAGGTAAGCACGGTGCGGCGGCAGGGGCAGCCGGTGTTCCGTGGGGGCGCTGACTGCGCGCTCATCCTCTCTCCACAGTGCCCTGGTCCTCCAGCCGCTCCCGATGCCCAACGGCTCTGCCCCAGGAGGCCCGGCGGCCCCGGGCTCCCAGTGAGTGTGGGCGCTGGACGGAGGCGGGCGGGGCCGGGGCGGGGCCGGCACAGGCGGGGCGGCGCCTTACACCTTCTCCCTCTCACTTCCCAGGTGACTGCCTGGTCCGGTGGTGGCGGCGCACGCTCCGTGCTCCGCGTCGACCCTGTCCGGGTGAGGGCCGGGCAGGTGCCGCAGAGGCCCTGTCGCCCATCACCCACCCCGCCCTACACATGTCCCCGCTGGAGTCCAGGAGGCCGGCGCCCGGGAGACAGCCCCCACCCCCGATTGCACTGAGGAAAGAGATTACGGAGTTTTGTCTCCTAGAGTATAGAGTGGGCTAGAGAGAGGAGAGAGCGCGCGCGAGAGAGACCTATATTATATATTATATATATATATATATATATGTATGTATCTGGAGGGAGCAGAGTGGGCACGTGGGGAGCCAGGAAGAACCCAGGGCTGGGCGGCAGCGGCGAGGCCTTCACCCGGGCCCACTGGGGCTGCTGTGGGGGGTGCCAAGGTGACCACCACTCTCCCGTCCAGCCGTGCCCCCATCCTGCGGTGCAGACGCCCACACCCACACTCGGCCTTTCAGCTCAGGTCCACCTTGGGGGAGGGCCCGAGTGGGGGGCCGTGCCTTTGCCCAGCCCCCTTGCCCCGGACCCTGCACTTTGACCCAGGCTGGGAGCTCCACCCGGCCCAGCCAGCTCTGTGGGAGGGAGCTGGGTTCCTGGTCCCAGGGGCCGTCCCTGGTGACATCGCCCCAGGACCCTGCCGCACTCACTGAGACCTCCATCTCCCACCGACCCCGGGCGGGGATCTGGCTGGGGTCCCACTGCTCCTCCCGAGGGTCTGGGTGCAGCCCAGCTGCCAAGTGCCCTTGTCCCAGCCCCTCTCCCCAGGCGGGCGTGAGTGTGCGCGTGTGTTCGTGCGGAGCTTCTGTTTCATATCGCAAACGTAAACAAATAAAGGAGGACAGTTTAAGATTCGTGCTGCTCACACCTCGAGTTCGGGGACATGGGGTCGGGGAGCCTGAGCTGGTCCTACACCGGGGCCTCCTGGGTGGGACCCTCAAAGCGTGGAATTAGGGTCCTTGGTCTCCTTGCTCCGCTGGTGGAGGGAACTTCTGCTCAGCTGGGAAGGGTTTCCTGGAGGAGGCGCTGAGCATTCCTTGGTCCCTGCCCCCCGTACACACACACAGGCTTCGGGGGTCGGGGGTCGTGGTGGTGGACTTCCTGCCGGCGCATTCTCAGCCCTGTCACCCGCATGCCCAGAGCCCTTTCCCCTTGGTGAAGCAGTGGGGCTTGGGGGATTGGGGCAGCCGACCAAGCCAGACGAGGCGCCCGGGGTCCATGGCTTCCGGCGGAGACCGGTGAGACAGTGCTGTGCGCTGTGGCTGGCTGGACGCGGGGAGCCGTCCCTGGAGCCGCTTGTGGGCTAGCACGCTGCCCAGTGCCGCCGTCCGCTGGGCAGGCCTTCCCAGAGGGGGCCGCAGGGTGGGGTGGGGCGGCGGGGTGGGGCGGGGTAGGGTAGCGGGGGGCGGGGGGGGGCGGGGCGGGGTGGGGTAGGGTGGGGGGGCGGGGGGGGGCGGGGCGGGGTGGGGTAGGGTGGGGGGGCGGGGCGGGGTAGGGTAGGGGGGGCGGGGCGGGCTCCTGAGGGACGGCCCGGCCCTGGGCCCTGGCGTCCCCCGCCCTTCCCACCTCCCTCTGCAAGGGCCCTGGGAGTTCAGTGCCCCCTTGCCTCTGAGCCGGCAGGCGCAGCCTGGTGGGAGGGGCGTGGCGACCAGGCTCCCTAGGCAAGGAGGAAGCCGGAGGGCAGGGGCCGTGGAGGGTGAGAGACCCTGGGGTCCTGATGGCGCGGTATCAGCTGTGCCAGGCAGGACTGTCCCAGGGCGGGGCAGCATCTCCCTGAGCCTCTTATCAGCCCGAGTCCACAGGACACTCCTGAGTTAACGTGTAACCACTCGCCATCCCCACCACCCCTCAAAGCCAGCGGTGCCCACATGCAGGCCACTGTGGGGGGCCGCAGATCCCACATGGACGCCCGGAAGGAGGGGCTGCCCTGGAGACCTCGCTTCTCAGCTCAAGTGAGCGCCGCCGAGTGGGGGACCAGGCCTGGGCTCCTGGGAACCTAAGTGACCTTGAAGAATTGAGGGCGGGGGCGGAGGGGGTGGAGGAAGGTTCTGTGAGCCTGGACGTCCTGGTGCCTTGCGGCTGCCCCAGGCCCTGGGCAAAAAGGCTGGGGTCCCTGGGCCGGGGTGGGCCTGGCCCCCAGGGGGCCGGGAGGGCTCTAGAGGGGGGCTGGTCCCGGGAACTGGGGGCTGGGCTGCATTGCCGCCGCTCAGAGGCCTCCTTACTCCTGAAGCACCCACAGCTGCGCGTGGGCCTGGGGCTGCTCCCGTTCTTCCTTGCCTGTGCCGTCTACCTCCTCGCCCAGAGCTCCACGGACCAGCCCTCCAGGGCCAGCGCCCTGCTCAAGAGCCTGCCCGTCCTCTACCTGGCGGGGTTCCTGGGGACCGCGCACCCTGGCGGGGGCTACCGCTCGCTCCTGCAGGGGGCCCTGCTGTGCTCGGCCGTGGGGGACGCCTGCCTCGTCTGGCCTGAGGCCTTTCTCCACGGTGAGAGCGGGTGACGGGATATGTTGCCTTGTCCTGTTTGGACGCCCTCCGCCCCGCGCCCCAGCGGGTAGAGGGTGGGATGCCGGGGGAGGTGGGGTGACTCCCCAACAGAACGCCCTGGGGAGCCCAGGGCCATGAGGAGACGCACCCAGACCCCGGCCCTGCTGAGCGCCTCCCACTTGGGCGCGTTACCCGAGGACGCGTGAGCGCGCAGGGCTCGCGGTCTCGAGCACGCTGGCAGAGGCCAGCCTCACCGGGAAGGTAACGCCTGAAGCGGGACGCAGGTAGCAGGCCAGGTGCCCCTGCAGGCAGAGGGCTGGCAGGTGCAGGAGCCGGGGAATGTGCAGCCGCCGGGGCCGTGCAAGCGGAAGTGTCCGTCCGCGAGCGGTTAGGAGCAGAACCGCATGGAACGCGGTGCACGCCTGAGGTGGTCTGGGGGCCAACGGCCAGAAGGGACGGCCGGGGAAGCCACCCTGGAGACGGGGCGGTATGGCCGGGGTGGCAGCTGGCGCCGGGGTCCGCCCTCTTCCTCGGGCCGAGGGCGGCAGGGTGAAGCCGGGGAGCAGCAGGCTTTACCGGCGCCCCGCCGCCACCACCACCCTCGCCCCGCCCCGTGTCTCCTGCAGGCATGGCTGCCTTCGGCCTGGCCCAGCTGCTCTACCTCCGCGCCTTCGGCCTCGCGCCCCTGAAGGCTGGCCTCCTCCCGCCCGTCCTCCTGGTTGCTGCCCCCTACTTCGGGTTCCTGCTTCCTCACCTCCCGCCCCACCTGGTCTGGCCTCTGCTGGCTTACTCCACAGCCCTGGCCGCCATGCTGTGGCGCGCCCTGGCCCGGGGTGGGAGTGCCCGCTGGGGTGCCCTGCTCTTCCTGCTTTCAGACGCCGTGCTGGCCTGGAACACCTTCTTCCACCCGCTGCCCCACGGCCACCTGCTGGTCATGACCACCTACTACCCCGCCCAGATGCTCATCGCCCTGTCGGCCTTCCAGAGCCCCAGGCTCAAGTCCCACTGACTCAGGGCTGAGGTGGGCAGACATCCGCCCCCTCTCCTCCTGCAAGGATCTGACCCGCACCCCAGACCAGTAAAGCCAGAGAAACAGCCTTGAGGGCTAGAGCCAGGCCCCCACACTCCAGTCTGCTGGTGCCGATTCATCTGGAGACTCAACCGTTCCTGGAGTTCTGAGTCCACCACCGAGTTCCCACTGCCTTCCCTGCGTTCTGATTTCCAGGCCCTCAGCCAGACCCATGCTGGGTCCCCCCCAGCCCCTGGCCTACTTCTGTGACTCCAAGTGCTCTCCGCGTGTCCCCTTCCCGGTGGCCCTGATCTATTTTTCTGTTGCTTAAAGTAAAGTGGGTGTCGAACCAGTGACATCACTGTTAATTTGGGGAGGGGTGATCACAATAACAGCAAATGAGTCATTTTCCTCACCCCCTACCCCCGCACAGAATTTACCATTTTAACCGCTTTTAAGCCCATGATTCGGTGATAGTCCATTTGCAGGGTTATGCTTTGAACAGCTGCTGTGAGCCCTCCCTTGGGAACACGTGTTTGCGTGTACAACGCAGTGATGTTGACTGTGCCCACAGTGGGCTGCCCATGGCCCAGTCCTAATGCCCAGGACTTGGGGGGGCGTGGAGTAACCCCCCTCCCTAGGGCCCTGTAATGGCAGCAGGGATGCATTGTGTCTGACATCCAGATGAGGATGTTACTGAGCTGAGGTCAGGAGGCTGGCCGATGCTAGGTTCCTGTGGCTGCTGTCAGAAATTACCATAAGCTGGGTGACTTAACATTCTGGAGGCCACAAGTCCAAATCCACAGTGTCAGCAGGGGCGCCCTCTGTCCAGGGCGTGCTCAGGGGAGGGTCCTTCCCACCCCTCCCAGCTCCTGATAGCCCAGCCACACTTCCCGTGGTGTTCTCCCTCTGCGAGGCTGTCCTCTCCTGGGGACCCAGTAGTTGGACTGAGGGCCCAGCCTAAGTCCAGGGCAATCTCATCCCGAGATTCTTAACTTCATGACATCTCCAAAGACCCTGTTCCTAAACAACATCACATCCATAAAGGCCCGGGCTCAGGACTTGGACACATCCCTGTGGGGACCACAGTTCAGCTGACTGCAAACACACCCAGTATCAGAAGAGGAGAGGGCTGAGGAGATGAGGAAACTCAGAGGGGGCTTGGAGGAGGGGGTAGGTAACCACACGGTGGGAATAGAGGACTGAAGAAGAAAGAACCCAGGTGTGGCCCTCGTCTTGGCTGTGACCCAGGCAGCTCTCTGCCCTCTGAGCCTCAGGTCCTGCACGTGAGGACAGAAAACAGAACTGCTCTCCAAACCCTGCTCCCTTTCTACAGCCGTGGCGTGCCTTTAGGGACTCTTAGAGCAGAGAGGAGACTTCTACAGCTATGATCTGCTTTTAGGGACTCTTAGAGCAGAGAGGAGACTTCTACAGCTATGATCTGCTTTTAGGGACTCTTAGAGCAGAGAGGAGACTTCTACAGCTATGATCTGCTTTTAGAGCCTCATAGCAAAGACGGGACAGGGACTTCTACACCCGTGTTGTGCTTTTAGGGACTCATGGCAGGAGACTGCTACATCCAAGATGTGCTTTAAAGGATTCCCCCAGAACCCACCCTTGGTTTTTAGTCCCTGCCCCACCTACAGGCCAGGACCCCCCACTCACCACAGAGAACTGCCTCAGGCCAGATGAGGCAGGAGTTTTGACTGGGGCGGGTGACTGCTCCTCACAATCTCAGATGCCACATTGCCCGGGGTGCCTTCCTTCAGCTGCACACCCGCTTGGCGGTCAGGGACCACCTCCTATACTGCCCAGGTCCTCATCACTCTGCCAGCCATTGAGAGTGGGAAGCTCACGACAGAGTAACTGCAGGGCAAATAGAGTGAGCACCCTCTCCCCTCCTAAAGGGCCCCCAGAACAACCTCCCACCCAGGGAGAAGTGCTAAGGAGCAATACTTCCAGCCTCCATCTGTCTGAACCCCATGTTCTGTTTTTTGAAACAGATACGGGTGACATGTAACTGTGTACCTTTCAGGCACGCTAGTGTTGATTTGATACATGGATACGTCACAGGATGAGTACCCCGGGAATGTTAGCTAACACCTCTTGAGTCATCACATAATGACCGTTGCTTTATGGTGATGGGACCAATTAAGATCGAGTCTTTTAGCAGCCTTGTAATTTATAATACAGCATTGTTGTCTGTGGTCACTCTGCTGTGACCATGACCTTTTTGAAGGCATTTGTATCCAATTCCTAAAAATGTTATGATGGCAGGTTTATTGGGATACTCTCAGGCTTCCTTGGTGGCTCAGGCTATAAAGAATCTGCTTCCAGTGCTGGAGACCCAGGTTTGATCCCTGGGTCAGGAAGATCCCTTCGAGAAGGAAATGGCAATCCACTTCAGTACTCTTGCCTGGAGAATCCCATGGACAGAGGAGCCTGGAGTGTGGGCTACAGTCCTTGGGGTCACAAAGAGTCGGACATGACTGAGTAACACTTTCACTTTCTTCACCTACCACCCAACAGCTCACTCAAAACTGTAGATGTGGTTTTTAGTATATTCACAAGGGTTTTCAACTAGCAATCTCAGAGCATTTTCATCACCCCAAAAAGAGACCCCATGCCTTAAACTCATCACCCATTGCCTCCAGCCCAAGGCAACCACTAGCTTGTTGTTTAGTCCCTCAGTCGTGTCTGACTCTTTGTGACCCCATGGACTGTAGCCCACACTCCAGGCTCCTCCGTCCATGGAATTCTCCAGGCAAGGGTACTGGAGTGGGTTGCCATTTCCTTCTCCAGGGGATCTTCCTGAACCAGGGATCGAACTCACGTCTCCTGTATTGGCAGGTGGAGTCTTTATTGCTGAGCCACCAGGGAAACCCAACCACTAGCTTGCAGGATCTTAGCTCCTTGAGCAGAGCTTGAACCCCAGGGCCATGGTAGTGAGAGCCCAGAGTCCTAACCACAGGACTGTCTGGGAATTCCCCATAATGCGGCTCTAAATGTTGGTATTTCCAGTGATTTGGGTTTTCCAGGTTTTTTTCTTTTTCTAGATTGAAGAATAGTTGATTTACAACTTATTAATTTCTACTGTACAGCAAAGTGATTCAGTTTTATATGTGTGTGTGTGTGTGTATATATATATATATATATATATATATATATATATATATATATATATATGAATATGTACTGTGCTCTAAGTCGCTGCAGTTGTATCCAACTCTTTGCAACCCCATGGACTAGCCTGCCAGGCTCCTCTGCCCATGGGATTCTCCAAGTAGGACCTTGTTTTCCCTTCAGTGTTTCATGATGATAAACAATTACGACTCTG
Organism: Muntiacus reevesi; assembly: GCF_963930625.1. NCBI lineage: Eukaryota > Metazoa > Chordata > Mammalia > Artiodactyla > Cervidae > Muntiacus > Muntiacus reevesi. The sequence goes on from NC_089250.1 coordinate 277,131,903, forward strand.
CACGCAATCCCAACGTAGGGCTTGCTCCCCTCACCCACCAAGCAAAATCTCCCAACACCAGCTGGGCGTCCTGCAAGTCAGCTCAGTTCTGACACCATGCCACAGGTTGAGGACTCAGCCCTACAAAACTGACCCCCGCCACCCCCCACCCACCCTTCAGACGCCAGTCAGAAGCCCGGGTTGTTACCTGTGCTTCTGAACTGGCTATAAGTCAGATATTCCCAAGATCCCCTCCTTGGGTTGCATTAACTTGCTAGAACAGGTCACAGAAAGCAAAGAAGCGTGCCTGCTGCATCACTGGTTTCTTCTAGGACGTCACTCAGAACAGGAGAAGGGAGAGGAGCGCAGGGCAGGAAGTGGGGAAGGAGCCCAGCGCTCCCGTGCCCTGCCCGGAGAGCCTTCCTCAGCTGCTCTCTTCACCTTCACACCGCAAGTGAGATCACGGCAGCTTGTGTGTGCAGATCGTCGGGAAGGCAAAGCCCTTCTGAAAAGCCCTTCTGGATACTAGGGACTAACCCACAGTAAGTGTGGCTGCTGTTTTATCGAATGGCTTCAAAGAGCCGGACGTTGTTCCAAGACTTGATGCGAACTACCTTATTCCTACCACATATTTCAAGGGATTGTGCCCAGTTCTGTCGATTTGGCATCTGAGTCACTGTGAATTGAAGCCAGGTGCTCACTCACGGGCCGAGGTAGAACGGTGGTGCGTGGGCCTGCAAATAGGGACGGTCTGAGGGCGGCCGGAGCTTGCAGAGCCCAAAGGCAGGACAGGAGATGAGACGCCGGCCTGGCGCCGAACTGTCCACTTGAGGTTGGACATTTTCCCCCCCACCGGAGCGGCCCCCTTGCTGCCATCCCACCCCGCACACCTGGGACCTGCGTCGTGCCTTCACCAGGCCGCGGGAAGCGGCGCCTTAACTTCGGGGCGGGAAGGGGATACCTCAAGGCCAGGCGGAGCCTAGTGTCCAGAGCTGAGGACCGAGGCTGCGGGGCGGGGCAGGCCACAGGCTACAAGCCTCCACTTCCTCCTCCTCCCTTCCCGCCCTGACCTGTGGCCTCACGTCGGACTGGGAGAGGGGAATTCTTGCGTTTAAAGTCCAGCAGGTGGAAGGTCCCGGGGCTGGGACACCTGGGTCCCTCGGCAGCGTCTGCAGATATGACCGGGGCCGGCGGGGGCCTCCGGGCCTGGGGGAGCCTGGTGCTACTGGTGAGTCCCCCAGGACCCCGGGTCCAAGGGAAAGGGATGCTGGGGTCCCAGAACGCCGGCCCTGCAGGGGGCGGGGCTGACCCTTCCCTGGAAAACAGGCTTCCGGATTGGGGGAGGTTCCTAGGGAGGCTCACACACACCTGGTCTCTCACGATCCTGCTGTGTTTGCTGTGGAAGTAAGTGTTGGTCATTGGCAAGATTCAGGTATTTTATAAAGAGAAGGGAGTCAGACCAGGCCCCCTGCCCCTCCTCCCTCAGACCCAAGACTTCCAGATCCTCAGCCTTTTCTCCCTAAAACCCAGGGGTGCAGACCCCCAGCCTCTCCTCCCTCAGATCAGGGGTCCAGGCCCCAGCCCCCTGCCTGAGATTGGGTGACAGCTTCCTGGTTCCCAGCCCCAGTCTCTTCCTTCATTCCCAGCCTGTTGATCCCTGCCCTTGATCTTCCAAGGCCATATTTTTAAGGAAGTGAAACCACTCAGTTTATCTCAGCACCTTGTGCTTGAAGCCAGCCCCAGCTCCTGGGTCCCTGGAGTCCCGCCCCTGCCTCACCACCCCGCTCCCCCTCCCCAACACACACCCCCCCCCAGGGCAGACGGAAGGTCGTGGGGGTGACTTTGTCGGGGCCCGGCCTGGGGGAGGAGGTGCGGTGCCCCGTTCCTGCCCTCCCGGAGCGCTGGCTCACAGGGGCCGGGGCACTCGGGGAGGTCGCTGGCCGGCCGGCCCACCTGGGGTGAAGCGAGGTGAGCCTCAGAGTCTGATTCTCCCCTCTGGGCTGTCTCCAGGGCCTGTGCAGCTGGACAGGCGCCAGGGCGGCTGGTGAGTGACCCCTGCCTGACTTCACAGCCCACACAAAGCCACCGCACCTCGACGCCCATGAGCTCTGTGGCGGGGCGGGGGGCGGTGGGGAGGTGTCTCTATGGAGGACAAAGTGGCCACGGCAGGTGCCCATGGGAACGATCCTTTCCAGACACGGGGCAGGAGTTGGGGGTGGTAGAAGGGACAGGACTCTCCGCCCCTGCCGGGAAGCTGGCTGCGGAGGCCCAGACCAGCATCGCTACAGAAATCCCACCGGAAAGTGCTGCTCTAGATCCTTGTCACTCAAGTGTGATCCATGCATGGGCAGCGGCCCCCGAGAGCCGACTGTGCGTGCAGAGCCTCCGTCCCACCCCAGGCCCCTGAGTCAGAACCAGACTGTAACGAGACCCCCGGGGATGTGCATGCACGCTGAGTCTCGGGAGGCGCTGGTCGGGACCAAGCGCCCACATCTGTCTTCCAGGCCGGTCACTGAGACAGGCCTGGGAGCTTGCCCTGAGGGTCAGACATGCCCAGTGACTCTCCCCCCCACTCCCCCCTGCTCCCCTGCTCACACCCTATCCTTCTTCCTAACTTCTCAGCCTCCAGCCCCGTCGGGAACCTCACTGTGGAGGCTCAGACCAGTAGCTCCATCACCCTGAGGTGGGAGGCGCCTGGAGATTCTGACCCTCAGGTCTACTGGATCTGGTGGACTGGTGGCAATAATGCAACTGGGTCTCAAAACACAACAAATACCAGTGTCACAGTGGAAGGACTTGAAGCCGGGACCTTGTACAAATTCTTTGTGTGCGCAGTACGGGATGGACTCAATTGCTCCTGGGTGCCTCTCAATGCCAGCACAGGTGAGAGGCAGCCGCCATTCATACCGGTTTGTGTTTTTTATTGGGAGGTGACAGATGGTGGTGGAGAGTTGACAGGAGAACGTGGCACACTCCCTCGCCCAGGGTCCCTTTGGGCCACAATGAGCAGGGGCTGAAGGACTATCCATGGGGCTCTGAGTGGGGATTAGTCAGGGTTCTCAACTGAAGAATACAGAGCACAATACTCGGGAGAATCTCCCTTAGCAACCAGGGATGGGGGCAGAAGCGCGTTTCCTGAGCTCTGGGGTGGGGCGTTAGGTACTGTGGAATGTGGATACGCTGACCCTCTGAGCCTTTTTCTCCTAGTTCCCAATGGTGTCAGAGCCTTGAGTTTGGAGGCTCAGACCATGAGCTACTCCACCACCCTGACACCGACAGCCATGCCCACTCAGTGTACACGCTGAAGCTTGGGAGACGCTAGTCTAGACCATGTGCCCCGCATGTCCTGGGCCAGGAGCTGGGGAAGGCCTGGGAGCTCACCCTGAGGGTCAGACACGTGCAGTGACTCTCCCCGCCCCTGCTCACCCCAAATCCTTCTTCCTAACTTCTCAGCCCCCAACACAGTCAGGAACCTGACTGTGGAGACTCAGACCAACAGCTCCATCACCCTGCGCTGGGAGGCGCCTAACGGCCCTGAGCCCGAGAACTACTGGGTCCAGTGGACTGGTGATGGTAATGCAACTGGGTCCCAAAACACAACAAATACCACTGTCACAGTGGAAGGACTTGAAGCTGGGACCTTGTATGAATTCTCTGTGTCCGCAGTAAAGGATGGAGTCAGTAGCTCCTGGGTGCTTCTCAACGGCACCACAGGTGAGAGGCAACCGCTATTTGTATTGTTTTTGTTTTTTTTAATGGGAGGTGACAGATGGTGGTGGAGAGTTGACAGGAGAACGTGGCACACTCCCTCGCCCAGGGTCCCTTTGGGCCACAATGAGCAGGGGATGAAGAAAGAATACGTGCCCTGCAAGAAGAGAAGCCAGCACAGTGAGAAGCCTGCACGCTGCAGCCAAGAGTAGACCCCACTCGCTGCAAATAGGGAAAGCCTGCTTGCAGCCATGGAGACCCAGTGTAACCACAACGATTCGTTAATTTATTAATTACAGCAGTGCTAGTGGTAAAGAATCCACCTGCTGGTGCAGGATACACAAGAGACGCGGGTTCGATCCCTGAGTCGGGAAGATCCCCTGGAGAAGGAAATGGCAACCCACTCCAGTATTCTTACCTGGGACATTCCATGGACAGAGGAGCCTGGTGGGCTACGGTCCATGGGGTCACAGAGTCGGACACGACTTGAGCACACACGTGAGACACACACACACACCAGAGAGACCAGAGTCAGCAGCTGCATCTGGAAAGCTGACATGTCTGGAAGTGAGAACGTTCTGTCCCTGGGGCAGCCTGTGACAGACGATGTAGGCTCTGGTGGTGGGCGGGACCCAGGGCTGTAGACCCCGGACAGAGGGCCTGAGCAGTCCTGGCCCCCCACGCCTGGCCACTTTTCTGCGGTCCGCACTTCTTAGCAAGCAGACGCCTTCCCATGCCTGGGTATTTCTGCTTTGCTCTGAGGAGGAGGAGACTGGGGCACCACGGGTGTGGGGTGGAGGGCAGGGTTCCTTGGGGATCCAGCCCCTTCAGTCTCTATCCTCGCCTCTCAGCTCCCACCGAGGTCATGGACCTGCAGAAGCAAAATCAGACCAACAGCTCCATCACCCTCCGGTGGGAGGCCCCTGCAGACCCACGGCCGCAGTTCTATGTATACTGGGTCCAGTGGGCCAGCAGCGGCCATCCGCAGAGGAAGCAAGATCCCCAAGGACAGCAGGACAGCCAGACGGGCAGGACCAACGGGACTTGCTACACGGTGGGGGCACTGCTGCCCGGGACTCGGTACCGCTTCAGCGTGTGGGCCGAGAGCAACGGTGTACACGGTGACAAACAGAGCCTCAATGCATCCACGGGTGAGACGGGGCTCCCTTTGACCTGGTGGCGGGGGGCGGGTTAGGTCAGGCCTGGGGGCAGTGAGAGGTGAGCGGACTCCAAATCCCATCAGGCCATGGGGTCGTGGTGTCATGTGTTGCAGTGACACGGACAGTCAAAGGGCTCATGGGAGTTGTAGTCTGTGGAGACCTGTGGCCTGGCCACGTGTGGACAACAGAGACTGAGGGGTGAAGAGGTGTTCTGGTTTGGGGGAAGGAAAGGACGCGCTGGTTCTCAGAGAACTGGCTGCCTGGTGGGGAGCGGGGCAGTGGGAAGTCCCCCCGGATGGAGCCCCCTGACGCCGCTCATCCCCCTGCACACAGCCCCGGATCCTGCCAACATCGTCTCCTGTGTCATCACCTCGGGGGGCCACCAGGCCATCCTGAACTGGTCCTGCCCCCAGGGAGGCTACGAGACCTTTGAACTGGAGGTTGAGGGGCAGCTGGGCCCCCAGAACAGGTCCTCCTGCGGGAGTGCCATGGAGGTGTTGTTAGGCAGGCCGACTCAGCCCTACTCAGCCACCGTCACGACCATCTGGGATGAAATGAGGGCCCCGTCTGCCTCGGTGGCCTGCCACGTGGAGGGCGGGCCTGCAGGTGAGCGGAGCCCCGGGGACAGGGGACGCACGACCTTCTCCCCAGACCTCTTCAGGCCCTGCTCTGAGGCAGGCCCGCCCGCCTGGGGGGTCCTTTGTGCTTGTGTTTGGTCTCCTGCTTTCTTTAAAACAGCTCTGTTGAGATGTGATTCCTATAACATACAACAGTTCACCCACTGAAAGGGTACAACCCAATGGCTGCTGCATGTTCGCGGTATTTGCAGCTATCATTGCCATCAGTCTTAGAACGTTTTCATCATCCCATCAAGAAAAGTTGTCCCCTTAATCCTTGTTGTTGTTCAGTTGCTCAGTTGTGTCCGACCTTTGAGACCCCATGAACTGCAGCACGCCAGGCCTCCCTGTCCATCACCAACTCCCGGAGTCCACCCAAACTCATGTCCATTGAATCGGTGACCCCATCCAACCATCTCATCCTCTGTCGTCCCCTTCTCCTCCCGCCGTGAATCCCTCCCAGCATCAGGGGCTTTTCTAGTGAGTCAGCTGTTCGCATCAGATGGCCAAAGTATTGGAGCTTTAGCTTCAGCATCAGTCCTTCCAATGAACACTCAAGGTTGATTTCCTTTAGGATGGACTGGATTGCTCTCCTTGCTGTCCAAGGGACTCTCAAGAGTCTCCTTTAAGCCTGTTACCCCCTGACTTCCCCCACCCCCCACCATCACCCCTGACTCCCCCATCCCCCACCATCACCCCCCGACTTCCCCAGCCCCCCACCATCACCCCCAGACTTCCCCAGCCCCCCACCATCACCCCCCGACTTCCCCAGCCCTCACCATCACCGCCCGACTCCCCCCGTCCCCCACCATCACCCCCCGACTTCCCCAGCCCCCACCATCACCGCCCGACTTCCCCCGCCCCCCACCATCACCCCCCGACTTCCCCAGCCCCCCACCATCACCCCCTGACTTCCCCAGCCCCCCACCATCACCCCCGACTTCCCCAGCCCCCCACCATCACCCCTGACTTCCCCCGCCCCCCACCATCACCCCCCGACTTCCCCCGCCCCCACCATCACCCCCCGACTTCCCCCGTCCCCCACCATCACCCCCCGACTTCCCCAGCCCCCCACCATCACCCCCCGACTTCCCCAGCCCCCCACCATCAGCACCCGACTTCCCCCGCCCCCCACCATCACCGCCCGACTTCCCCAGCCCCCCACCATCACCCCTGTCTTCCCCAGCCCCCCACCATCACCCCCGACTTCCCCCGCCCCCATCATCACCCCTCCCGACTTCCCCAGCCCCCCACCATCACCCCTCCCGACTTCCCCCGCCCCCACCATCACCCCCGACTTCCCCCGCCCCCCATCATCACCCCTCCCGACTTCCCCAGCCCCCCACCATCAGCACCCGACTTCCCCCGTCCCCCACCATCACCCCCCGACTTCCCCAGCCCCCCACCATCACCCCCCGACTTCCCCAGCCCCCCACCATCACCCCTCCCGACTTCCCCAGCCCCCCACCAACCAGCTGTTGATGCCCTCTAACCCACACCTGTCTCTCTAGATCTGCCCCTCCTGGATCTGTCCTAGAATACACTCACGCAGTGTGTGGTCCTTCGTGACTGGTTTCCCTCACTTAGTGTAATGCTTTTAAAGCTCATGCGCTGTTCTGATGTCGCTTCGTTGCTTTTTAAAAATCAATTATTCGTTTTTGGCTGTGCTGGGTCTTGGTCACTGCAAGGGCTTTTCTCCAGTTGTGGGGGGCAGGGCTCCTCTCTAGTTGGGGTGCGCCGGTTTCTCGCTGCGGTGGCGTCACTTGTTGCAGAGCACAGGCTCTGGGGCGCGTGGGCTTCAGGAGCTGTGGTGCGTGGGCCCAGGAGTCGCAGCTCCCCGGCTCTGGAGCGCAGGCTCAGTAGTCGTGGCCTACAGGCTTAGTTGCTTCGAGGCCTGTGGAATCTTCCCGGACCAGGGATCGAACCTGTGTCCCCTGCACTGGCAGGCGGATTCTTACCACGGAGCCTCCAGGAAAGCCCCCCGAGCAACTGATGACTTTTGAGGAGCAACTGGGGAACTAAGAGGCTGTGGGGCAAGGTTTGATCGGTGGGCGGTGGAGGCGCGTTCTCCTCTCCCTCCTCTGCCCTCTAGTCTGGGGGACTCGGGTTGGCAGGAACGCAGCCCCGGGCTCTAACAACCCCCACCCCGCCTTCCCCAGGGGTCATTGCCGGAGCGGTGGTCGGCGTCCTCCTGTTGCTCGTTCTGGTGGGCCTGCTGGTCTTCTTCCTGAAGAGGTGAGACTCCGCGCAGGGCTCACGGGGCACCTGGAGGGGGGCCCGGGGGACAGACGGGGACCCCTGCTCCAACCTCGTTCCCCGAGCCTTTCCTCCCCCTGTCCTTTTCCCAGGCATAGGAAGAGGGAGAAGAAAACCACACCCAAGGATCTGCAGATCAGGTGAGCCGGTCTGGGGAGCACACCAGCGAGTCGCTGTCAGGTCAAATCCAGTTGGCCACCGGACAGGTCAGAGGGCAGGACTAGGGGACCGGCCTGCACACGCCTCGAAGGCCCAGCCCCCTGTGGCAGGGACCATCATGCCTCCACCGCTGCCCGCTCCCTAAGCGCTCTGGGCCCGTGACTACGGAACGCTTTCAGTCTCCACTCTGGGAGTCCCGCTCATTCATCCAACAGCACGTTCACGGAACCCCTGTTAAGAGTCAGGCACTGTTGTAGGAAGCAGCGACGGAAGCAAAGAGTCCTGCCCTTGTGGAGCTTACGTTCCAGCACAAGGACTTCCCTGCTGGTCCAGGGGTTGGAACGCCAGGCTTCCACTGCAGGGCACACGGGTTAGACCCCTGGTCGGGGACCTAAGATCCTTCAGGCTTCGAGGCACAGCCAAAAGCAAACACGCACGCACACAGGAAGCAGAACAAGTTGATGAAGGCCGTGATGGTTCCGTGGAGACAAATAGGGTGAGAGGTGGGGCTGAGAAGAGTAGGGGAGCAGTATTTTAAATGGGGTGTCCAGGAGCAGCCTCACTCAGCAGATGACTAAGAGAAAACCATTTGAGGACAGACCTGAAGCAAATGAGGGGAAGAGCCCTGTGCCCACCTGGGGAAAAGACATTCCAGTCGGAGGCCCAGAAGCAGTCGCCCTCTTGGGGTGTTGGGAGAACAAGGCGTGTCTCTGAGGCTGAGCAGAGTGTGGGTGAAGGGAGGCGGGTAGGAAGTGAGGTTGGAGAGGTACCAGGTGGGGTCAGATGAGAGTGAAGACTTTGCATTTTATCTGGAGATCGAAGTGTTTTGAGTAGACCTGTGATACAGTTAAGAAGGTTTTGAGTAGACCCGTGATACAGTTAAGAAGCAAAGGCAAAAAAGCAGGGAAGCAGCAAGTTGTGTTTAATAATGCAGACGTCGTTAAGCCTCAGAGCAGGAAGCGGTTAGAGGGAATCAGATTCAAGATGTCAGTCAAGATGAGTGTTTAAACAGCAGATCTGGTTAAAGATTGGATGTGTTGGTGTGGAACTCAGAGAGGGCTCGAGAGTGACCCCAAGGCATTTAGGCTGAGCCCCAGGAAGGCTGGAATCGCCACGACTCGAGGTGGAATGTCTATGGTGGGGGCAGGTTTGGGGGAAAAGTGTCAGGAGCTCAGCGGTGGACACACTGACTTTGAAATGCTTGTTGGATGTGCAGGTGAAGACGAAGATGAACAAGCCATTGTATGAAGTTCTGCAGTTCAGGAGAACATTTGTGCAAATGCCTTCATCACTCTGGGTCAATCATCATTAAATCTCTTCGTTAGAACAGTCCCCAGGGATTAACAGAGGAGAGTCAGGGCAAGGAGTTAAGGAAAGCTGGAGACCAGCTGTGAGGTTGTTGTTCAGTTGCTCAGTGGAGTCCGACTCTGTCACCCCATGGGCTGCAGCATGCCAGGCTCCCCTGTCCTTCACTACATCCAAGAGTTTGCTCAAACTCATGTCCATTGAGTCCATCCAACCATCTCATCCTCTATGTCCCCTTCTCTTCTTGCCTTCAATCTTTCCCAGCATCAGGATCTTTTCCAAGTCAGTTCTTCACATCAGGTGGCCAAAGTATTGGAGTTTCAGCTTCAGCATCAGTCCTCCCAATGAATATTCAGGACTGATTTCCGTTAGGATTGACTGGTTTGATCGCCTTGCTGTCCCTGGGACTCGTGGGCACAAAAATAAAGAGGGGATGGCCACCAGAGGTAGGTGCCTGAGGAGGATATAATACAGGTGTGGGGGACGACGATGCCCAGTTTCTCCTTTGCCATAGAATCTGTCCTGGCCAGCATCCTGCCTCCAGTCACCCTCTGGCCTCTCCCCCTGACCCTGTGTCCATTATACGGCGCCTGCGACACATCTCTGCACCCACTGGATTCCAAGTCTGGTCCCGCCTATACGTCGAGCATTTTGCCATCCTCCACCTGGGTGTGCGTGTTTGCATGTCCCAGCGACGACCCTCGGGCACTCGCGGGTGGAGATTCCTGGAAACTGGTGGGAAACAGGTCCAAAGCCCAGGACGGAGACAAGTAGGGACTGGAGATTTAGAAATCGCAGAGGAAGGTGAAGCTACAGAGGTGGTCAAACCCCATGAGAAGCGTGTGTCCAGTGGGAAAGGGGGACTCGAGGATGGACTCCCGGGAACGCCCCCCTTTTAGGATGGATGGAGGGTGAGGGGCCCACCGAGGAGGAGGAGCAGCGGGCAGAGAGGCCGGTGGTGGTGCCAACCAGGAGAGGGTGGATCCGGAAAAGAACCGAAGTGCCGTCAGCGGCACCGAACGCTGCGGAGCACTGACTCGAAGGATGGCCTGAGAGGTGGCCTTTGGAACTGGAGATAAGGAGGCAAATCAGATAGGGGACTTTGAAAACAGTCCTTGTTCCCCTGGAGTCGCGGTGCAGACAGCAGGCTTCCGTGAAGGGTGGGAAGGAAGCAGAGAAAGCCGGACTGCCTGAGGAGCCTGAACGCAAAGGGGCGTTTTGATGTGTCTCGTCGTTGTGTGGGTATGATGAGGCCACTGGGTCCGCAGACACACCATGCGGAGGCAGTGTCCCGCACGCACAGATCCCAGCGAGGTCACACGTCACACCAGGCCGGGAGGCGGGGGACCCCCAAGGAAGAGGCTGTATCCTGGTTTTCTTGCGGGAAAGTGGGCAGTGCACGCCAAACTGGTTCAACTGGAATCACCTCAGCGGACCCTGAGGGCTGTTCCCTGTCGCTGGTGGCTATCTGAGCAGACGGCCCAGCATGTGTGGCCTGAAAGGGGCGGTGGTGTGGGTGTGCAATGCAATCAGCTCGTCAGGAAGGAGAGTTGGGGACCTCCCTGGCGTCCGCTTCACCGCCAGGGCCAGGTTCAGCCGCGGGTCGGGGATCCCCTGCAGGCCACGCAGCTCGGCCAGATGAATAAATACAAATGAAAAGTGTAAAAATAAACCAAAACCCAATTACGTTAAAAAAAAAGAAAAACAAGAAAAAACAAAATGAGGACTGCACTGGTGAGCCTCCAGCCAGGGACTCAAAACCGAGTCTGAACGACTGTCCTTGTAGCATTGCACTCCAAGGGAGGAGGCGTGAGCACCTGGAGCGGGAGAACTCTCTTCACCTGGCAAAAATGAAACTTTGTACCCAGTAAACACTAACTCCCCATTTCCCCAACCTCCCCAGCCCCTGAAACCCCCTTCTACTTTCTGGTTGTATGAGTTTGATGACTACCTGCCTCATATAGATTCATATAGATGGAATCGTATTTGTCCTCTTGTGACTGGCTCATTTCACTCAGCAGCAGGCCCTCATGTTCATCCATGTTGCCTTATGGGTCAGAATTTCCTTCCTCCTTAAGAATGAATAATATTCCACCGTATACACAGACCACATCTTCTTGATCCATTCATCTATCAATGGACACTTGGTTTGCTTTCACTTTTTAGCTACTGTGAATAATGCAGCTATGAACACGGGTGTACAAATATCTGAGACACTGCTTTCAATTCTTTTGGGTGTATACCCGCAGACGGATTGGATGAATGAGAAACAAAATCCCTAATGTAAAAGATGTCTGCACCTCCCATGTTCATAGCAGCAGTATCCACCATAGCCAAGATATGGTAACAACCTGGATGTCCATCAGTGGATGAATGAACAGAGAACATGTAACATACATAGATGCTAGAATATTACTGAGCCATAAAAAAGGAATGAAATGATGCCATTTGTGACACCGAGGATGGACCTTTAGGGCATTATGCTAAGTGAGATTAGTCAGAGGAGGACAAATACTGTATGATGTCACTTACATATGGAGTGGTCGAGGGAATTCCCTGGTAGTCCAGGGATTAGGAGTCAGTGCTTTTACTGCCAGAGGCTTGGGTTCAATCCTTGGTCAGGGAACTAAGATCCTGCAAGCTTTGTGGCACGGTAAAAAAAAAAACAAAAAACTTTTAAATTAAACCTCAGACTCATACAGAGAAGACATTGGTGGGTGCCAGAGGCAGAGGGTGACATGGGTGAAAGAGGATAAAAAGTCCAAACTTCCAATTATAAGATAAGTAAGTCCTGGGGTGGTTAAAAAAAAAAAGAAGCAAAATCCTCTCCTTTTATCCCAAGAACATGCGGTTAAAGGTGGTTCAACCGACTCACCCCTCTCCCCCGACAGGTTCCCAGGGGACATCCTGGCCGAAGACTTTGCCCAGCACGTCTGGAGAAATGAGAAGGATAGCAACTATGGCTTTGCCGAGGAGTACCAGGTGGGGTTAGCCGGGCCCCACGCGCCCACCAGCCTCTCCCGCCCCTGCGGGGCTGAGCCGAAGCAGGCATGCCCAGCTGGGTGGCTCACACCGAAATCCTCAGCCACGATCGGCCACCTTTTGGACTCTCACGCTGGTGTCCGGTAGCCGGGTGCCTCCTCTCTCGCCTGCCCCCACCCCGGGCCCCTTTCTCCCAGCAGGCGTCTCAGACGCCCCCCGGGGACGGTGGGCACACGCCTCCTACCTCCGTGGGTGCTGCAGAACTCCGAGGGGCAAGGGGTGAGTGGGGTGGCGCCACGGGGCTGGCCCCGGGTGGGGGTGGGCCGAGGAAATCCAGCGCCCGTGCACCCTCCCCTTCCTCCGCCCCCAGCAACTGGCCCTGGAGGACCTCGGCCAGTCCCAGATGGTGGCCTCAGCCCCGGAGAACAGCGCCAAGAACCGCTACAGGAACGTGCTGCCCTGTGAGTCTCGGCGGGCAAGAAGGGCAACGCCCAACACGAGGCAACACCCTCGTCCCTTGCACCCCTCGAGAGATAAAGCCCCTGCCCCCGTGAGCGGGGAGCCCCTCGGCCGGCTCCTCCCGACGACGGGGTCCCTCGCCCCCCTCCCAGCTCCTCGGGTCCGCCCGTCCCCGCCTTCCCCGCTCCCTCCGCGGCGCTAACTCCAGCGTCTCCCCTTAGACGACTGGTCCCGCGTGCCCCTGCGGGCCCTCCTCGGACAGCCCGGCTCCGAGTACATCAACGCCAGCTTCATCCCCGTAAGGCTGGGGTCAGGCTGGGCTCAGGAGCCTCGGAAGGTAAGGGCCGGGGGCAGGGGGGCCCTGACCCGCCTGCCTCCCTCCACCAGGGTCTCTGGAACTCCCGGGAGTTCATCGCGGCCCAGGGCCCCCTGCCGCAGACCGTGGGCGACTTCTGGCGCCTGGTGTGGGAGCAGCAGAGCCACACCCTGGTCATGCTGACCAACTGCGTGGAGTCCGGCCGGGTGAGGGGAGCCCCGGGCCCCGGGCTGGGGGTGCCGCCCTCCAGGCTCCAGCCTGTGATCCTGCCCCAGACACGGGTCCCGGGGAGGACCCTGACCCAAGCTCGGGGGTTCCCAGCACGACTGCACCCCTCCCGCCTCCCCCAGTCCACCCGCTGGGCCTCGTATGGGGCGAAGCTGCTCTGGAAGACCTGAGGAGCGGGGAGGCCTCCTGGCTGGGGTGGCTCTCCACTTGGTTCCCGGGCCGGGGCGAGTCCCCGATGCTGAAAGCCAGAGCCACCCGCGGGGGTGCTCCGGGGAGGGTCTCCGCAGCCGCCTGTACCCTGACCCACCCCCATCTCCCCCCAGGTGAAGTGTGAGCATTACTGGCCTCTGGACGCCCAGCCCTGCACCCATGGGCCCCTGCAGGTGACCCTGATGGGGGAGGAGGTGACGGAGAACTGGACTGTCCGAAACCTGACGCTCCTCCATGTAAGCCCCGCCCCCCTCGGCTGGCGGTTCCTCCCCCCTCCCGAGCTCCGTGGGCCCCAGCGGTGACCCCACGCATCAGAAACCGGCCCCGGACTGAGGTCCCCTCAACCCCTGCCTCTAGGAGCAACAGAAGAAGACTTTGTCGGTGCGTCAGTTCCACTACGTGACCTGGCCAGACCACGGTGTGCCCCACTCCCCAGACCCCTTGCTGGCCTTCTGGAGGATGCTCCGGCAGTGGCTGGACCAGGCGGTGGGGGGCGGGCCTCCGATCGTGCACTGCAGGTGAGGAGGGGCCGGACTCCCGGCCCTGCGCCTCAGAATTCGGCCCCTCGGGTCCCTCGGGGACTTGTGGAGGAGACCAGGAAGGCATGCAGGAGATGGAGGCAGGAGGTGAAGGGGTGGTGGTGCAGGTTGCGAATGAGGATGAAGATGAAGGCATGGGAAAGGAGGGAAAAGAAATAAAGGAGGCAGCGGCATGGGCAGGGAGGAGCGTGTGAAGGACAAGAGGGCGAAACGGCCAGAGGTCTTAAGAAATGTTTAAAACACCTCCTCGGGGAAACTCCCTGGTGGCCCAGTGGTTAGGACACGGTGCTTTCACTGCCAAGAGCCGGCGTTCATTCCCTGGTCGGGGAGCTAAGACCCCACAAGTCTCACGGCTTGGCAAAATAATAATAATAATAATAATTTTAAAATTAAAATGGTTCATTTTATGTTTAAAGAAAAATGACTGGCTTGGGAGCTCATCTGCTCTGTAGTCTGAACCCCAGCTGGTCACTGACCAGCTGAGTGTCCTGGGACAGTGGGCCTCACCTCACTCACCGCATTGCCCTCTCTGTATAGTGGACACGCTCAGCTGACAGCTCCTACTTCTGAGGGGTGGGACAAGTGCACAGAAGACATGAGGCATCCGGAACGGGGCCTCGCAGATAGAACTGTGCGCAGTCATTGCTTATTACTTCCTGCTTATTAGGCAACCCCCACTTGCACCGTAGCCTCCAGAATAGCCTCGCTAAATACCCGACCCCTGGGTACTCCAAAGACAGAGCCCTCCAGTCAGCGGGGGCTCCCGGCACCCCCATGGCCTGACGCCTCCTTGTCCCTGCCTAGCGCCGGCGTGGGCCGCACGGGCACCCTCATTGCCTTGGACGTGCTGCTGCGGCAGC